>NC_090768.1:48663091-48780591 GCF_036898095.1 Palaemon carinicauda
AATGAAGATCCTTTTGCCTCCTATCAACACACACACACACACACACACACACACACACACACACACACACACACGCACGCACGCACTCACACACACACACACACACTCTCTCTCTCTCTCTCTCTCTCTCTCTCTCTCTCTCTCTCTCTCTCTCTCTCTCTCTCTCTCTCTCTCTCTCTCTCTCTCTCAATAGAACAAATTTTCTTCTTCCTTACATTAGTAAGATGTTGAAATTGACTCTTCCTCTTTGAAATGATAAAATTCGTGCCAAAAACGAAAAAATTAATGTAAAAAAGGGATTTTGACGAAGGAAAAAATCTATTTCTGGGCTCGACCTGTGTCGCTCCGTGAAATGCTCCTCTAGCACCATTTCTAAGGCTTAGTTATTGCTGAATATACCAGAGAAAAAGAGATGCATGGAATGCCAGGAATAAACCTAGCTCGCTCACTCATTGAGTGTCGGTATAGAAAACTAGGGCGTGATTGAACCACGACCATAGATCCCTCACCAATTAGACCTCTCCTTCATCAACATACTCTCTCTCTATCCCTACATCTCCCCACCCCCCATCCTGATTCCTCCTCAGCACATATGTTGGTCAGACGTGTTTTGTTTTGCTCGTGTGCTTTGTGTTTTTTTTTGGAAGATGTCCGACGTTTTAGAGATCCCTGCTTCCAAGTTGAGTATTATATTTGTCTGTTTGGGATTTCTAGGTAGCGACACTTTTTATTCTTAATTGTGTTTGGTTTTTTGTTTGTTCCCTTTCGGGGGTTCGCTGTGGCCATTGTGTCGCTTTCTAGCGATCTCTTGGTTTATCGTGTGTCAGAGGTCAAACTCAGATATGTACTCTGTATGAGGTTTGTGGTAGGACTCGAGGGCGAATGGTGTAATTTACCATGTAATACATCGTCTTGTGACTCGTGGAAGCTATAAATATGCCATTGTTCACAATTACTTTTACATTAATATGTAATAATTATAAAAATTTTCGTTAACAGAAGAAATACAGCATTTTCTTATAGCGAATAATGTTTTTGGCTTATTGAGTTACTTTTACTATTTACACTGTAACTATGAAAGTAAGAGGAATTTTGACAAAATATTCCGTATATGCATTCTCCGTTGCCATACGAAGCTCAGTGATTTTTTTAGGATTTTGTGTTTTTCTTCCTATACCCCCATATATTGGCATTCCGGCGGGGCCCCTTAATACACCAGGCAACAGGATGCACATAGATTTATTTCCTAGTTTTATTAAGTAGCATAATTTTTAGCATGTATAAAGTCAAATTAGCCTGTATGATTTTTTTTTCCCATGTGAATTTAGCTATGCACCATTTATATCCCTGCTTGTGTCTAAACATCTAAACATGCTACAATATACTTGCCATCACTGTTTAGTAATTTACAGGTGGTTTACGCTTTGCATGAGTCAACTTCTCCACAGACTTCTAACATAAGGTGAATTGTACAAATTATTCAAATTCTCATAAGATGCTATATTTCTGGGATGCAAATCCCATTTATGCTAACTTTCTGATTAATGATAAATGTCCATGGGCTGTATTTCGTAGTTTTTCTTACGCGGCTACAAACTGTCATTTAATTGTGGCTACTTTTGGGCGATGCCGGTTGTGGCCAGTAGAAGAATTATCGAGGGTCTGTCAGCCTGGTATGGCTGCCTCACCCTTCCTTTGTACCGTATAGGGTTAAAGGCTGCTCATGAATGGCAGAGGCAAGGGAAAGTGATATTGCCCTAGTAAGTAGGATAATGCTTAGAGACGGACCACATACAGGCAGTCATCGACTTACAACAGAGATAGGAACCGAGAGACGCCTCATTAGTTGATTTCGATGTACAGTATTTTGTATTCTATTTTTCAATTTGGAAATATTTTACCTATCAAGAATTAATTAATATTTTGTTTTATCTTTAGTTATGATCAGCTGATCTGAAGGTCCCGCTACCGTATCAAAATATGGCGTGCATACGAAGGGCGTATTCTTTTATATAATTTTGTAACTTGTTTAAAATATCTTCATGATGAATGTTACATCAGCACCAATATGTTACAGGAAATCACCGTTTTCATACAGTTCGTTTTAGCCATTATTATTAGTAAAGCGAAAACGTTCGTGCTCTTTGTGCGTGTGTGTGCTCACATATACGGGTTATTAAAGCATATTTATATTCTCTTTAATTTCTCTAGCATTGCAATATCAACAAATACTTTTGATTTACTTTCGGTTGGCATCAGCTGATATCAAGGTCATGCTACTGTATTGCAATTATGCGCACATACAGTATGAATACAGTAACACGGAATTGTATAATTTTCTTAGCATTCGAAATCTTTTCACAATTAATATTACATCAGCATCAATATGTTATATGGTATCGCAGTTTCCATGCATTCCTTTTATAGACCTTATTATTAGTTATAGGAATTCATTCTCTCTCTCTCTCTCTCTCTCTCTCTCTATCTCTCTCTCTCTCTCTCTTTCTCTCTCTCTCTTTCTCTCTCTCTCTCTCTCTCTCTTTTTTTTTTTCCCGCTGTCGCTAGTGGAGACGCTTTTTCTCTGTAGCGGCACCGCTTTGCATGAGCGGTCCCCGTCTGGCTTTGGGGGGATCTGCTCTGCTGACTTTGACTGTTAGCAATTATGTTCAATACAAGTCTTCACACCACTCAATTTTCTCCCGCCCCTTGTTCGGAGGGCAATAGTAGGTGCAGTGTTTCTCATTGATAAATACATATGTATGGAACAAAATATCGATATTGAATTACTTATTTGTTTAGTAGAAATGGAACCAGTATTATGGGACAAAAGTCTAAAAGAGTTCAAATGTCAGTGTTCTGTTACAAGGGCTTGGAAAGAAGTTTGTCGTGGATTAAGGGAGGATTTTGATAGTGGATGATAAAGAAAAGAATTAATTTGCTAAGTATTAAGTTTTCAATTTACCAGCATTTTAATTACTGTATACCAATTATTGTATAAATTAGGTTTTGCAAAGATATTTAGGGAATTTTATAATTAATACACAAATCTAGTTATGATGACGTTCATTATTGAAATTCATTAATCCCACATTCATATATTAGAATGTTGTCAGCTCAAAGCTCCCTCATGAAAAATCAGCAAATGTATTTCTGATATCATTTGCACATGGTGCCCGTAATATTGGTGGTTTTCGTTCCCAATACCAGTGGTGCGGAGACTGCCTCGTGTGCAAAAAAGAACATACAGTAGTTGAAAAAAAAAGCCTTACCTATGTATATAACTTTGTTTGTACGTGTTTTTGCATTTGCCAATTTTTTTATTGCAATTTTCATATTTTATATTCGCTGATATACGAAAAAAATGTAAAAACATGAACATTTTGATTTCCAGAACTTTATCATGAATTTAGTTATATGAAAATAATAGTTTGTTGTCTGTCTTTGCTCTTATAAGTGCTCAATCTTTAAAAGTTATATCTGGTATTTACATGTTATATGGAAAATATATTTAGCTCTAATTCAGTTTTCAGGTTTCTATCATCATTTCTTAGTTAATTACGCTACGAAACAACGTAAGTAGGCTGATACATAATGTTGCACACCGTAATTACTAGCATTTTGTAATTAATCACCAATCATTACTAATAAAATTTATATCAAAATCATTATTACAACCCTACATGAAAAGCAGGATGCCATAAACCCAAGAGCTCCAATAGGGAAAATAGCCCACTGATGAAAGAAAATAGGGAATTGAACTATATATAAGCAGGAATTGATAATGAATAAATATCTCAAGGTCAGTAAATTAGATCTGTCCTATATAGAATGTGGTGAGTCTTATGTCAGCCCGTTCAACATAAAACATCGCTGCTTAAGTTTGAACATCGAAGTTGCGTCACTTCATCATTAGATTAGGAAGACCATACCACAATCTGGTCACTGCTGGAATGAAACTTCTAGAATACTGTGTAGTGTTGAGCTTTATGATGGAGAAGGTAAGATTATTAGAATTAACTGTGTACCTAGCACTATGAACAAGATGGTACAGTTTTGGAAGGTCTTGAGAACAAAGGAAGGTCAGAATTAGGAAAATTCTTATGCAGCATGCATAAAGAACTAACAACACTGGTGCCAGAGATTAATATTTGGATCATAAATATGAAATTTAATAGACCGCAAGGTTTTGTCCGACAAATTAAGGTTTAGAGTCAAGTAGCTGAAGACCAGACATGAGAACTACTTAAAACAAGGTTGAACAAACGAACTAAAACATTTTTTCACAATAGATTGATCAGCAAAAGTCTTAAATTTCAAAGGAGTTGTTTACAGTTAAAGAAACATTTTCAGTGCAGATATCTGGATGTTGAGGAGTCCATGTTCTCGACCTAGTTGTAATCATACTTGAAGTTTTGTTTGGGTTCAACTTCAAGCCCCATAATTTTCACCCCACACTACTTTAGCTAGATCTCTATTAGGGGATTAACTGTAAAGCTACTTTCAGGAGATGGCATTGATGCAAAGAGTAGCATCTTTTGCATATGCCAAACCACATATGTTTATATAGTATGAAAAGTTGAGCCAAGAACACTACCCTGAGGAACACATATATCACAATCGTTTATTCACTTGCAATCTATTGCTTTATATGTGTGTCTGTGTGTTTTAATGCAAATGCAGAGACAACAAATGAGGTAATGGACGAACCTCTAGAGATTAAGATATATACATACAGTACTTATGATAGTGTTTCCCTAGGAGATAAGACCTAATGATAAGCACGGGGTGCAGAGCTTTTGGTAAATAATATGAGATTATGAAAAGTAAAATACCACTCTAAAATGAAGAGTATTTAATTATGAGTATTAACTTATGCATCAGAAACTTAGAGCCTTACAAAAGCTAATTACAACTTGAAGAGCTATGGAAAGAATAATGATGGGAATAACACTGAGAGACAGAAAAACAGCAGCATAAATATGAGAGCAAATAAAGCAACAAGAAGTAACAAAAAGAAATGGATATGGGCAGGACATATTATGAGTGATAGATAATAGATGGAAATTAATATATCACAATGGGTCCCTAGAGATTGCAAACGAAGCACGGGAAGGAAGAGAAGTCAATGGATTGATGAGCTAAGAAAATTTACGTATATAGACTGGCATAAAAAGACCATAAACAGAAAATTAATCAAATGCTGCCCATCTCTAGGCAGGTATATGTATACTACAGTACCATGTTTAATCTGTTCTTGGAGCAAGTGTATAAACCAAAACAATTTCTATCGTAAGTAAAGGGAATTCACCCAAAATTCCACATGTTCTTAAATACACTATATGCTAAGTTTTAATAGTGTAATTTTATGTAAAGAGCAAATCAAAACCTGTAACTACTTCTCAAAAACCTGAAACTGTTTCTCATTGATCCTATAAGAAACAAGTTCTCTACTTAATTTTGCCACGAGTAATCAGTCCATAAGCAGCATCAATTGCCTTAGTTTTCTTTTTTCTTATTTAGGATTATGCTAACCGTTATTGTTGTACGATTGTACATTTTTTCCAGGTCTAACACACAGGTACCTTTATTGTGCTTTTCAATAATTTCTTTTTTCAGCTCTCAAGGTTATCATCTCCTTTCCTTTTATCTTGATAATCTTGGGGGTCCATTGTATAGATGCTGCTATATACTGTTATTAGTACTTTTAACCTGACACGAACAACAGCGATCACAATGCTATAAAGAACACGTGGTCACTAACTTTATGAAAGAACACAGCTAAAGATGTTAGCAAAGTAATGCTAGGTGATGCTGGTATGATTGCTGCGGAGAGAGTGAAAAAAATTAAGGTCTGAACAAAAGGGATTGGGTGCTCAGGCAAAAGAAAATTGACATAAACCCCATGTTCACACTGCATGGGCAGCGTATGGATACTAGTCTCGTCAGTATTTTCCCCCAAAAATGCTAGTACAGACCGAAATGTTTTCTCACAATGTGATACAATGGTCTTATCCCAAAATATATTGCTCATATCACAAGGTATTCCTGTAGATATAATTTTCATGTATTTATGTGTGTATCTATGTATGTATGTATGTGTATATATATATATATATATATATATATATATATATATATATATATATATATATATATATATATATATATATATATATATGTATATATATATATATATATATATATATATATATATATATATATATATATATATATAATATGTATACTGTATATATAATGTATAAATACAGGAAAACTATATCTACAGGAATACCTTGTAATATGAGCATTATATTTCGGGATAAGAGCATTGTATCACCCTGTGAGCAAACATTTCGGTCTGTACTGGCATTTAGAAACATCCCTTTGAAACATTTATATAAAGAAAGGTTTTTAACCTGAACGGATCTATGTATTTAAATACAGTCCATCCAATATATATATATATATATATATATATATATATATATATATATATGTATGTATGTATATATATATATATATATATATATATATATATATATATATATATATATATATATATATATATATATATATATATATCTATATATATATATATATATATATATATATATATATATATATCTATATATATATATATATCTATATATATAATATATATATAATATATAATATATATATATATATAATATATATATATATATATATATATATATATATATATATATATATATATATATATATATATATATATATATATATATGTATATAAATATAAATAAATAAGTAAATTGGAAAGAAACCGTATTGGAATACATAGATCCATTCAAGTTAGAAACTTTTTTTTATATAAGTGTTTCAAAGGGGCGAAAAGTTATAATTTTAATTTCAATTATGTAAATGAATTGTAGGTGCAAATATTGTTAAAGGTTAATTCATCCACTACTGTATTCAAATTTCTTCAGAATTATAATTTAATGATGTTGATATTTCACTTGTAGTCATCAGATCTTATCGTTTTCATAATGAAATGGATATTGTCTTATAATAAAACTTATTACGATTATTTCAAAACTTATTACGATTATTTCAAGTAGTCCACGTTTGTGGATTCAATGTTGGATGTTATTTATAGTAGGAATGTGTTGCGAATTACATTTTGAAATAAAGTAACCAAGAACAAAAAATAGTTTCCTATTCTCTGATATACAATTTCAGTTTACATTGCCCAGCTAGTTAGTTATACACCAATTTACCCAATTGAAGGTAGAATATGGTCCGTGTTTTGCAATGTTGCATTTATATCTGAATTGTCTTTAGTTTCTTCATGAGTACATAAAAGTAGGCAGTGTCTTTTATTTCACTGGAAATTTGTAGGTTGCTAGGTAGAGACTTATTGACTTAACATCTTTCAAAGTTTGCCGGATAGAGAGAAATCTGAAAACTCTTGTCTGTTGGCAGTTCCCGGAGGAGTACCCCCTGGACTTAATGTATTCCAGCGACTAAGCATATCAGGTAATTCAATCCTTTCAGGTTGCTTCTGTAAGGAATTTAGGATATGACTGAGTTGATAGCGTTAGGTAGACAGGTAGTTTTATGACATTGGAAGTCAGTAGTCTTGATCAGTCTAAAAATGTGAGGCAGAAATTCCAGCATACTTGTATCAGAAAAAGCTTGATGGATTTATAATCAAAACTTTTTCATGTTCAGAAGAGGGAAGTGTTGGTATTCCACAGATTTTGTAATCCAAGCAGAGTATTATTTTTAATATTTTTCTTTCTTTTTCAGCTTGGTTTTGCTTTTAAGATGATTTTTCCTTGTTGGTTATTATTACTATTATTATTATTATTATTATTATTATTATTATTATTATTTATTTTGTATCTTGATTTCTAGTATTATTAGAACTGAGTGCTGTAAGGTTATATAATGACTGCAGTAATGACAAGTTAATAAACATATCGTACCATCCCTTTGATTTTGAGGTTATTTGTAATACATTGCTTTCTCAAAGCAATTTCATGATCGGTCAAATGCAACTTTTATAGGTCGAGGGCGTGGGAACTACAACAACCGCGGAGGCGGTGGTGGTGGTGCTGGCTACCAAGGACGTGGAAACTATAACAATGTGGTGGGTATTGCTCGTTTTCCTTAGTCTGAATAAAAAAAGAGAGATTTGCGCCTTCAATTTATCAGTTATGCCCCTCCACTCTTCCTAGCTGATAGAGGTATCCAAATAGAGACTGTTTAGTCACAGTGGAGTGTGTCGTTGAAAATCGTAACCGTTTGATTTTGAGACTATTAATGTTGTCTCCCATGCTGATCGTATACAGTACTTTGTCTGTGGTCGTATACAGCAAAAAGTATTTTTGATTTTTCATTTTATTTAACTTATCATATATATATTTTTTAATTCGTGGTTACTTTTCCTCTTTGCTTTGGAATTGGAAATGGTGAGCCCTTCATTTAAGAATATTGCACTCCATTCTGAGTTATGCAAATCACTTTCAATTTGAAAAATCACCTACTAAAATAATTCTTGGAAGTCAATGGAAGGGTTTAAAATAATTATTCTATTCTATGAACCTGTTGTTTATTTTTGGTATTTTATATTTTTCATTATATGCCAAATTTATATATATTGGTATTGCATTAATGTTCGTTGACTGCATACATTAATTAGTTGTAGTGGTCAGGTTATAAAAATCTTATACAGGAGTATATCACATCATACATGTGCTGTAAACAATGTATAATTTACTTATTAATTCCCAGTCATTTCCTTATAGAACTTTTCAAGTAAAGTCCAACCGAAGAAAGCCATGTCACGAACGTTTTGTTGGTACTTTTATGATTATGGTATTATACGGATAAACGTTTTAATGGCAATATACAGGCAAAAGTTTTAATGGCCATTTTAAATCCAAACGAAAGGGATTCATAAGAGTAATGGGTGGGACAGGAGCTTTACCAAATTTCCATTTTCATGAACATTGACGCTTTGTAAGTTGGACTGTATACTGTACACTTTTTGAGGGTTACTTTCATAACAAAAGAATGAATACAGAACTTTAAGTATATAATACTTAAGTAGTATGATTATGTAACAAAACATTGTCAAACTTGCTCCTAGCTCTTTTTTTTTTTATAAAGGAAAGGGAAAGACTTTTCCTTATCTTACATTACCTTGTATCAAGAAAAGATTCTCTCTCTCTCTCTCTCTCTCTCTCTCTCTCTCTCTCTCTCTCTCTCTCTCTCTCTCTCTCTCTCTCTCTCTCTCTCTCCTTTATATATATATATATATATATATATATATATATATATATATATATATATATATATATATATTTATATATATTAGTTAGTGTATTTATTTAGAAATTCCACTTATTTAACATAACTAAAATTGCAAAATTTCAGCACAAGGGAACAGAATACTAGATATTTTTATTAATAGTTAATAATTTCTGCCAAATTTGAAGTTTTCATGACCCATCATGATTTGGGCAGAACCTTAACATTGCAATATTGATCTTTAGTATTGGAGCAAAGTTGCTATTCTTGTTTGAAACAAAGAGGGCTGGATAATTTCTTGGGTGAATGTTGACAGCGCTTCATGAGGATGAAGTTACGCATCTTCAAATATGAAAGCAAAACTTCCAAAAGGCAATTTGAAGTAGAGAATCTAAAATTGCATTAAAATTGCATATACTATTGAATTGAAGCTTTCCTAAAGGTGACTAGTCAAGTCGGATAATTGAAGGAAAATATATACCAAGTAAATTTTGGCTTTTGCCATCCTTCACGTGTCGTACTGCTTACATGTTTTTAATAATGAATCAAACTCACAAATTACCTGGAAAGTTTAAGAACTTTAAAGCTATTTTTGTAAGTTACAAAAAGTATTATCCATGATCAATAAATTAAAATTCCAATTTTGGGTTATGACCCGAAGAATGATCATCAGAATTATAATGATTGTTTAAGGAACTTAACAATATTAGAATTTTATATACTAGCTCAGTATTAGATTCTACAGGGGTTGTACACTATTCCTCTATTTCAGCATAGCCTTAAAATCATTATTATCTCTAGTTTAAAATGATCCAAGCTGCATTGCTAATGATGGGAAAGCTTGAGGTAGTGTTAGTTAAGTTGGTGATAGGTTGAAGCTTGTAAGCCGGCATTATTGTTTCTATTATCAATTTCTGAACATTATTTTTTTCTTCATATCCCTTTTATTGTAGGAAATCTCTGGAACAAACAAATTTTATCAAAGCTAGACTTTTTTTTTTTATTTATTATTATTCTTTGGTCTGTTTGTTTAAATTAATTTGAAATTGTTCAGCAGATCCCCGGGGGGGAGGGGGGGTTTGTGTGACGATTCTAAGGTCTGTCATAGTTGTTTGTTTGTAGTAAATGGTTGACTTTACTGGACCTCTTTTTAGTAGGTTTTATGCCAGAATTGTCAAATCACCCTGGGGGCTTTTGATACAGTATTACTATTCACCAGTACGCTGTTTATGTACTTAATGCACGTGCACAAATTTTATCATTCAAATTTCACAAAGCATTTCTGACATACTATGATCAGACATTTAGCAAAATTACCACATTATTCAGATCTGTCTAAAATTAATTTGGAATTATTATTTTCCAGCATCTTTGCCAGCAGAAAGATTGCCTTGTTCTCTCTTAGTGCAATGCATATTTCTGATTGTCTCACTTCTGCACTATATGTAGTTTGCTCTTCCTAAGTTATCATTCAGTTTTTAATTTAAATGGTATATTCATCTATACAGTTAGTATAGGTTAATGAATTTTTTAGTGTTATAGTTTATTTTTTTAAGATTGATTGCTGATTATTATTTTTTTACTCGATCAAGAGAAACCGGGGGAAAGGCAATTAATCACATGGCTGGCCTGGTAGAGAACCATGCGTAAAATTTGCCACCATGTATGAAAACCGATTTTGTAATATTTTCAATATTTGTACCATAAAGAAATGTAAGTTTATTTATATGGTAGTTTAAGAGGGTTCGTTTATATAACATTGAGTATGCATGTATAAAAGAAGGAAAGTTATTTTGAAAATGTATGTTAGGCAAATTATATTAGTATCTTTCAAAGTACGAATTAATAAGACCACTTCCATAGGCATCGTATATGTATTGCCACTTGTATAGGGAAACACTATTAGGTCTCCATTGTGGGTTGTTCAAGAATCTCGAATATCTTTTTTAGAATATCCAGGAGTGGATTATTTGTTTGAATTCCCCCAATATCCATATTGCTTCTTTATGATGCTTATAGTAGTATATTAAGTATCCGTTGTGCGTTGTTCATGAATCTCTGATATCTTTTTTATAATATCATGGAGTGGATTATTTCTTCAAATTCCCCAAACATTAATATTGCTTCTTTATGACGTGTATAGTATATTAGGTCTCCGTTGTAGGTTTTTCAAGAATCTCAAATATCTTTTAAAATATCTTGGAGTGGATTATTTCTCCGAATTCCCATAACATTCATATTGCTTCTTTATGATGCATATAGTAGAATATTAGGTTTCTGTTGTGGGTTGTTCAAGAATCTCTAATATCTTTTTTGAAAATATGATTGATTATTTCTTTGAATTCCCTTAATATTCATATTGCTTCTTCATGATGCGTATAGTAGTATATTAGATAGGTCTCCGATGTGGGTTGTTCAAGAATCTCGAATATCTTTTTAAAATATCTTGGAGTAGATTATTTCTTTGAACTCCCCTAACATTCGTATTGCTTCTTTATGACACGTATACTGCTGGGTGTGCTGAGTAATATTTACTAAAATACTCATGGGAATAATTTTTTAGTATTACCGTTAACGCTACGCGGGGAGAAGAGTGTTTTATCTGCAGGCAGAATTCCATTAGTATGCTTGTTTGCCAATCAACTAAGTTGATAATAAGATTGAAAAGTGTATCGTCTCCCAGCTCTTCAGACTGACATATAATGAGACAAGGCTACAGTTACTGTAGATATAATTTTGTTAAGTCAGCTGCATTCTGCCATACAGATTGGAATTTTGGGTTTGGTTTAGTGTAGTGTGTTATTGGTATTCTATTTTCATATAAAATTTATATTTTTTTTTTCCTTTTCATGAGGTTTTGTCATTAGTATTTATAATGGCAAAACAAGAATTCTTTCATTCTTCATAGCATCACTGTCAGGCCTTAGCAGTTTTAAGAAAAAAAAAAAGCTTTAAATACTATAAATTAAAAAAAATTGAGTAGTTTTTATAATTATTACCAGTACAGTTTAAAATTTTATATTTTGTCATGCAATTTCTACTTTATTCTATATTCATACTACTTATTTGTAATTCCTCTGGCTCCCTAGGGCTTCCCTCTTCAATGCCAACCACTTTTCTCTACTATTATTATTCTTACTAGCTAAGCTACAACCCTAGTTGGAAAAGTATAATGCCTAATGGCTCCAACAGGGAATTTAGTCCAGTGAGGATAGGAAACAAAATATATTAACCCTAGGTTGGTAGCTAGGTGTGGAACTATCCATATCCCTAGAATCAAAGGTAAAGTTGATGATTATTGTTGATGAATAGCGGGGTAGCAGCCTCTAGGAAGGTTAAATGTCATCGCTGGTTATGATGGACTACTTTAAATTTGAAATTTAAATTTTACATGTCGGCTTTCATGCTGCACCATTCCAGACCAACTATGTTGATTCCTCAATTTAAAGATGGATAGAGATATGCTCAAAGGTTATAAGATTAATATAAAATATGAGCTGTATGTCATTTCTTAATAGCTTTTTGGGTTAGGGAGAAAATAACACTTATAGTTGGATAAAGACTTAAGATATAGGATAAACCTTAGGAGCCTGGTTAGGGAACTAGATATTTGTGGTACTGTCAGTATGTTAGTGTAGCCCATGCTGTATCTATACATACGAGATATCAAACCAGTCACTGTGTCACCACATTAAATGAAAATGACATGCCAAATTATTGGGTGGTCCACCCATTAGTAAGTTCACTTATCGAAAGGTTTCTGTTGGCTGATCTGTTACTGAATTATGAAGTTTATCATACCACAAAACAACCTTTTACCAAAAAAAAAAATTGATTTAAGGAAATGCCAGCAAATTTCACTTTGACATCCAGTATAATATTCATTAACCCTTTTACCCCCAAAGGACGTACTGGTACGTTTCACAAAACTCATCCCTTTGCCCCCATGGACGTACCGGTATGTTCTTGCAAAAAACTGCTATTTAAATTTTTTTTTGCATACTTTTGATAATTTTTTGAGAAACTTCAGGCAGTTTCCAAGAGAATGAGACCAATCTGACCTCTCTACGACGAAAATTAAGGCTGTTAGAGCAATTTAAAAAAAATATATACAGCAAAATGTGCTTGAAAAAAATTAACCCCTGGGGGTTAAGGGTTGGAAATTTCCAAATAGCCTGGGGGTAAAAGGGTTAATAACATTAAAACAGCAATAAAAAAAAAAAATGTTTAAACCAAGATAAAATGTCACAAGAATTCTAGAAAAAAAAAATTTTTTTTTACTAGCACAGGAAGTGTGAAGATGAAAGGCTCTTTCTTACTTTGACAAAGTTTATTACTAATTAATTGAGTTTTCATAATTTCTAACTTGAGATTTCTTTACGTGAATGCTGCAAAAATCGGGCCCCTGGTGTGTTCCTCAATAACAACGCATGTCCTTTTACCTCGATGTCTAAATTAGAAAATGGAATTTACATAATGGAGAACATCATAGATCTATGATTATTAAGTAATATGAATTTTAAAGGGCATCAGTGGTTTCGCCACTTTTATTTTAATTGTATGACAACAAAGTTCTTTCTTGTCTTGATGCTGGCAACCATACAATGTTACCAGAATACCATGATTTCCTTAGTTCTGGTCATAGCCAAACAGCGAAGGGGTAAACCTATTTAAATAACTGGTTTGGATCTCGCGGAGGTAAAATGCAAATTATTTTTAAAACTTTATAGTGTTTAGGTTGTTATACAGGTATGTGCAACATCTGTCCTTTGTCACGTAGGGGCTTTTGCCATTAGTGTACCTCACTCTTAGACAAAGTATTGTTTAAGGATCCTTGCACCGTTCCTCCTCCGGCCTCTAGCTGCTTTTTCTCGAGATATTCATACTTTACCTCCGTTCTTGCTTCCGTTTTTCTTCTAGCTGTCCAACCACTTCTATTCTTTACTTCTTAGCATAACTACTGAGTCCCCCTTCCTCAGTTGCACTTTGGTGCTGAATGGCATTGCAGGCCCCAGGACCCAAAGCATTAAATCCCATCTAATTTATCTTTTCATTATAACTATTATTATTATTATTTATTATTATTATTATTGTTATTACTATTACAAGTCAAGCCGTATCGGTAGCTAAAAAAGCAGAATATTTCAAGCCTTAGGATCCCTATATGGAAATAATTTCAGTACATATAAGGAAACTACAGTACAAGAAATCAACCATTTTATAAACAACCAGGGGTCCTTGGTCCTTTTATTAAGCATGCCTAACACTACTTAAAAATCAAGAAAAGCAAATTGACTGGAAATGTGTATATTGTACCTCCAAGAAATGGAAATCTTAAACCCAGGACTGAAAGATCATAGTACTACCCAAAACTAGAGAACATTAATCTAGTTTCAAAATGTCAGTCTTGGAAGAGGTGCCTACCATTTCTTAAGTTTCTTCAACCCTTACCATGTGGGTACTTGCTCGTGTAATGTGTAGTACTGTATAAAAGTACTTACTGTTGGCAAATGTGTATCTAATATGAAAGAATATTTGTTGTGTCAAGAAAAGGCCCATACTTTTAGAAGGATCCAACATCAAACTGGTCAGTCAATCAAGGGATATTAGTACACACTATTGATAGTACCTCAATAGGTCCTTGGGTTAAACTATGAGATTTTTTTCTTGAGATGATTATATAGCTCAGTTTCGTTCATAATCACTAACATGTTCAGGTAATAATGACATTCTAAATTAATTTAACCAAATCTAGAAGGAAATGATGTCAAAGGACTTCTCTGGCACCAGTCCCTTACCAATAGCCTAAAATCCATATACAGTAATTAATCAAAATCTAACAAACTTCCTTTAACTGTAAATTAAGATTTTTTTTTTTTAGATGGGATGGAAGGATAATTCAAGCTAACAGTGATAACTGTATAAAAATTGTCCTTTAGAAATGATACTATTCAAGTTATGTGAGAAATGATACTTCATCCCAAGAGCATTGCAAAACTTATGCTTATTCCCTACTTTTACTCTCATTTGTATTACTCTACAGCAGAGACATGAATATGGACAGAGGACCTTTTTTTAGATTATATACAATTAGATGCGACTACAAAATATTAGATACTTGGCTGGAGTGCAAGGGGAAGAACATATTACAGATAATAGCTAGTTGACAGAAGTTGCAAAATAGACCAATAAACAGACACGTAGAGTTGTTTTGGGGGTCCTATTGATGAAGACTTTATTAGAGGGAAATTTTGGCATAATTGCTTGGGAGATAATTTTTTAATGTATAACCCCACAAAATAAAAATTTGTCAAAGTTGTAATTCCTTGTGAAACTTCTGCACACTTTGGTCAGGTTTTATCAGTTTATTGTCCATAAATATTTTGCATAAATGAAATGATCAGAAATGTAACCTTTGTAAGAATTTTTTTTTTTTATCAGTAGTTATAGTTGGGATTTAATGAATTTTTTTTATTGTTACATTACGGTGGCTCAGTTTTTAAGGGAATTTTATGTATTATATTTATAATTTTGTTTATTGGGACACTTCATACTAGACTTTATTGGTGTGAGTGCACGGGGGTTGGAAAAGATACATCTGTTAATTGGCAAGGATTTTAAAATTCTGCCAAGGAAGTATTAAGTTCAATCTTTAATTGTTTATGTATTTATCATGCAGTTTATCGAAATGGTATATGCTGATAAAAAATACTGAAATTTTGATATTGGATAATAAACAAAAGCATGTATAGCTATGTGTAAGAAACCTATTGTTAAATTCCCTTTATATATATAAGGTGTACTGTAGCTACATGTTAAATGTTAATTTTTTTCATTTGGTACGAATACAAGGAAAAGGCAGTAGTTACATCTTTTTTTCCCATATCTAACATGCAAAGAATAAGAATATGATGAAGTTTAGTAACATCTACTCAATAATTGATGTACAAAAATACCTTTTACATGGTGACAAAATCCATTACTTTGTCCAAGAAAAATCAAAATAACCTTTGTTTCATCATGAACTCATTACTTTTTGCAATTTTTTTCTATTGGCTGCATAACCCTTCAGACTACAGAATACAGTAGAAAAAAAAAAAAAAAAAAAAAAAAAAAAGACTTTTCCAGTTTGTTGTGGCTGAGTATGCATCCAGGATCCTTAGTGCCTTTGGTGGTAGTCATTCTTATGCCTCTAATAATAGAGCTATTGTTTGCAGATACTTGGGGAAAGGGATTTGGGTAGATTTAGGAGCAGTACCTACATATTACCTCTTAGGCCTTCACTCTCCACCAGTATTTGGAGTTTGTGATCATGTCAGTCAGATTAATTGCAGAAAAACGGAACAAAATTATCCATAGTGTAATTTGTCCATATAAGTATTGGAGAGAGAAGCAAAAGTTCATTATAGATCCAAGGTTTTCCCGGAGAGGTACTGTATATTGTAGTAGCCTCGTCAGGCAGTCAAATCGTATTACCCAAATGATTGGTCCACCTAGATGTCTACAAAAAGTTGAGTCCCCTTAGCAGGATAGTGCGGTCACTGAACCTCACATGGTGCAATGTAGGCATTACTTAAAGATATTGGCAGTTCTCTCTTAGCCCCCAGCTGAATTTGCTTTGTATCATTCCTTTCTTCTATCTTCCTGTCCAGACTTAATATTTACTACTTATGTAACTGCAGGATTTTTCTCCCCACTCACACTTAGGCACTGAATGCCCTTTCAAGCTCCATCGTCCTGACTATATACAGTAGCCCAAATTCATAAATCCAATCCTAAATGATGAGGCTGTTAACTGTCAACTTTTATCAGAGTTATTTGCAATCCATCCAAATACCAGGATGACAAAATATTTTTCCGATGTCCAATATCCAAGTTTGCAAAATTGGCACCTGAATGTTGCTCTTGGACAACCTGGTACTCTTCTCGTTTTCACAATTTTCTCATGTGACCAATTTTAGACTAGGTTTATCATTTCACCAGTCTAACAGTGATCTTAAGCCTGCTCTTGCTTGCAAGAGGGGTTGTTAGATCTGTTAAGAGAAAGATATCTCTTAGATTTCCTAAACCACCTTGCTGGAACTTGGCTCTTGTCAGGAAATTAGGAGCTTATGATCCCTTAAACCGTACTTCACTGAAGTATGTTATCTTAAAGTTTGTCTTTTTTATTGTCCCTTGTTTTTGTCTTTTGTGTTAGTAAGCCAACTCGCCTATACTGAACTGAGTTCTAAGGCTCATTATGAATAGGCAGAAAACTCCCTTTCAACCTCAAGCCTAAACCTGTGTCATCCCATGCAAATAATTACGGGAACCTTTCCTTATTCAGTAATATCTTTAGAAGATTTCTATGAAGTGCAACCTTATAAATTTTTACCTTTGGCCAAAAGCTTTAAGGGGGGTTATCAAAGAATACAATACAATGGCCAAGACTTTAGGCTTTTGATATTACTTTTGAGCCTAAGTCAATAGCTCTTTTAGGGTTGTAATAGTGTCAGGCCAAGTGTCAAAAGAGAGGGGTTGGGTAATGTATGAGATCCATATCTTTATAATTTTTATGTATTTCATTTTAATACTATTCAGTGGCAATAGCCTTTTTGCAATTGTTTGGTTAGATTAGTACTAGCCAAGAATGCTTAAGCCACAATCTTAATAACGAGTCCATTCAGCCTAGCTAGCCCTCAGAATATTTCGGTGCCATTCATCTGTCATTCTATGATACCACTGTAACTGCAAGGGCTTTTTCAATTTCAAGGTAGTAAGAAACTTTTCCAATAAATAGCTGTTCATGGTGTTTTGAATTAACAAGCTCACAATGATAATTTACATACAGCATTAAAAAAAGGAGTCATAAATCCACTTCTGTAAATAATGGAAATTGTATTATTCTCAAACCATTTTATTGTAGCAGGTTTAGCTAATAAGCTGCCAGATGCACTGTAGATCCCAGATGCATATTCAGTCTCGTATAGAAATGAAGACTCCTTTCAGTATGTCTTGAAAACTCTGCAGACTCACTTTATGCCTGGCATAAAGTAATGATTTGTCTATGAAGAGAGAGTTCTTTTCAAATTTTATATCATAGATATAGTTGTAGTCAAAGCATCGTGTAATTTTACTTTGCATGTGGTTAATAATGTTACAGTGTAATGCAAAATTGCTAATTTTTTAGCAGGTCAGATGGGATAATATTTATACATTTATTATATGTAATTTATTTATATATATATGTTTATTTACTTATTTACATATTTTGTCTTTATGAAATTTTATCTTGATGCAATAACTTTCAGAAGAAGGCACTTTTTTTATGTTTACTTTTATAAAATACCTTCTTACTGGTACATGAGTTTAGCTATATATTTTTTTATTAACATTTTGTCATTTTCCATCAATTGGGCGTGAAAGTGGTATAATTACTTACTCATAGGCCGAAATCCTAATGATTACTTCACCATATGTTTTCTTATACAGTAATATTATTATAAATTTAGATGTTCACCCATGATTAAACTGATCAATATTAAATTTCTGTTTTGTTGTATATGATTTCCTTTCTGTACCAACTAATATTGACAGAAAAACTTTAAAATTCAAGAGGTACAGGCAAAGTCTCTTGATTACTCATCAAGGAATTTAATGAATTCACCTGTGAATTTGACGTTTAAAGATTTTCTTGACTACATTTACTGATAAAGGAAGTCATATACAGAAATAGGAATTATTGATTACAACCTAATTTATTCTAAAACCGCTTTGACATTTAAGAATCTGTATTCTCCTCGAATCACTCGTATGTGGGCACGCTCGTACTTACGGAAATATATTTTGTGTTTATTCATTATTATGTATTTACTGATATATATTTTATTTTTCAGATTCTTCTTTGTATGTTTATTGATTATTTACTTGATATTTATTTACAGCATGTATTTTCCTTCAATTTGTTATTCATAATTTATTATTCATTTCTATGTTTAATCATTAAGTTATTTAATCTTCATGGTTATTGAAATATTCCACAAATATGGAATTTTATATTTATATATATGGTGAACCTTTTATGTGTTATGCAAATTTTTTTCCTGCTATGATGTGGTTATTTATATATTTGTTTTATATATGGTATAACTATTTTATTATGATTATTATGATTATTAACTTTGTTTCTATTATTGTAGTTATGCATACCAAGTCTAGAATTAGGTGGTTCAAACAATTTTCGTACCACCAATGGTGTATTGAACCTGATGCGATATTTATACACTACTTTTGCTAGTTTCTTGTAGGGGTCCCGTATTCTGCTTGTTTATGAAGAATTTTTTTTTACTTTTTGCTGTTGACATTCTATGGTTTTCTTTTCTCTGGGATTTTTCTTTGCACTCTAATTCCTGTTACTTCAAATACTGTACTGTACTTCATTAGTTAGTGGTCATTGTTTTCCTCCTTGGACTGATGACTGAAAGTAGTTTTGATTGTTGTTGTATGTGATAATATTCAAGGTAGAGATTGGCCAGAGATCAGTGTGTGACACTGTATGTCTATTCACTTCATTCTTTAAACTCCATTCATTTTCCCATTTTGGAAGCAATTTTTAAAGATTATCAAAGAGGAATTTCTTTTGAATGGTAATGTAAACATTTAATTAGAATTGCTAAGAATGAAGCGAATTTATTATAAACTAGGTAGTGTTCTTTATATTATTATTATTATTATTATTATTATTATTGATATTTTTATTATTATTACAGTATTAGTACCGTACTACTACCATAAGAATATTTACATTCTTCTGAAACATTTGTAAGTGGCCGTTTACTTACAAGCTTTACAGACAAGAATATCCTTCAGTAAGGGATGATCAAAATAATAAAAATGGTTATTAGAGATAAACTAACAATTCTAGAAGCTGCTTTGCATGTTATTCATCTATGGCAATTGTTCATGGCATTTTCAAATAATATTATAGCCCCTTTCGAACGTATTACCGTCATCAGTACAACTCGGGCGTAGTTTTACATTGTTTTATAAGAAAATGAGTGGGATTTTTGAGTACTGTTAGCAAAGCGATGTGGATGGGATGCCTGCATTATGAATACAAAGTGTTTTGGTACCGCCATAGGAATGTGTACGTTCCTTTTTTTAAATGAATCTCATGGAAGATGACCTAATGTAAGATCTTCCTCTATCATCATTTTTAGGAGATATGAAAATTCTTCTGTTTACTTTGGGAGATTTATTTAAGAGTAATTTAAAAAAGAAAGTACAGGGTTATTAGTAAAACAATTTTTTTTGTCATATTCTGAATACTCAAGCAAGTATTTATATTAAACAAATCAAAGAACAAGAAGAGTATGAGCTAAGCTTAACACTTGAATTACTAGTTCTCTTGGAATTCAAACTCTGTAAAGACTAGCAGCAATTTTATTTCTTATAGCTAAAACTATGATACAGTAATTAAAACAAAAGTAGCATGGCGTGTTCCCTGTTATATTTGGTTTTATAGACAACCATTTTATGGTCATTAATATTATTATTATTACTAGTTAAGCTACAACCCTAGTTGAAAAAGCAGGATGCTATGAGCCCAAGGGCTCCAACAGGGAAAAATAGCTTAGTTAGGAAAGGAAACAAGGAAATAAACTACAAGAAAAGTAATGAACAATTAAAAAATGTTTTAACAGTAACAACATTGAAATAGATCTTTTGTATATAAATTATAGACTTCGAAAAACAAGAGGAAGATAAATAAGATAGAATAGTGTGCCTGAGTGTATCCTCAAGGAAGACTGGTACAGAGGTTATGGCACTACCAAAGACTAGAGAACAATGGTTTGATTTTGGAATGTCCTCCTAGAAGAGCTGCTTACCATAGCTAAAGTGTCTATGCTACCCTTACCAAGAGTAGAGTAGCCACTGAACAATTACAGTGTTGTAGTTAACTCATTGAGCGAAGAATTGATTGGTAATCTCGGTGCTGTCAGGTGTTTATGGATATTCCGTGTATGTGTAGGCAAAGGAAAAATGAACCATAATGAGAGAGAGGGATTCAGTGTAGTACTGTCTAGTTAGACAAAGGACCCAATAACTCTATTAGTAGTATCAACAGGTGATTGGTGCTCTGGCCAATCTATAACCTTCTAGGGAAGACTAGAAACATGCCCAGACGCTATTGTCATCAACAGTTGTTTGAAAGGTGCAAGTGAAGTACAGAACATAGTCCACCATGCTTCGGTTGCAAAGATTATATAAATATGGACCAGACAGCACTAAAATTATATAACATCTCTTGTAATGCATAGCAAAAAAATCAAATTTTGCATACACCAATGCTCCATTATACGAACAAGTTCAGTTCATAAAGAACCGTTCTTTAAGCGAAAATTTGTTCAGCGAAGTGCATTTCCACATTGTTTTCCATTTTAAACATTGAGATGCATTCCTACGAGCTCACCAAAGTTCACTTGTTTCCAATAGAATACCTGAAAAAATTGGTTTTTATTAACATTATTAAAGACCAGTCAACGACAGTGTCAAAAAGTACATTTTGATTGAAATGTCACAGCGATATTATCAATACAGTAGTGTCTCCTTAAAGATATAAAAAACGATAATGTAGTTTTAAATAAACACGGTTAGTCACTGTATGAAAACCGGAAACAAAACAAACAATTTACCAATTATAATTCACAAAATAACATTTACTCTTAAATCTAAAATAATTTTAAATTTGCAAATTAAAAATTGAAATAACTTCACAAAACAAGATAATTACAATCCAAATACAGTGAATGAATGAAAAAAAAAAGTCCTTTAGCAAGTCTGAAATTAATCTTTGATATGCCATTAAACTATATTAAATAGAATATGAGAGAAGTATTTTTAATAAAACTTTACTATGATACAGTATGATAATGTGATAGTTAAGCATTAGTTTTTTCTTTTTGGAAATAGAAATGATCCTTCGGAAGTTTGCCTTAATCGGCTGGTACGGAAAGCATAGACAATTCTGTAGTGTCTATTTACTTATAAACGAAAACAATGGAAAAGAACGATTAATACTCGATATTTTTATTTAATGCAATTCTAATACTGTATGTAGATATTACATGCAGTATTATTAGATACAGTTAAGTGAAACATTACTTTTATCAAAATCTTGTTTGTCATCAGCAGGTGTTCATTCGTTCGTTTAACATTGCCCCAACTTATGTGGAACACTTGAATGAACGAACAAACAGTTGTATATGATATGTACACGATTTTGATGTGTGTTTTACTTGACTATATCCAATAATAACGCATGTAATATTCACATACTAGTACCGTATTAAGAAATAAAAACGGCGAAGACCAGACAAGAAATCTTATTCAAAATGGGGGCTGAGTAAGTTGCCTACAGATAAAGAGACTTCAATGAAAAGATTTGGGTGTTAAGGAACTACTGTACTGTCCTTAACCTACTTACAATCATACCTTGAGTTTTGTTAGGATTTAACTTTATCCCACAAATTTGCACCATACTTTACTGTAATTTTAACTAGAATTCAGTAACCGCAGCTCTACAATTATTGGATGGAATGGTTACAACGAGAGTAACAACATTGCATATGCAACAAGCTTTTTCTCAAGGCCAAACCACACACACCTATACACTACTGTATAGTATGAAAACTACTGTGCTAGGAACACTACCTTGGGGAACATGATGTTACATTGCTATAGTCCTTATGATACCCATCAATAACTACACACTATATTACTTGAAAATTCAATAATGATGCTGTGGAAAGACTGATTCACCTACTCCCATCTTCCTGAGTTTGAAAACAATGTCTTGAACCTTTGTACATTTTTCTTTCAACGGGGTTGGGTTGCAAGGAGGGTGTTAAGCTGACAAAATTTAATTACCACACTTTGGATAAGGGGATATTAAGAAAAAAATAAGTATAATTTGATAGGGTTACAATGGAAAAATATGAAAATTTCTTTATAAACTTCATTGTGAATTTCATTGCATAAAGATTAAAAGTTATTGTCCATCTTTGCTCGATAACTGCTCAATTTTTTTTTTTTTTTTTTTGACAAAACCTATTTATTTTATTTATGGATTACATAGAAAATGTATTCAGCTTTCCATTGCGATTTACATTTTTTCTTAGCATTATTCAGTACATATTTATTATTTTTTCTACTCCTGTTTTTACTTTAGAAATAATTGCAATTGTCATTTTTAATCCTTTTACCCCCAAAGGTACGTTCACAAAACTCATCCCTTTACCCCCATAGACGTACTGGTACGTCCTTGCAAAGAACTGCTATTTACATTTTTTTTTTTTTTTGCATATTTTTGATAACTTTATGAGAAACTTCAGGCATTTTCCAGAAGAATGACACCAACCTGACCTCTCTATAACAAAAATTAAGGCTGTTAGACCAATTTAAGATATATACCGTATAGCAAAATATGCTTGGGAAAAAAAAAACCCTGGGGGGTTAAGGGTTGGAAAGTTCCAAATAGCCTAGGGGTAAAAGGGTTGATATACTATTGGAAAGGGTGTTTTTTTTATTTACACATGGTATATAGAAAAATGTAGAAAAATATTAAAATTTTAAAGCAAAAAAACTATCGTAAATTTTCTTATATGAAGATGGAAATTTATTGTTCGTCCTTGCTGTTATAGTACAATTGACCCTTTTTTCTCAAAACCTATTCATTCTATTTATTCATTACATTCAAAATTAGTTCAGCGTTCAATAGCAACCTTCCTTTTTTCCTAGCGTTATTCATTACTTATTTGAAAAAAATGAAAGTAGGTATGCGTACATTTCGTTCGTTCGTTTTAGAATACACTACCTTATGTAGGTCAGTGGCTCTTGCATTGGCAGCCTGTAAGTGCTTACAGAAAGTAAAACCGTTTTATTACTGTCTTTTACTCGAGTTTTACTATGCATATTTATGCTTTAGCAAATGATAATTACATTTGTCGTGTTTTATGTACAAACCAATAGGGTAGAGCATTCATTTTTTCACATGGTGTACCGAAATATTTGAAAGCGCGATTGTTCCTATGAAAAAACTTTATTGTAAGTCTTGTTACACAAAAATTGCTCAATTTTTGTGTGACAAAACCTGTTCATTTTATTTATGGATTATCGGGTAAATGGGGAAATTATTCAGCCTTCCTTTGTAATTTTGATTTTTTTCTAAGCATTATTCATTACTTTTTTCATTACACAAAATGGCAGAGAAGGTATTTTATGCAAGAATTTTATGCATACTGTACATACAGTAGATAACTTTTTCTACTCGTTTATGTGCATTTGCAAATAATTATGATTGTCATGTTTCATGTAACCTTTGAAACGGCATGCTTTTTATTTTCACTTGGTATACGGGAAATGTAAAAATATGAACACCTATATAAAAGAAATTTATCTTAAATATATTTACATATGTCTGTTTTTGCTTTATAATTGCGCTATATTTTCTGGCAAAAACTATTTTATTTATAGATTATATAGGAAATGTATTCAGCTTTCTATTGCAATCTTGATTTTTTTATTACGGTATTTACGACATAGATTAGTTATTACACAAAAGGACAGTGTAAATATGCTCATCACAAAACCGGTTGATGCTAGTTTTTTTGCGCAATTTTATGAATGCTTAGATGATTATTTCAAAGTAGGACTGCTTTTGTAAATAATTGCAATTGCCATATGCTATTTAACCCTGGAGAGGTATCGTTATTTGACCACCTTAATTAGGTATTGATGGGTCGACCTTGACCCAAGGTCACAAAAAAATTCATAAAAGATTCATTTACAAAGCAATTCACAACCTTTTACTATTAAAAAACAACTTCTTAGAATATTCTATTTGTCAAAAAAGTAAATGAAAGCTAAGTTAAAAACAAATATATATTACAAATACATACATACATATACCAAGGCACTTCCCCCAATTTTGGGGGTTAGCCGACATCAACAAATGAAACAAAACAAAAAAGGGGACCTCTATTCTCTACGTTCCTCCCAGCCTGACAAGGGACAGCCTGAAAAAAAATAATTAGACCAAAAAAAATGACAAAAAAAAAATCACCTAAAATCTAAATATGGAAATAAGCTAAAACTATTCTAAGCACTTATTTTACAATAATTGAGCACCATTTGCTAAGATCCAAGGGGGGAGGAACCACATGGATATTGTATTATTATCGTACAACAAAAATGTGTAAAAGAATCTGCACTTGAATATTATTTAGTGTTATAGAAATGAGAATTTTTTTAAATTTTTTTTTCTTCCGATTTCTATTTAGATTTTTTTCATATATAAAATCCTTATATCCATTGCTGGGCATGGTATTTATACATGAAAATATCAAAATTTTTATAAAATAGAGGAATACATAGAGCTATGCCAGCTTCTTGTATCGGATATGCTCTCAAAATGGCCGCCAATCACACCACCATGGAAGGTCAAATCTGCTACCTGATATGGAGAAAGATATGTCAATATCAGCGAGTCATTTAACGTATATAATTGTTCGAGGATTTGCAGAAATATATTATGGTAGCTAGAATGAAGTTTATAGATTATTTTGCAATTAAAAAAAAAAAATATGATCATAATTAAGTTATCATAAAGGTACAAACTTACAAAAACGGGGAAATTATAAGATATTTTATAAAAACATACGTGGTAGAAGACATTCACAAACACTTTACAAAAACCCTTTTTTATATACGCCTAAACACTACTGCACATTCGATATTTATATAAAAATTTGATATTCCACAACTTGCCTTAATTAGGTATTGATGGGTCAAGCTCAACCCAAGGGTATCTCAGAAATAGCACAAGGAAAAGAGCTGGGATGAAATGCGTCCTCACCCGACTGTTGCGCACACTGAACTGAGGTCTCGCAGGTCGATATCACTCATAACCTTTATGAATGAAAAATTATGGCAAATAAACTTTTTTTTTTTTTTTTTCTAACCTCCGGTCATATATGACCCACCACACCTATCCATGGTTAAAAGTACACTCCTTGTGTTTTCACTATAATTGGAGAAATTAAAAGATATGAAGATTTCTATTTAAGATTTATATTTGAAAAAAAATTATCGTATATATACTTACATGATTGTTCGTATTTGTTCTACAACCATTTTTTTTGACTATCATTTTATATTTATGGACCATCGGCAAATTATTTTATATTTATGGACCATCGCCAAATTTTGCTTACATGACATATAATATGATTTCTATTAGCTGATAGGTTAGTTTGCTTGTTTTGTTAGCTTCTTTCCTTTTCTTACCACCTCCCTTCAGTTTATGGGGTTCAGCCAAATAGTGTAGGTGAACTTCATTGGAATAGATGGAAATTGGCTATTTCAATACTCCCCTGGAGTTCACCTTCCCACTAATTATAGATGTCAAGAGGTTTTATAAATGAGTATATGTACTCTGAATAGTGAAAATGTGTCCATGCCACATTAGTTTCCATACATCGCCACATACTAGCAATATTATTTGGGAGGGGGAGATAATTGAATTGATTAAAAATGGGAACTTTTAGTGATAAATGTCATGTAACAAGAGGGGACATACGTGCAGCAAGATTTTATTTAGGAATACTGTACAATATGATATATGAGAGAACAGGTAATCTATTCCTCAGAGAATCATAGAAAATGGGACAATTACTGTATATTTGGGATACTAGAATAAATAGCTTTCCCTAGAATTTTTAAATACAAGCAAATAAATAAGTACCCAGGTCAGAAAAGGGTTTAGCTCATGACCTAACATGCTTGCTTACTTAATTATATAGGGTCTCCTAGTCAAAAATATAATATTAATTTTCATAATTCCAATCTGGAGGAATAACATATTTCTTCAAGTTTATTGAAGTTGCTCCTATTATTGTGAATGAATTCAACATTCCATTATCCCAAGCCTACAGTCGTCATCGATGTGGTCAAACACCAGGTTGGTGTGTAGCCTTTTCATTTTAGGTGATGATCATGATCAAGATTGATTTATTGATGTGAATTTTTCTATGGTCATCCTTTGCATTCAATTTCCCTTGAGCTAGTATCCACCACCCAACACTAAATATTTTGTTAATACTAGTGTTATGTTTTCAGATAGGAGGTTTAGTATCTCAGTTTTCCAAAATTAATTTTCCACCTATAATTAAGCTATGGAATGATCAGAAGTTGAAAGTGTCTGCAAATGCTGTTTTGGTACTAACTCGCTTTATAATTTAAGTATTTAATATATTTTTCTCCTATAAGTAAAATTCATCTTACTCTTTTTCTGAATTGCTTTATTTGTTGAACTTTTGGTCTTTTGCTTTCTGTTTTTTCTAATTAAGTATACTGCTCGGTTAGTATTGATAGTAGAATCGTTGTTTATATTATGAGATTTTTTTTTTATGGAAGTCATCAGCAAGGAGGTTATGTATGTGGTCTGAAATGTGATGCAAAGTTGGGAAAAATTATGAATGAAATTCATAATCAATTTGATTATAGATAATCCCCCTCTACAAAAATATCTTGCACAATAAATTGCGAGGCATTTTTTATAAAAATTTGAAAACAAATTATGAAAATGTACAAACTTGGTCATAATTTGGGCATTTTAATGTGAAAGTAAAAAATACTTATTTCTACGAAACTCCCCATATGTTCTCATTGATTCTCTCTCAAAACCTGGTTTCATACCAACATATAGCCTGAAACAAAACATTTACCTCTTTCTTTTCTGTTAATAGACTTAGACCTCTGGCAGTTAATAGCAATAATATTACTTTAGCTTTTCAGTATTATCATTGTCTTCGATGGGAAGTTATTAGATTTTACTGGTAGTAAGAGATATCTTCTTGATTTGGTAGCATTGTAATTCCTATGAGATAGTGAGTTATTACTGGGACATCATTATCCTCGTTCCTTTTGTGTCTTGTGACAGAATCTAGGAATGTAATAGCACATCACCATCACTTCCAAATCTTTCAATATACAAATGGTTGTTGTGACCTCTTGTCCATGACAACAGGGCATCTGCTATCTGATTCAGGGATGGAGATCTTATACCCCCTTGGTTCCTGACATACGCAAGTGCTGTCCCATTTTCTGAAAACAACGAAACTGTTTTCCTTACCATTATTGGTTCCTGATGTTCAAGAGTTTTGAATATTACTAGTACCACTAGGGAATTGATGTGTAGTTTGTGTTTCTTGTAGGGTCCATTTCCCTGAGAGATCTAGATGGTCCAGTCATTGATCTGAGATTTTTAATTCTATAGAGACTTCTTGTGATAATTGCAATTGTGACACCAATTCATTAGCAAAATGTTTTTTTTATGAGGGTAATAATGATGGCGTCTAGATCAGTCGTCATGTTTCAGTTTGACTTGAGATCCAATTTAAAAATTATCATATTCCTCAGGCAACCAGGAGAGACGCAGTTCTCTTGTAAGATGCTATGATTCCTAGAAGTTTCATCCACATCCAAACGGATATGGGCTTTGATATTTGGAACTATTACAGCAAAAGTTGAAAGGACTGAATCCTCTTCTCTGACAGAAAAACTTGAGAGGAATTATTGCAGTTATCATTCCCAAATATAGAATCTTGTGAGTTAGAGCTAAGAGGGACTTCTTGAAATTGACTAGGACCTCCAATCAATCCAACAACCTGAGTAACCATACTTGTTAAATGTGAAACCTCTACAATGAATCACATACAATTATCCAGTTATCCAAGTACAGAAGAACTCTTTAGTCCCAGTAACCTTAACCATTTCCAGATGGATGCCATCATTCAGGGGCAGTGTCCTGAGCTCGAAACATAAGCACTTGAATTGGTAAACCTTATAAACCTTTGATCCATTGACAAAGCGAAGGTATTTCCTCAAATTGAGATAAACTGTAATGTGAAAATATGTACCCAAGAGGTTCAGGGAGAACATCCAATATTTTTGATTGCTCCCAGAATTGTTGAAAATCTTTTCCTCAAAAACTTTGTGAGCATTGTGAATATAGTGTGCTGAGATATTTAGAACTGGTCTCCAACCTCCCGAGCTTATGGAGACTAGGAATAACCTACATGTATTGTAAAACCCCAGGGAGGAGTTTATGATCGCTTATATCACATCCTTCTCTAGAAGTTACGCAATTTCTAGTTATAACGTGAGCATTTGCCGTATTAGTAAGAATAACTGTGATGCAGAATTTGGTTTGTTTGATTAAGGAGGGTTGGAAGTTTGGGTGATACAGTAACTTTTTTTTGACCAGCCGACACCCACAAGTCATTCTGCAGGATTTTCCAAAATGTTCAAGAAGAGGGATAGTCTTCCCCTACCAGCTAAAGTTACATCCAAATTTCTTTTCTATTCGAATAGGAATAACTCCTATTATAGACTCTGCAAAGGAAAGTGATGCAAGCACAGTCCCTACCTGATTATGTACTGTACAAGTAAAATCTCTAGTTAACCAACTTTAATAACCTGAATTTAGAAATTTTCTTCATGAGACACAATGGTTAAGACTGGCTATCAAATCCCAATTCAAGACAAGGTCAGGTAATGCATCATTTTTCTTGTACATGTCAGCACATCTCTCTATTAATGTGGTCTAAGTACTAAACATGAACCTGAATTGCTAACATTTTCCTGAATCCAAGACAATTTTTTAATCTATCTATCTCAATTTTTTAGAATGAGAAGTTTTCAACTTTACTCAATTTATTATGGTATTTCTCAGCAATGAGGTTACTGCAGGGTGATCTGAGTAAAAATCAGTTGATTTTTCATGTTTACCATTTGGAAATGGGGATGTTGCACTTGCATGCTGAGGACTTGTTTTGTCCTTGTATGTGCTAGCGCCACTACATTTAGGCTACACAGCTAATGTTAATTTGTGATGAACTAATGGCCTAACTTAGTTAAACAGTGTACAGTCATATGAAACATGATGAAAATTATAATTTTTAGTTGAAACTTCGTTCACAATATCTGGATTTAAGGGGAATCATACGAAATGCCACGACCTTCACACAACTAATATGATATTGATTAGAAGTGCTTACTTTATGGAATGGAGGGATATTAAGAACAAGATTACCCACAAAATCTTATGCCTCACAGTCTTGTTGTCTTATAGAGCTACTAGGATTGGGGTATTGCATTTTGGTCAGGAAATTCATATGATTAGCCTTGATTTTAGTGCTGAATTTGACAGTGTTAATCATGAGGCCCTACTTTTCGAACTCAAACAGCTGGGAGTGGGTGGGTTGTTTCTTGGCGTCATTATTGAATTTTTTATTAATAAATCACAAAGAGTTGTTGTTGACGCTAACCGTAGTGAGTACAGTATAGGAATGTGTTCCTCAGGGTAGTGTTTTTGGCCCAATTTTTTCCATACTATATACACATGACATGTGGTTTGGGCTAGAAAATAAGCATGTTGCATATGCAGATGATGCTACTCTCTCTGCATCAGTTCCATCTCCTGAATGTAGATCTGGGGTTGCTGAATCCCTTGATAGAGATCTAGTTAAATTTAGTGCATGGTGTAAATTATAGGGAGTGAAGTTGAATCATAACTAAACTCAAAAGTATGATCTCAACAATGATAGTTTCTTAAACTCTTTATGACTTGAAATTTTAGGTGTTATTCTCGACAGAAAAATTACTTTTGAGAGACGCATTAGGTCTATGTCTTCAATTGTACAAAAAAAAAACTGGCTTATTGAGAAAGTTTTCTAAGATTTTCGGTGCTCAATCTCTTTTGAAGTGTTTTAATTCTTTTGGTCTACCTTGATTTCAGTATTGTTCTCATGTCTGGTCTTCAGCTGCTGATTCTCATCTTAATTTGTTGGACAGGAACTTACGGTCTATTAAATTTCTTATTGTTGATCTAGATATTAATCTCTGGTACCATTGTTCAATTAGCTCATTATGCAAGTTGCATAAGATTTTTCATGATTTTGACCATCCTTTACATTCAGGTCCTGGTCAGTTCTATCTTGTTCGTAATACTAGGCATGCAGTTAATTCTAATAGTCAGGCCTTCTCCATCATGAGACTCGATACTAGACAGTATTTTAGAAGTTTTATTCCAGCTGTGACCAAATTGTGGAATGATCTTCCTAATCAGGTAGTTGAATCAGTAGAACTTCAAAAGTTCAAACTTGCAGCAAATGTTTTTATGTTGAACAGACTGACATAAGTCTTTCTATAGTTTATATAATTATGAAATATCTGTTTTAATGATATTGCTGTTTTTAAAGTATTTCATTTTGATTGTTCATTACTTCTCATGTCGTTTATTTCCTTATACAATAATCACTCACAATACGAAATTAATTTGTTCCGTAGCATCTTTCGTACCGTTATTTCTTCGCATTATGAGTCGCCTTTTACCTGTAAATAGCTTAATTTGTTCCAAGCCCTACAAAAACACCACATTAAATTAATATAATAATGCTAAACTGTACTAAACACATGGATCATTCAGTTATAACCTGTAAATGAAATATATACAGTAATTAGAACAGACAGTACAGTGGCAATAATAAATGGAAAATACGGTAACAAAAATGTGGAACCTTACCTTTGGAGTGAGTTGGTGTTTGAAAGCCAAGTGGCGGGGCAGCAGAGGAAGATAACAAACGGCAGAAAACATTAGTACTTAACTTTATGAAACACATTAATAAATGGCAGAAAACATTAACACTTAACCTTATGTTAAACCTTTTTTTTTTATTTTAAGCAAAAAATATCTTTAAATCTCGTTTTGCAGCATGAAAATTTTATATGCAAAAGCTTTCGTATTAAGAGGTATCACTATATCTTTAACTCACTGGGGTATTTTTCCCTGTTGGAGCCCTTGGGGTTATAGCATCTTGCTTTTCCAACTAGCATTGTAACTTAGCTAGTAATGATAATAAAAGGGTTTAGCAGTAGGAGGCATTAAAGTATGTAAAGATTTTGAGGATATGTTTAAGGCTTTGGAATCTATTGTGTAGCGTACTTTCAGAACCCTTACTGAAAGGAACGCTAGTGACGTTGGGTTAAACTTGGGGATTTGGGTTTGGTAATGGGATGGAAAGGACAAGTATCGCCATTATTAAGGGAGGATTTACCAGACTTCTGAATTTTAAGAAAGGAAGCGAGTAATATCAAGAGTTTGTGAAATTCGTCCCTCTTTGAAAGATGTTTTAATTTTCGTATTGTTGGAATTTGGAGGCATCATTATCCTTGTCATCCCCACTATAATCAACTAGTCTAGTCTTCCCTGGCCTTTCCCCTGAACTAAAAGAAATTTTCCTTTTGCGCTTAGAACTGATTGGCAACCAATGAAACATACTTTTCCATGACTGGTACCGTAAGTAAAATGCATTCTTTATAATAATTATTTAAATCTTGGAATTGCCCCCGACACAATACACGGAAGTAATGGAAATCATGATTTCTCAGAAACTATTTCTGTGCACATTCCAATATGTAATTGCTAACAAAACCAGGCGAAGATAACTTAATTCATAGTATATAAATAATCTGGAAAACATGTGATTGCAGCCTATACAACAAAATCTGAAGAGACAAAGATTATCTGGCGTGGCAGTCCTTGGTTTCTTACCCCGTACTGCTAGAAAGTTCCATTCCTTTGTTAAGAGCATTTATTTATTGAAGAGAAAGGAAATATGAAGATATTGGGTGTGTTGATTAAACTTAGCTTTGGAGAAAAGTGATATGAACATGAAAAAATAATAGCACTATTCCAGAAATGTCTAATATAGCCAAGTTCCAATGTGTCATTTTTTTTTTAAAGATACAAAATTATATTTCCAACTACTATAAAGAGATTGTGAACATGAGATTAATGACCATCAGTATGTCACATTTCTCTTTTAGTATCAGGGTGATTATACACTATTAAAAATAACTTAGGCATTTGATTGTTGCTTCTTCACTAGGTTAAAATAATGTACTTTATATAAGCTTTGTCATTATGGAGTTAAGAGGTAGCTAGTAGTAGAAAGTTATTGCTAATATTTTTATTGGTTTTCCATGGTTGGTGTTCTGGGAACTTTGGCATTCATTTCCAAGTGACATGATTGGTGTTCTAGGACAGAATAGTTGACACAGTATCACAATGTGTAAATTGTGGCTTTCATTGAAAATACGAGTTAATAGTACCTTTAACAGAGTTCTGGGTGGTGGATTGAATAGTATTACCGGTATATTTTTGTCATTGGGGTAATGGGATGAACTTAACAGAATGAAGACTCAAAAACTGGATAATTAGCACTATGGCTATCAATTTGTCTTGAATTTTAAATGTGTATTATAATTTTGATGGCAAGCATAGTGTTTTATTTTTAGCCACATTTTTTTCCATTTACTGGTTATATCCACTTAGTAAACAAACATGAAGTATACATGTGAGTATTTACTAAAGATAATAAGAGCATATGTACACTTAAAGTATCATATATGAAATAAGCTCAATTATTTAGAAAAAAGGCAAAACATTAAACAAACACTTAAAGAACCTGCATGTGATAAACCTAGTACACACTTGAAAGAAAAACTGAATTCAATACACCAATAAATGTTTCCAAACAAAGGTTATATTCAATGCAGTAATGAAATATTCTTGTCATGAAATATTTTTATCACTATCAGTATTTTGAAACTAAAATTGATATAGTTAATGATGTAAAAGATGCACTTTACTTTTAGAAGTATCTTCATTTCAGTGAGGCCACTTCGGGTTTTTTTTTTTTAGTTATATATATAAAAAAACACACGTCTATGATTCACACCCAGTATAATAATGTTTATACACCTCGTGCATTAAAAAAAAAAAAGTGAGAGACTATAACACAAATATGTATTGAAGGTATATAAGAAATTTAGAAAGTTGTAAAGATGAAAATTAATCTTCAAGTAAGGAAAATTTCCCATTCTTAGAATCGATTGCTTTTCTCACTCGATCAGTAAATTAAAAAAAAAATGGTTTATTATCTTAATCTACTTTTAGAGATGTCAAATAACATGTGCCATTGAATTTTAAGCAATGCAAATGCCTTAACAGCTGTAGACTTGAGTTAACCAAAACTTGTTTTGGTTGATAAGTTCACGGCTGTGGGGTTTGGTTGGGCAGCTGGTTATTTTGAATCTTTGAAATTATTACCTCCGCCAGGAGGGTATGTTTTCGGTTCGGTTTGTTTGTTTCTCTGTTTGTCTGTCTGTCTGTGGACAACGTAGAGGCCACATTTCTACACGGAATCACTTCAAACTTGGCCAAGTAGTTCCCCAATGTGTATGGAAGAACTGATTAAATTTTGGTCAAGGTCACCCCAAGGTCAAGGTCACAGGGGTCACTGGTGTCACTATGACATAAGTGGCCATATCAAGAGACAGAAATAAAGCACTGACTTTTGCATAAGCCAACAGGGAAGTCCTAGTCCAGGCGCAACCCATGGGTGATGTTCAAATTTATAAAGGTCAAAGGTCAAGGTCATATTGGTGCATTATATCAATGTCATATTAAGTATCAGTGGCAAATGAACAAAGATCACTTGAAGGTCAAAAGTCAAGCAGGTCACTTGAAGGTCAAGGTCACGTGAAGGTCAAGGTCACGTGAAGGTCAAGGTCACCTGAAGGTCAAGGTCACGTGAAGGTCAAGTACATTTGAAGATCAAGGTCACTTGAAGCCAAGGTCATGTGAAGGTCAAGGTCACGTGAAGGTCAAGGTCACTTGAAGGTCACGTGAAGGTCAAGGTCATGTGAAGGTCGAAGTCACATCAATTCATGATTCTAGGACATATGGCGCTCTAGGTCACCTTGTTATTGTTGTTGTTATTATTGTTGTCGTTTTGGGGTCATATTATTATTATTGTTGCTCTTGTTGTTGTTATTGTTTTGAAGTCTTATTATTATTATCATCAATTATTATTATTATTACCTCCGCCAGGAGGGTATGTTTTCGGTTCGGTTTGTTTGTTTGTTTGTTTGTCTGTCTGTCTGTGGACAACGTAGAGGCCACATTTCTACACGGAATCACTTCAAACTTGGCCAAGTAGTTCCCCAATGTGTATGGAAGAACTGATTAAATTTTGGTCAAGGTCACCCCAAGGTCAAGGTCACAGGGGTCACTGGTGTCACTATGACATAAGTGGCCATATCAAGAGACAGAAATAAAGCACTGACTTTTGCATAAGCCAACAGGGAAGTCCTAGTCCAGGCGCAACCCATGGGTGATGTTCAAATTTATAAAGGTCAAAGGTCAAGGTCATATTGGTGCATTATATCAATGTCATATTAAGTATCAGTGGCAAATGAACAAAGATCACTTGAAGGTCAAAAGTCAAGCAGGTCACTTGAAGGTCAAGGTCACGTGAAGGTCAAGGTCACGTGAAGGTCAAGGTCACCTGAAGGTCAAGGTCACGTGAAGGTCAAGTACATTTGAAGATCAAGGTCACTTGAAGCCAAGGTCATGTGAAGGTCAAGGTCACGTGAAGGTCAAGGTCACTTGAAGGTCACGTGAAGGTCAAGGTCATGTGAAGGTCGAAGTCACATCAATTCATGATTCTAGGACATATGGCGCTCTAGGTCACCTTGGCGGAGGTATGTCCTCTACGAGGACCATGTCCGCGTTCAGGACTTGCTCACTTGTTAGTTATATTTTTCGAGCTGCTTGTTGAACTGCTCCCCACTGAAAGATTAAATTCCACAAAAATATAATCACAGTGTTTACGTTTTAACCCATTTTTATATACGTGGATATTTTAGTTTATTGATTTGTCAGTTATTTTACTATTAGCTAAGGTGCTCACTATAGCTTTCTTTTTTTTTTTTTTTTTGGATATCTAACGGGAAATCCATGTATCCTAATTTTCTTGGACAGAAATTAGGAAAGCTTTATTTTTTGTACATCTCTAATTAATATTTGCCATTAACTGTGACATCCACCATAACCTAATCATGTAATTGGCAATATCCCCATTTCCTATCTAACTTCCTTTCCATTTTTTGTAGGTTGGCATCAATTAGTGTCTTGCGTGGGTTATTTTAGACAAAACTTCAAGTTCTTGGATGTGTCACTATTCCCTTAGCTATGTTGCTTTTCTGTTCATTTTTCCATGGTTTGGTGGATTATAAGCTTTTATGGTTATGAGGTTCACCTTTTCATCAAGAATAAATTCCTTTGGGGACCTGTCTTGAGTTGCTTGTTGTTATGCTGTACTTTCCTCACTCAATCCCCCTATCTCTTATATGTCCCCTTTCTTTTGCCATAATATGGGTTTCCCTTTTGATATTAATTACTGTGTTGTATGTATATTGAAATTATGATTTTTCTTTACTTAAAATACTCTATTCAAGAAAGTAGGCTCCATCTTTTTCATTATTGTATAAGGCTCCTAAATATATTGTTATTGTAATTGAGAGGTTTCTTAAATCACCTGGTGCACTTTTATGTGTCTTCTACTTTATTTTAAACATTTAATCTAAACAATAACATTTTACATCACCCAATATCACTTTTAACATCATTTCATAACTTTTCATTCGGGCCCCTCTGAGTAGTCGCAGGAAGAGGTGGAGAAATAGAGAGATACATAGCAGGAATCCCTGATGTAGTAAGAAGGGATCTACGGTCAAACCCTTGTGTTCTGGTGTAAAGAAGGCCTCTGAGGCCATTCCTAGACCCCAAAAAGAACCGTCTCCAGCCTCTTCCTCTCAAAGGGAACTTGCACAGTCCCTCAGGAGGGGGGGAGGCAGGGAGAGCAAAATGCTAATACCAGGGTTTCCCCTCTCTTAGTACCATTAGTAGGGTAATGCTTGTGTAGCCTCTTGGCTTGGCAATCTCTCAGTCAGAGGATTTTCTGGACTGCCCCCCCCTTCCCCTTACCGATAGTGTTTTTGCCCGATCTATCAACTACCAAAAACCCTGGCCTTGCAGACAGAGGTGGAAGGGAAGTTCATCGAGCTTTTACAGTCAACTCTTCCTGATGGAAAAGTCAACGGGGGTCTGGAGACTGGTCATGGACTTATCTTGACTGAACAAGTTTTTTTGTCAAACGAAGTTCAGGATGGAAACAGTATGACCTGTGCTGAATTCCATCAGAGAAGGAGACTTAACGCTTTCAGTGTCTCTACAGTATAGTATGTGTACTAAGAAACCTCTTAAGTACCCATTCGTCATTCCTCTGGAAGGTAACTCCACTTCTCTCTCTACGGTATAGTGTAGCAGTTCAAGACTGTCTTCTGCGCCTCAGGTGTTTACTCGGGTGTTCTCTCTAGTAGGTTGGCCAAGGCACCAGCCGCCCGTTGAAATACTACCGCCAGAGAGTTATGGGGTCCTTTGACTGGCCAGACAGTACTACGTTGGATCCTTCTCTTTGGTTACGGTTCTTTCTCTTTGCCTACACATACGCCGAATAGTCTGGCCTATTCTTAACAGATTCTCCTGTCCTCACACACCTGACAACACTGAGGTTACTAAACAATTCTTCTTCGCTCAAGGGGTTAACTACTGCACTGTATTTGTTCTGTGGCTACTTTCCTCTTAGTAAGGGTAGAAGAGACTCTTTAGCTATGGTAAGCAGCTCTTCTAGGAGAAGGACACTCCAAAATCAAACCATTGTTCTCTAGTCTTGGGTAGTGCCATAGCCTCTGTACCATGGTCTTCCACTGTCTTGGGTTAGAGTTCTCTTGCTTGAGGGTACAATCAGGCACACTTCTATTTAATTTCTCTTCCTCTTGTTTTGTTAAAGTTTTCATAGTTTATATAGGAAATATTTATTTTAATGTTACTCTTCTTAAAATATTTTATTTTTCCTTCTTTCCTTTCCTTACTGGGCTATTTTCCCTGTTGGGGCCCTTGGGCTTATAGCATTTTGCTTTTCCAGCTAGGGTTGTAGCTTAGCAAATAATAATAATAATAATAATAGAATCTTAGGCCCAATCTTAGAGATATGTCTGTTGTTGTATCTCGACAATTGGCTGATCCTTGCCTCCCCTTTTGGAGTTGACTATGTTCATGTGCGTCGATCAGTCTTGCCTGCCCATGAATCTCGGCTCCTGGAGTGGGACGTGACCCTGGTTCTTTGGGGTCTTTTATGAGTACCTCGTTTGAGCCTTTGAGAATGTTGTCAGACTGAAACTGAGGAGGTGAGGTGCCTAGTCTCTACCTTAGTCACCCACTCTGAGGGTTGAAAGGGGGTTCCTTTCAAGTTTATGGCCAAAACCAGAAATCTGTGATACACAACCCCAGGTACGAGATCTCCATCTCCTCTCTACCTGAAGCAACCAGTAGTGATTGAGAGGAGATTGTGTCTCCTGAGGGTTGTGCAGTGCTATCTGACGAGGACCTGGCAACTCAGGTCTGAGTTTTCAGACCTTGAGGGCACACTATTCTGTCTTATTTCTCTTCCTCTTGTTTTGTTCAAGTTTTTATAGTTTATATAGGAAATATTTATTTTAATATTGTTACTGTTCTTAAAATATTTAATTTTCTTTGTTTCCTTTCCTCACTGAGCTATTTTCCCTGTTGGAGCCCCTGTTCTTATAGCATCCTGCTTTTCCAACTAGGGTTGTAGCTTAGCAAGTAATAATAATAATTGTCTGTGCCAGATAAACAATCGCTAGAATCGCTGACTAGGAATTGCTGCTATAATAGGTCGTAAAATACTTTCTGGTGTTCTAAAAATTCCTTAGCTAAATATAGGGTGCATCTTACCACTTATAGGGTCTTATGACACGGGAAATACGGTATTTATCAAGATGAAATGAATCGCTAGTTGTCTGGAATTTTTAAAGAAATTTCTTTCAAGAAATCCACACCCCTAACTTTAATTTCTTTCGCACCGTCATCTGTAGTGTGAAGTGCCCTCTCCGATGCCGTCTATCAAACGTATCTTCTTCCAGCAAACCTTCTCTCTTCATACCATCCTTCATCTTAAATTGCTATCTAATCCTCTGCCTCCCACTTGACCCCCCCCCTCCTGTAACAGGTCCTTACCAAGTCCTCCTCACTCCTTCTCGACCATCCACCCTCAACCCGTGCCCACGCCATTGTGGTCGTGACATTCTTACCATCTCTATAATCTTTATTGCTCTGTCATCCTTCTTATTTCATCATTTTCCTGTCTTTCAAGTAGTGATATTACCTTAATCCACTTCAGCCTTTTCATCTGTTCTCTCAAGCTTTGCTTCTTCTTTTTGTCATGAGCCCATGTTTGTGATCTCCGTATATTAACACTGGTCTTATTACTGTGCTATGATCAATCTTGACTTTTAGCTTGATTGGTATTTTCTTATCACATACCACTCGCACCTCCCCCCTCCACTTCCCCCAGGCTGCTTTTATCCTTTTCTCAACTTCAGTCTTACATCCTCTCTCCAGACTTACAGTAGATTCCAAGTATCCAAGTTGCTTCACCTGTCTTTTAACCGAGTTTCTCCTCTTTCCCACTGTTATCCGTTCGGGGTTGGTTGCCTGATGTGCCCTCTCCAATGCCTTTGATAGCTTCTATCAAAGGCATTCCCTTCCACCAAACCTCTTTTCTTCATATCATCCCTCACCTTATCTCTCCATCTAATTCCCTGCCTCCCTCTCCATCTTCTCCCCTCAACAGGTTTCTAGCAAACCCTCCTCACTACCTCCCCACCATCCATCCTCAACACATGTCCACACCATCTCAGTCGTGACATTATTATCATCTCTGTAATCTTTACTACATCTTAATTGAGTCTTTACTTTCAATTATGGCTATCCTGCCCCTACCTCCTTACTGCTCACCATAATCTCAGCGTTATCCTTGTTTACCCTAAAGTCACCCAACTCCAAAGTCTCCGACCACTCTACAACCCTTCTCAGTAAGTCTTCCTCATTTTTAGAGTTAATCACCAAATTATCCCACAACTCTTCATTACTCATATTTTCACTTAACACATTCATGAACATTATATATGAAAATGGGCTTAACCCTTTTACCCCCAAAGGAGCCGTACTGGTACGTTTCACAAAACACATCTCTTCACCCCCATGGACGTACCGGTACGTTCCTGCAAAAAAATGCAATTTACAAATTTTTTTTTATTATTTTGATAATTTTTTGAGAAAATTCTGGCATTTTCCAAGAGAATGAGACCAACTTGACCTCTTTATGACAAAAATTAAGGTTGTTAGAGCAATTTGAAAAATATATACTGCAAAATGTGCTTGAATAAAAAGTAACCCTCGGGGGTTAAGGGTTGGAAATTTCCAAATAGCCTGGGGGTAAAAGGGTTAATATTGACCCTAACTGCTGTTATAACTTTTCTCCTTGTTCTTTTATACAACATATAGTACCCTCTCTAAAACTTTCAAATCATGTTTTGTTAGTTTAATTCCCCTGTTGTTACCACATTCCATGACATCACCTTTCTGCTTTAAATGTAGATATCATTACTCTCTCCTCCCAGTCTTTAGGCATTATTTCCTCTTCCCATATTGCTCTTAATAAATTCTGAATCCCCCCTTCTCCCTCACTTTTCAGAGTTAACTGTTTTGGTCACAAGTCTGGGTTACATATTTAGAATTCTAGACCCTAGATTTTTTAGTTTTCTTACCACTGTCATTTTCTAAATGTTTTATCTAAAGAAGATGTCTACGTGTGGGGTCATTGGTTGTGAGGACTTCGGCACGAAGGGGTGTAGTTTGAAGTGTTTTTAGGATAGCATCAACTGATGCATAGTATAAAAAATCTTTGGGCGCACAACATTAAAGCTAGAGGTTAAGTTCATTAGTTAAAAGTTGATTTCATGTTATTACCCTGTTGCTAGATCATTCTGGTACCATCATGAACTTCACTTTCCCACTTACACCATACATGAGTTTTCCACATTTTATCTTCTAACTCCCCTTTGTCATAATTTTGTGGGATATCCTACAGGTCTTTAACCTGTTACTTTTTTGTGGGTTTTCCTACAGGTCTTTAACCTGCTACTTCCATTAGACTAGCAGTCTCTTCATTTCATCCATGGTGCAGCTACTCTCCTTTCTTGTGCTCTTTGATCCTTTACTACAGTCCAGTGTGGTTTCAAGGTAATAGATATGCTCTTGCCTCTTCTAGGACCTACACTTGTATCGCATCACGGTTTTAATTCCCCTTTCTTCAATATCTGCTTTATAGTTATACATTTTTGCTATCTGAATTCTCTTATCTGTATATTTTGTATCCAGAGCCCATCTTGTTACACCTGTTGATAAATAACTTTGAGATAGAATGGTAGTGTGGTTGGATTTTGTTAGGAAATACATTTTGTAATTGGTATTTCTTGTTGGTCTTACTTTAAAAGAAAGGCCTAATAAAATGTCTGTCCTGAGAGTCGCTCCATATTAAATGAAGAATAAAGGAGACTTTGGAATCAATTTGTTGGAGAATGTTTGATATTTCTTAGAATAATTTGGAAAGTCCTAGCTCCTGATGGTGTAGAAAAGTCCTATTGGTAGGGTTTCTGAGATTAGTCCTATTTTGATTATTTTTGATAAATTTTATTGCTAGACTACACCTTTTTGCCAGCCCTTTGCTGAATACACTTCACTGCTTTCGTGGATCACTTCCTTATTTTAGATGCCCAAGTGAAGGAATTTGGCATCCATGGCCATGTGGGCCAGTAGCTTTAGCCTGGGGGAATTTGCCTTCTTTATTTTCATCATACCCAAGCCCCTGTCACAGAAAGAAGGCACCCTTTGTCTACCCTCCTTCAAACATTTTGCCTTGAATGGACAGAGAGGAGAATTTGCTTCCATCTCAGACAGTGCATCTTCCAGTGGGCCTTGTACCTAAAGAAAGTGGCTGCTTTCCTTGTTATGAGTACTGCCTTTCCTTTTTGTGCATTACTGCACCCCTTCCAAACTACTTCAGGCCAGCTAGATAGGTTCTTTCTCCTGACACATTTCAAAATGAAGATAGTGGTGCAGTCAGTGAATAGGTTCATCGGCAACGATAATTTCTGGAACGTTAGCATACATGAATGTTACAATGTTCCTTGCCTAGACCTAAAGGATACATACATATTGCAGTGATCCTTGACCAATCCTTCACAATATGTACTAAAATGTTCCAATGCTCCCTCCATAAAGTAAGTACCTATGATTCACCTGGGATAGGGAAGATGTATTAGTTCTGCATTAGGTTTCAGGCTGTTTTTCATCATGCTCATCTTCACTTGAACCGTATCCCTTGGTGCTGTTTGTGCTCATAAGTTGAGAATCTATTTATGTTGGTACAGTCAGGACTCTTGAGGGAGGAACTGCAAAGCCAGCTAAAGGCTCTTTCAGCTCTGCTATGGCCTGGGCCTCCAGATCAGTTAGAAGTAAAATGCAACGCCATCCATAATGGCACTGGATGTTGTGATGGTTATTGACACGCAGAGTGGGTTAGTTTGTCCTTTTAAGAACAGTATTGAAAAATTACGGTTGACGAGTTGTTAGTTTTACTGGAGCCCTTGCCTGACAGCCAAGTCCTGTTATGTTCTGTGTTGTTAGAGAAGCTGGTTTTTTATTTTGGTTTCAGGATTAAATCTCTATATACTGATGATTTGGCTTTACCTATGCCCAAAATTTGCCCAGTTTTAACTTCCCCAAAAAGTTCTGAAAGACTTCTGTTGGGAGAATACAGACATCTGATGAAAGGAGTTCCTCTTACACCACTCTCTCAAGAAGGACATGTGTTCAATTATGCTTTGATTAATGGTGGAGAGATTACCTTACTTATTCAAAGGCCATGGTGGAAGATATCTATGCATTAGCACCATCCTTAGGAGGAGTTATATCTGAAAATACCACTACTTTAGTTGGCACTTTAGACAAAAAGAGTCTAAACTTGTATGGATTGAAAACACTACTTAGAGAACTATGAAATATGCTAGCCAGGTAATATGACTATTTTTTTCATTGACAATGCTACATGAACTTGACGTAAAATTCTTTTTATGTAATCCTTGATGGATATCATATCCAGTCTCTCTTCTTCGATTGTACAAAAAAAAAAAAAAATTGAAACAACGATGTTTCTTGAAAGATTTTAGAGAATTGGCTATACTGGGGAAACATTTCAATTCTTCATCTTTTTTTTTTCTTTCTTTTTTTACTATTGTTCTTTCTGTCTTAAAGAGCTACCTCACATCTTAAACTTGGACAAAATCATACCGAAGTTTTGGACCTTACCCCGTGGCACTGTTATTTATTTAGCTCATTGTGCATGCTTTGTAAGGAGTTTTGAAACTGGCTGGTCCTATTTTGCATTTAGATCTTTTTAGACATATTGTACTATCTTCATGGAATATCAACCCATGCAAGTAATTATAGCAGTCTTCATATACCAGTGTTGTCATTTATTTAATGGGGTTCTTTATTACACAGTATTCTTTTGTTGTATTCCAACAGTGACTTGACTTGTGGTGAATATGCCTAAACTTATGGTGAACTTTGTGGAAATTCAGAAGGTATAATGGTTGCGAACATCTTTTTCTTGGGCAGGTCGAGGTGTTTCTTTTCATAGGATATGTTACTTATCTAATTTCCTTATTTTTTCTTTTGCTTTTATAGTTTTATTTATTTCTCCATTTTGTTTTTGTACTGTGCTGCTTTTCCTATTGGGCTCTTGGGCTTGGTAGATTTTTACTTTTTCATCGTAGATTTCATTTGGTTATTGGATAATTCTGATAAGAGATGAGTTGTTCTGATAAGAGATGAGTTACCTATGCCATTAATTGTTACATGATGGCTCTCAGAGGACTCAGTCAATAAAGCCTAGACGTGAGTACTAACAAGGAATTGTTGAATTTGATTTGGAATTTCAAAGCAATTTTGGGGGTCTTTTTTTTTTTTAACCTTCCAGTTACAACCTTACATTATTAACCTTTGCAGTAGGCAGCTCTTTTTGGTCTAACCCTGAAGGTTGCTCCTGTTACTTTGTAAAGTTTGTGATTCATTCAAGGAGTTAATCTTCCCTCGGTCCTTCTTTTGTGCCCTACCTCCAGGTTTCTCGTCTCATGATAGACAGAAAATTGCCTTTTCCTGTTATCTATCTCTGTGCTTTAGTATGGGTTACAGAAAATAGCAAATATTAGATAATGCACTGCTCTTAGCTGGGGCTATTAATGTGAAAGGAATTCTGTAGTTTCTCTGGTAAGGAGGCAACACGAGTGAGAAAGGTTTGAGTAATTTCCTTTCCAATTCACCTTGAATTCAACCAGAAATTATCTATTTCATAGGCAGGTAGGTGCTCCTTTACTTTTTTCAATTGGATTTGTTCCCAAGTAGTCCAGTTATCTTAAAAGCGCATTGTCTTATTGAGGTCAGGAAGGGATTTTATTATTCTTAATCCACCTTATCTAAACTCGAACATTGCATGTAGGATATCTGGAATAGTTGTGAGATGTGAAAATCTGATATGTAGCTTGCATGTCTCACATCACTAGTAGGTGCCTTACTTTTCTTAATTAGGGTCCACATACCTAGTGCATTCAATAGTTGTACTATTATATGATTGACTTCAGTGCCAAGAGCGTACAAAGGAGATTGAATATTGAACTTGTTCATTTCCAAGCCATCTTTTTGGTCCTGTAGTGTACCACTATTGACTCTGGGTAACTTTGAAGATATCCTCCCTACCAACTCTACGTACCAAGTAAGAGTTCATTCTGCTAGAATAATAATTCTGGGAGTAAATGATTTGAGAAGTATGGAATAGTTGTAACCCTGTAATGTATGACATTCTCTCCAACCCCAAAAACATGCATTTCATACCCTCCACAACAAAGTTGAAATGAAACAGAAACAATATTGGTGGGAGGACAGAGCAATTGACAGTAAAAGTTTTCAGGATCGTAATTAAAATCAGTGGTGAGACTGGAATTTCTGTGTTCACTGGAATAACGCTACTGCACAGTATGTGGGTTTGGCTTAGAATTTGCTGCTAGGTTGCTTTTGGTCAGATTATTCAGCATGCATCGGTTAGGGTTACATACCTAATACTTAGTCTATCTACTACTGTACTCTTAAAGTCCCCTTTCATTTGTACGGTATCATTCCACTCCTGGATTAATTGTAACTAGAATACGTGTACGTCAGTTTTTCTCTAGTAAACAGTTTACTATTTGTTCACCTTTAGGTCAAAACCTTCCAACACCTTTAGCCAAAATGCCTAAGTAGTGCTTTCGTTTTGCGCTAGAGTAAAAATTAGCATTGGATTTTAGGAGATTTAGTAGTTTAAACAATTTACTTACAGAACTGTACTGGGGTTAGTAATGTTTTTTGGGGAAAAAAATCAAATTAATCTGAGGATATAGAGCCTGAAACTCGCTTATTCATTCCTTTAGCAAATTGGACAAATAAAATTTCAGGCTCTGCGTGCGTAAATACCATTGTCTCAAGGTGATAGAATATACTGGATATGCATTACAAATACTTTTTTTTATTTATTTTTTTTTTTTTTTTGTCCTTTACCTCTACAAATTTTAAGTTACATATTGGTACAGAAATATTATAATCCATTGAATAAATGGCTTATTTTTTTTTATTTTTTTACCTGCACTTCCTGTTTGGTGAATTCCCACATCATCCATCTAACCACTCACAGTTTGAATTTTTGCAATGAAGAGTACATTAAGTACTGTACATCAAATGCAAAATTTAATTTTATCCAATCATTTTACTTATTCTCTTGAAAAAAAAGTGCGGCCCAAAAGTATATGTAGAATTCCTTGGTTTCCTCAGCGACCACTCATCTACTTTATCTTAGCATATTCCATTATTTCCAAATTTCAAAGCAATGTTTATTGCTGATGCCAAGGTCAACTGCCTGTTCCTTTTCAGTTCATGAATGTATTTTAATGGGAAATTATAAACTCTTGGTATTTGATATGTATTCTTTTATTGTGAAACTTGTAAAACAGTTTAGATATTGGTCAATATCATACATAGAATAACAGGCATGATTGTTTCTTGGCATTAGTAAAATTATGATGACAACAGTCTAAACTTTGGTACCTCTCTCAGTCATGGACTTCTATTACAAAGGAATTCTCTGTGACCGGAAGATTTTCTTTAAAACCCCATTTTTCTTGGTACTTTAAAGGAAGAATGTAGGTTTTCTATTAGTGCTCTTCCCCTTTAATTTATGTTGAATAATTCAGCTAATACCTGTAATTGGAAGATAATAGATTTTAACGTAGAAAATTTAAATTGTGCATTATATTCCTCTTATTTTGGGATTAGGTTTATTCATTCATGTACAGTTTTGTTAGGGCAAATTATTGATACAATAATTGTTATTTGATCCTTCTACAGAAGCTTGTCTGAAAATTAATTTAAAGTATTGAAAGTCCTGATAAATTGGGATTGAAATTTATAAGAATAGTCATTCATATAACCAAATGTTACATTTAGTCTGAGCCACAAGTTTTCTATTAAAGTGAATTTTCTACCTTTTGAAAGTTGCTTAAATTGAGAATGATTCAAGAAATACTGTATTCAGAATTTGATTGATTTAAATATGAATTACATTAGCAATAAGTATAATGAATAGATATATTATTGTGATTTGACATTTAACTAAATAAAGTTTAGAATTTTCATATTAGTATTCAGTACAATATTGATTGCTTACATAAGGTTTACATTCCCTCCCAAGTAGGTTATCAATAATATTTTACAGGAACTATAAAATTAATAGCCACTGTAATATTTATTTTAACTGTTTGTGAGCATGGTGGATGAATGATTTTATGAAAGAAACCATAGGTTGTTGAGTTTTACCTGAAAAAAGTTATTCTTTTTATATTTTGTTAGATGCAGGTTTGGTTTTTTTACCTAGATTTCACTTTATATAGATTATATTTAAGAATCAAAAGTTCAAATTTCAATCGAAATTTTGCGTCTTGTACAACATATAATTCTTAATGTAGGTATTAAGGTTTTAGTTAAAAGATATTGTATATAGATGAAATAATAAGCTTAATAAAAATTGTTTGAATGTGGTGAGCAAATGAGTCTAAAGGAGGAGTTAGCTTAGCACTGGCTCACCCTGCGTTGCCTTCAGTATCATCACAGGTGGTACTGAGCCGAGGAGTGGAAGGTGATGCCAGCGCCACCCGCCCCCATCCTCCTCGCGTGCAGGTGAGCCAGTGTGATGCTGACCAATTTCATCATTAGTTTTAAGTTGTCCTAGTCTGATCTCATTGTGCCATGTCTTTTTTCACTTTACTCTTTCTTGTATGATGCTGTTTCTGCTTTCAAATTTGATTTACCAGTGTTTGGTGTTTTTTCTTAAGTTCCTTGTACAGTATACAGTATTTTTAGATATGGGCATGTATTTTTTGTTCTTCTTTTGTGCATGCTTACTAAGAGTGTTTTAAGCTGCTGTCACTTATCTTCTTTAGGTATAAGGTCTCTTGTAATAATAGTCGTGGTTCTATATTTAATATCTCTAATCCACATATAGTACTAAACCCGTTTTTACTTTTAATACATACATAGTATTCCTCATGTACTGTACTGCATATCTATATTTTTCTTTTATAGTTTTGAAGTTACTTTTATAGCTACTTCCTCGCATGTATTTTCTGTAGTTATTCATAGACACTTATTTGTTTTTAGTTGTTGCAAGTTAATAGTTTGATAATTTTTATGTCCACTTCTAGGTATTTTTAGAGAGACCATTTGGGCTGGTAATACATTGACATGCTAATAAAGTATATATGATCTTGTACTTTATTTTTATTATTTTTATAAATTTCTGTCATGCTTTGTTTGGGAAATATTTTTTGTTACCCATTAGGAGTAGGAATACTTATTTGGGAGAATTTGGTATTATTTTAGTTTACAATTTGTACCTTGTGTTGTTTACAGGTTCCAAATACAGTAACTTAGTTTCCCGTAAATCCTGAGTATAATTTGGAGTAGGGGAATTCAGAAATCAGCAGTTCCCAACATAATATTTCTAATCCAGATGTAGTGTTAGAATGACAAATTGTCCAAGTGGATTGCAGTTCCAAAGTAGGATAACTTATTTTTAGTATTTGGTGTTTTAATTCTTTAGGCTATTTTTTATTAGTCATTAGTCTCATTAACTAAATAAGCAAAGAGCCTTGCTTGGTAGGAAAATATAAACTTTTAAAAGCACCATAACCCCCATTCAGAATTGAATTTGGGCCCCAAGAATGCATTTATAGTTTTTCCTACCTGAATACAAACCTTAATCAATTGCATGTTGTTTATCTCCAACTGGTGTAGAAAAGCAGATTATTTCATTAATAATATTAGGCTTTCAGTTGGCTATCCTGGAAAGATAATGCAGTTGCATCATTCTAATAGATAGCTTTTGCCAGTCCTTTGGTATGTGAATGAAGTTAATGTAATATTCTATCAACATTAAAGTAATTGTTGGTAGCTGCCTTTTTTGTTTAAACTTTGATGTTAATCATAAAGCATATTGCCAGTTCATTACGTAATTTTCGTTACTATCCTATCCCTTTTTATCCCTTCTTATGTGTTGTGATTTTGCTCGACTGCAATGTATTGTTTGTATTATTCATAGTTCTTATTCTTTTCTTCAATTTTAATTGATGTGGTTGACATATAATTGTGCATTACAGTATTTTAAAGATTTCTTGGTTTGTCCTTATTAGATGTAATTGCTTTTCATGTTTCTTTTCTTCCTGGAAATCTTAAACTTTTGGTACTTTGCATTTTTTTTGTACCATGCAGGTACACCACTGAATTTCTGGTCCAAAGCCATGCCTGATTCCCGATTTTGCTGTTCCATCAGAGGTAATTTAGTAGTAATTTAACAGTACATCTATGTTTCGCTAAACAGGGATGGTGCATTCACTTTCAACTAAAATACTTTTAGCATTCCAGAAAAACCTGTGATATCTTGAAACTTGAGAACTCCAAATTTTAGATAACTTGAAATAAAAATTAATCAGGTTTGGAGAAAAAAAAAATTTGGAAGTGTTTAAGTGTTCAATGCTCTAATTTTCCGGGCGTTTTATTCCCAACGTTCTCCTCTAGTAACGACTATCCCAGTTACTAGATAGAGTGTTGGCAATTCATCAGACTCCGAGCATTTTACTGTGTTCGTTAATGCAGAATTCAAGTAAAATATTGTAGAAGTATATAAACTATAGAATGATAGTAGTAGAGTATGTACAGTAAGATGATGGCTAATTTTAGTGTATGAAGTGTTCAAAGTTTTATCAATTGGGGAATGTCTCTAGTTTTCTTTTGGTTCTGTTATCAGTCTGTTTTGAATTTCTGTATGCATGTATGTATGATTTACTTTTATTTTGATTTACTGTATAATTGATATTTTGTACAGTATCAGTTATTTTCTCACCAAGTTATACATACGTAACTGTGTATATGCACACCTAATGCAAGTATACACTTGTTTTTGTGTGTATAAAGATTTTGAAAATTACCTTGACTATATTTTTAATGCAGTTTGTTTCTTAACATGCTAGTACGGTACCTAACTTGTTATAAATACACTTCTTATTTTTACAAATGAGGTCAGCGATAATTGTCTCATTTTAGTTGCTGTGAATTAATTTTTTGGGACATGCTTTATATATTGACAGTAAATCCTCTTACACTTACTTTGTATGTTTGAAAATGAAAAACTTCTCCCTTCCATCTCCGCTTTGGTATTTGAAAGTAGGCAGCTAGGCTGTTCCTTTGACGTTGCCGCAATATTCGCCTAGAGCGAATTTTATTAATTCCATGTTTTTAGTACATTCTGGTATTCCAAAGAAAGTTTATAATGACATGTTTTTCACGTGTAGTAAATCCAAATTTGTGTTAAAATGTGAAATTTTACAAAATTATGTAGCGTGCATCTGAAAACAAGCTCCTGTCGTTGACTTTGCTGGGTTTTGTTATTAACCTGTTATGTGTCCCCTAGGACCACCACCACTATTAATGTACCGTCATGCTTTCTCTCTTGCAGTTAGCCGTAATTTCACTATTGATAGTTTTTCAAAGTTAATATCAATTTTTATGCTTATAATTTGCATTTACAGTATAGTTCAATCTTGGAATAAATAAATAATGGAATGAAAAAATATTGATATCACTATTAATTTATTTCAAAAGGATACATAATATGGAATGAATAATATACGTTACATTTTCCATTATTCTTTTAGCATTATCAGACTGCTCATCTAGTATTTCATTATTTCATCTAAAGAAATACACCTCGTCCTTTAGCCGCTAATTGTGAAAAAAGCCAAACACATTACTCTCTCTCCATAAACGCTCGAAGCGTACTGAAAGGATACCAGACAGTACCAGTTGTCTAACGTCGAACGACCTTCAGAAAAAAGTTGCCGGACACCATATGTTTCCATTCACAGCTTACATATGCTGAGAGTGTTGCCAAGTGGTGTTCCTATACTTACTATACGAGTAAACGTATTATTACGGGACTGAGGACTTGAAACACGCATTTGAAGTCATGAACGTAACATCCCATTGAAGGCGGTACAGAGTAGAGCGTGGTGAACGTATCATTATGTGGGCGACGCTTAACAGGTTAAATTTAGACTTGACCATCACAATACTTTATAATATCTGAGGGAGAAATTTAGGTTAGTAAACAATTTTCGAATCACTTTACTTGGTACAGTAATTATATGAAAATAATGATGCTATGCGAACTAAAATACTTCCAACCAATCAGCTGTTAGGAACTTTTCTGAGCTAAAAGAACACCCCTGTGAGTTGGTGCAAATCTGCCTCTTTATAAAAATATTGACTATAGCTTAATACCTGTCTATCTGCACTGTCTTTACTAATGCATTATAAGGAGGTTATAGCTTATTGGGAAAGAAAAAGGTTAAGGTTTATTTTATAAACCGATATGGATGTAGGTCAGAGCTTGCACCACCAATCTGAGGTATTTCTTATTCTATGTCTTACAGTTTTAAATGTATATCTTAAAATGCAGTAGCAGTAAGTTATGTACACAAAAATAAGAATATTTTTAGTTTTACAAGACATTTCATCTACGGTATCCCCAAAACTTCCTTTTTTAATAAAGCACTATAAAGATTAATTTTTCAGATAAAATGTCTAAAGTACAGCTTAGCTTTGGCTTGAAATTCTTTTGACAATTGTAATGATAACCTGTGAGATTAACTTGAATGGTCTAATAGAAGGCTGAAATTCTTTGGGATTACAGTAGTAGTGTTAAACTGTGAGGTGGACGAGTGGTCTTTCCCAGTGCTGTTTCTTTTAAAACACCTGATAAGTTTAGGGGTTATTAGACTTATTATGTAAAGATTACACAAATTGAACTAAATATAGGAGTCTTATCATTTGGATAGTACTCTATTGGATCCCTCTCTGGTTATGGATCATTTTTCCTTTGCCTACACATACACCCAATAGATTGGCCTATTCTTTACACTTTCTTCTCTTTCTTCAGACCAAAAAAACTGAAGTACTGCACTGTAATTGTTCTTTGGCTACTTTCCACTTGGTAAAGGCAAAAGAGAGACTTAGTTATTGGAGCCCTTAGGCTTATAGCATCCTGTTTTTCCAACTTGGGTTGTAACATAGGTAGTAATATTGTAATGGTAATGGTACTGAGAGAGTACATTAAACATTTGTAAGCTTCTGGTTCCATAATAAATTTAAATTTACATCTATCTTGACCCCGTCTATGTTGCCCTTCTAATGTGAAGCTATTGTGCGATGTGCAAAGATCAATATTGCTCTCGAAATATTCCTCCTTGTAATGGGGTAATGCCATTAGTGCACCTCATGTAATTCACAATTGGCATTTGTTGATGGTCTTTGTAGCATCCTTTTAGCTACACATTATTTAGCAGCATTTCATGACTTTTCTGGAGACTTTTGCCATATGGCCCAAGTGGTTTTATTTAATGGACATTGCTGTGATTCAGTTTCTTGTTTTACTTGGTTTTATTATTGGAATCCGTACTGTAGTGTCACTCTTTTATTATGTATTTAGCATTTCTAGTCAGTTTTTAATGCCAGAGTTTTTTTGGTTGGATTTAGCAGCTCAGTTAGTAGGATGAGTTTTTTTTTTTATTGAATTTTAGTTATTGTTACCTAATTTTACATGCCTTAGTATTCTTATAAAATACTTTCAAGTTTTCGGTACAAGTGCCCATCACAGATAAGTTTTGAATCCTCTTCCCCCTACTATGGATCGTAAAAACTTGATTATCAGTCAGATTAATGTCATGGACATTTTGAAAGAGTGTCTTTTCAGATGTGAACATTTCCAGAAAAATTTTGAATACATTATACTAGTCTGGAAATTAATTGAAATACTGTTGGTAGTGGTATTGGTAAACTGTTAGGTATAGGCTACCCCATAACGAGAAAGCTAGACTCTGTAGCATCTAAATAGTAGGAGGCTCTTGTATTTTGTGATGATGCCTATAATACAATTTTACAGTAATACTGTATTTTCCTTTGATAATAATTTGTCTCCTTTGATAGCAGAGATAATATCAATCCAGTAATAGGCCAACCATTTTACAGTACAGTAGTATTTTTCTTTGATAATAATGTCCCCTTTGATAGCAGAGATTAGGAGATGATTTTTACAATTATATGGCCTGTAGTTTGGTAGGTTAGGGACGACTCGTATTGATGATATCGGCCAGTTGGTAAGAATGATGAAATTATAGTGATATTAATTGAAGGATGTCTTATCAAAAAAAAAAAAAAAAAAGCATTTCCATGGTATTTACTTTTGAGAAACACATTAGGTCTGTGTCTTCTTCCATCGCTCAAAAAAGTGGCTTATTGAGAAAGTCTCAAGATTTTCAGTGATCAATGTATTCTGAAGAAGTGTTTTAATTCTTTCATTCTACCTTGTTTTGAGTATTGATCTCCTGTGATCTTCAGCTGCAGAATCTCGTCTTAATTTGTAGGACAGAAACTTACTTTCTATTACATTCCTTATTCATGATCTAGATATTAATCTTTGGCACCGATGTTCAATTAGTTCATTATGCATGTTGCATAAGATTTTTCATAATTCTGACCATCATTTACATTTAGATCTTCCTGGACAATTTCATCCTGTTCGTAATACTAGGCAAGCAGTTAATTCTAATAGCCAGGCCTTCTCCATCATGAGGCTCAATACTTCTCAGTATTCTAGAAGTTTTTTTTCCAGCTGTGACCAAGTTGTGGAACGATCTTCCTAATTGGGTAGTTGAATCGGTAGAACTTCAAAAGTTCAAAGTTGCTGCAAATTTTTTTTTTGTTGAACAGGCAGACATAAGTCTTTTTATAGTTTATATAAAATCAAACCATTGTTCTCTAGTCTTGGGTAGTGCCATAGCCTCTGTACCATGGTCTTCCACTGTCTTGGGTTAGAGTTCTCTTGCTTGAGGGTACACTCGGGCACACTATTCTACCTAATTTCTTTTCCTCTTGTTTTGTTAAAGTTTTATAGTTTATATAGGAAATATTTACTGTAATATTGTTACTCTTCTTAAAATATTTAATTTTTCCTTGTTTCCTTTCCTCGCTGGGCTGTTTTCCCTGTTGGGGCCCCTGGGCTTATAGCCTTCTGCTTTTCCAACTGGAATGATTTATTGTTAATTTGTTCTCATCATTTATTTATTTCCTTTCCTCACTGGGCTATTTTTCCCTATTGGAGCCCTTGGCCTTATAGCATCCTGCTTTTCCAAATAGGGTTGTAGCTTTAGCAAGTAATTATAATAATCGGTACGGCCAAACTATTAACAGATACGAACTTGTGGTTTATTACATTATATCAAAGAATAATCGCACTTTGTAATGCTGTAAGCAAAATATCCTTGCAATCCTTACAAAGAAAAACAGCATGTAAGTGAAATTTTTGCCAAAAACTTTAAAACATTTTGAAATACAGTATTCATAAAAATATAATTGTTAAAGGACTTTATTTCATATGGAATTTGTGAAGAAATGGCTGATCTCTCATGATGTATTGATGATTTTGCTATTTATTCAATTGGTAATGAGCAGTGATTGATTACTAAATGCAATTATTTACTGTGAGCAATGACTATGTGACATCATATTTGCATTGATGTTACTTAGTATAACTAAGGACTTGATAGGAAAATCTGAAATATACATTGGAAAGATACGTAAATTTTACGTAACGAAAGTAAAACCGATATGTATTGTTAAAAAGAAATTGATTTTCGTAAAGCAAATCGGCAGTCCTTGGTATTCATGGTTCAGAGATCTATATAATTAAAAGTTTTGACTATTCTTAATTAGGACTGCTGTACCCAGCCGACATTTTCACTTTGCACCCACTTGACCTTCACCCTTCCCTGCATAACGTAGTAATGGAAAGTCAAACAAATATAAATGACAACTTTGTAGCAAACTCATGTAAACTATTCAGTGATAAACCCATTGCATAGAAATTCTAGTAATAATAATTATTAAAAGAGTTTAATTCACACGTTATGTTTTTCTAGTAATAAAAATTATTAAAAGAATAATTCATACATTATGTTAAACTAAATATTTTAAATGTAATATAAAATGCTGATTAGAAATATAAATTTGCATTACAGTTATAGGATAAGATTCTCTCTGGAATTAAAGATAGTTTGTTATTTCAATGTACAAAAATAAATAAATTTTAATTTACGATAATCGGTATTTTAGCGAAGAAAATGTGCAATTTACAATAATCAGTATTTTAGTAAAGAAAATGTGCACTAATAAAGTTTTTAGTTACCATCATGTGGTGATATGAAATACAGTATATTCAGTTATGATAAGTCAAATCAAACAGGAAATGAAGTTAACTTCCCAGTTCCGTTAGCTCGTAAATCACTCAAGAGCTCAAACTTTTTTTTTTATTTCTGACCAGTGAAATTTTTCTTAAATTGAAGAAGAATGGAAATTAGATCGGCTCATATTTCATGTTCTTATCTTATGCTATAAACAGATTTCTTTTAAAAGAAGTTGAATTTTTTCCGTTAAGAAATGAGAGGAAAAAATTTCTTTTTAAAACAAACAAATCCATGTCAGCTTTGAGGGGAAGTAACTTAAAATAGAATCCACATGTTTCTCCTGACAGAGATAGGAAAAGAATATTGAATTGAATTCATATTAAATATTTTGGGCCACTTAAGATTTTTACATTCTAGTTATATTAAATAAAATGCTTGTAATTTTGTTTTGCAGGAAGGAATCATGTACAGTATTATAATTGTCAATAAGCTTAAAATAATTGGAAGGAAAGGAAGGAAAAAATTTAAAGGATAATACTGTAGATTAAAATTTAATGTAGAGAGAGGGTATTAATGCAGTACAGTATGTGGTAACAAAGTATATTTACCTTGAGAGAGAATGGTAGATAAATTCAAATATTCATAAAAATATTAGAATCATGTTCAAACTTTTTGTGGAAATTATATAGAAGTCACCTTTTATGATTAAAAAAAATTGCAAGAGTACTCCTTGATCACTGTTAGTACACTGTAAGAGAATATTTTATTATAACAGCTTCTGACACTTGTAAACAATGTGATGTGAATATGATGCTGCAAATATTTCTGAGAAATAAGTATTCGACTCATATTTATATTGTTTCTCTCAAAATTGTTTAAATGTTGACATAACCCTTTCTTTGGTATAATGCATACCCATAAGTTGAATGTTGAGTTGATCAGGAGGTCGATGGCAACTGTATAGCCATTAGTATGCCTTGGTTCCTTTGTATGTGTAGGTCTCATCCTGTTTACAAGTATGTTGGTCATGTTTGTTTATCTTTAGCCCATGATCTATATACAGTTTATGTTTATGATTTCAAGTTTAACATTTCAGTAGGATATTTTTTCTTTAAATGTCAACGAGAGTAGTTCAAGCAACTTTGTGAAAGGATTGTTTTATTTTATTGTTTTGAAGGATGTGGTTTGCTAACAGTTCCTCCTCTTTAATAGTTTTGTTCAGCTGATAGCAGACTACTGTTTTGATTTAAAATTTAAAAGTAAATTAAAGTTTAGTTCAGAGAAAAACTACGTTAGATGATGTTGAAATGCCATTCAAGCTCTTTTTGAGTTGTCTGTGGGGTAAATTTAGAGTAGTGAGCTGAAGCTTTTACTGTTAGGCTTCATTTGTGCATCTAAAAAGGCCAGTAAGACCTGGCAAGACAGTGCTTTTATCCTAACCTGCCCTGTCTCAACCATATGCTAACTTCCAGTCAGTAGGGTTCTGGTGGTCTACAGTGATGTCAAAGTCGAACTCCTCTACACAAGCCACGCATTCGAAGTTGTGTATCAGAATAGACTGGTACCTGTATTTCAAAACTGAAATACATCTATCTGTTGAAGCAGGTGTTGTTAGACCTTCTTATGCATACAGTATATGTTGTGACATTTCATATTTTTTCAGTGGACTGCGACAGATTTTATATAAATCTTAAAGTTTCCTCTGATAGCTGAACGGCTACATTAGGTTTTGAATGGCAGTTAGACATGAAAGTTTACTCATTCCCATTATTCTGAATTTTAAGAAATTCTGTTACATAACTGGTTTGAAGAATCCTATTCTAGATCTGTGTTTAGGTCTTGGTATGGCTCCTCGTGTATTTTTTAACTGGTTGTTGGAGGGGATTAAACTAGTATGGTAGGCATCTGCTTCAGGTATTATTAAAAATTAATTTATATTTTTACTACAGAAAAAATTTGTTAACAAACAATTGGAATATAAATTACATTTTTAAGAACATTCCTTTATTAGTCTCGCAGCTGAAATGGTCTTCATTTTAAGAGTTAAGCATCAGCTAAGCACATTGATGGACATCAGGCTTTTTCCTATAGTGTAGGTTTTAGAGAGGGAAGATAATGTTACCTCTATCTACTTTCAGAGCTAATTATTATTATAGAACAAAATGTTAGCCAAAATTTTATATTTGTTTTTGGAGAGAAAAGATGGGGATACATCAGAGAACAGGTTTCTTTGTACTTTAGGAGCTTTTAACTCTTTATTTATCAAAGACTGAAATAGTACAGTAAAAGTTTCAGATAGGTTTATGAATTTAGTTCTTGCATTGACCTCCTTCCTGAATGCTATGTTGTTTTTGGTTAATGGCTAAGAGACTTGGCAGGGACTTGGATTCTAGTCAGATGAATGACTAGGTTTAGAATGATAAAAGGGAAGTGCTATTAATTTCATTCTTGTCAGATGAATAATGAGAAGATTCAGATTCATAAAAGGGAAGTGCCATTAATTTTGTTCAGTGAGAAAGTTCAAGAAAGTGGTTAATATAAGTAGACAGTATATGAATCAGCAATTTGGAAATAGAGTTCCTTAGAAATAAATATGATTTTAATAATAAAATTTATTACAGTATTTAATCACCTGATGTTAAAAGCATGCCCCTCCCCCCTCCTCATTGACTAGTGATGTCGGGTGGCTAATTATCTGGTCTCGACTTCAAAATCAAAAGAACTATGGTGTTCCCACACACAGATAGTTGCTATCAACCTCTAAATTATCTCGTTACATACTTTTTCGCATACTTAACATAGTGGGAAATACATGTCTACATTTAAACAGCTTCAAGAGGGGAGCAATAAGATGATCAAGTGATTTAAGGTATACTGTACTCTAAAAACATTAAAATTGCTTTTATAATAATTTAGTAAATTAACTAGAGTATGAGCAGTTATTTTGAATAATTTTTAAATATTTCATGATTTTATGATCTCGTGATATGTGTATTTGAAACTCAGCTAAATGGTATTTTTTCAATTTAATTATTTTGCATGCATTTATTCTGTATTGCCAGTAGTTAGTTCAAAGTTTGTATTGTGAGGGTTACTGTATCATAACTAAAAATATTACTTGGGTCTTCACCAGCAATTGTCAAATCCACAAATGTCAGGGGCTGACTGTACCTTGAATTTGCATTTTCACTTCATTGTTTGTTTTGTAAATATTTATTGAAGAAAATCCTTTCATTTGCAAATATTTACCAAAACAAATAGTAATATTGCGAGTGATTATTGATGATATACTCCACTCTTTAAACATTTATGAAAATATGGATGCTCATACATGTTTGTAGATCTAGCTGTAAGGTTTCATGTAGTGTTATTCATTCAGATATCCCTTATGGTAAAAATGAGTCATCTAGTATAAAAGAATATTACTTGAGGGGAATGATTTAATCTGGGATTTGTTTGTCACTTTCTGAAAGGACTTGCAAGGGATGAAGAAAAATGCAACATGAAAAAATGATACTAGTCAAGAAAGTGTTGTGGCGCAAGTCAAATGTTGTCTAAAGAATTAAGGAAAAAAGTTACTCTTATTTGATTATTTGGAAAATTTCAGTTGTTTTAGGGCCTTGTCACCATCTTTTGATGCAAATTCATGTTTCGTAATGCAATTCCAGTGGCTTCAGTATACTGTGTAGGTAGTATGTGTCACATTGATAAGTTAATTTTCATAGTATATCAAGCAGAAAGTGTATGCAAGGAGCGAGACATGGGACATAAGCCAATTGCAGAGTAAGAATACTTCTGCTACATAAACTACTTTTCTTTCTGGTCGAATCTAGTGTCTAGTGACCAGAAAGCACCAGGTATTGCCAAATCAGCTCTTCCCATTGCATGTTTTGGCAAATGGAAATAACGTGGCTGGGTTCCCAGTCCTCAACCATTTTGATGAACTTGCTTGGGCCCCATAAAACTAGACTTGGAACAACTCTCTATCTCTCAAGTGTCATGGTTGATTGGTTTAGCATTTAGAGGTAGTCAGGCTGGATTTTCAAGGTTATCCAAAATATAATTGTATGGTTCCTAGGGTGACTATATTTGTGAATAGGCTTGATTGACTTGGTCAATTGTTAGATGAGTAGGCTGTTACAAATTATACTAATAAATTAAGAACTTTAACTCATGAAAGTATTGTTTTATCACTATATTTTTCTTTGTTGTATAAATAGGATTAATTGCATGATCTTTAAACTATATGATCTCTCATCCTCCAAATATTACTTAAAATTAAGGAATGTTGACTAATCTAATAATGATGATTGGCATCTTTAGAGTATTGCTGCTCATGTTTATCCACCTTAAATTTAAGGGCTTAAATTTGCATGAGCTTTTTGACCAACATTGGTTAAATTGATATATGTATCTTTATTTCAATGAATCTTCCCTAATATTCATATTCTTTGACTCTCCAAGCTATAGATTTTGGCTAAGATATAGGATAAAAGTTTTCCTGGATTTCAAATTAGTCTGTGTACACCTATCTTGCATTCTTTGGTCACCAGGGTATGTTTTTTTTTTCTTGAAAGACTACATCTCTTCTAGATGAGTTTTCTTTGACAGGTTTAAGTAACTAGAAGTTTTAAATTATCTTACAGACTGGCCCTTACCAGGTAGTATGGTAGTATCGTTAGTCCTTTACTGTATTTGTTCTTTCACTTGATTTGGAAGATATTCCTCATTTTGTTCTATAAATTATCTTTATTTTTCAGTTATAATTGCACATTTTAATTAGTGTACACATACCGAAGATTGGTGCTGCATCTCTGTTGTTACTGTATCTAAATATCTTGATGATAGAAATCCAAAAATAAGAAATTACACTATTGAGTGTTGAATGATTGACGTTTGTAGATCATAAAGTATGGATTGGGGATAATGAAGATGAATTTAAACTCTTATTACATGCAAATATGTGAGTTTTGTACAGATGGACTTGGATGTTTTATTAATTTTGGTAAAGATTAATATGATTCCCTGTTAATTTCATTAGCTATACTCTTTCAGATACACGTTTCAGTAAGTGACTTGTGTAAGTAAAATCTGTTGTTTGAATCAAAATATGTCGGTATGAATTTATTGCATGCTTTCTTTTCGTGTTAATGTGTTTTCCTTTCAGGAAGATGAACTGCAATGTCTTCAAATTTTATAATTTTTCGCCTTTCAAGATGAACTTGCAAAGATATTTTGTTGAACTAGAGTTTTTCAAGTATAGTATGTTTTCTTTTTTAGGTATATGGAGAAATATGATTTTCTACATATAAAATTCAGATAATGTACTTTTTTTTATGTGCAGGAGAGTACAGGTATTTAATATTTAACGTCATTTTTTTTTTTCCCCCATCTAAATTGCAAAGGTTCTCTAATTATTTTCTCCCCGTAACAGACCCGTCAGAATCAGCAGGGTGGTAAGATGGCCCCAGACAGGGTCGGTAACCGCTATAACCCCATTGGCACTGGTGGTGGTTACGGTGGTGGTTATGGTGGAGGTTATGGCGGTGGTGGTAGCTCTGCAGAATCATTCTACCAGTTCTCCACACCGACGTTCAGTGGGGATGACTACACCTCATTCACAAACGTGGATGCTGGAGGCTACAGCCGGTATTAAGTCTGGCATGCACAGTATATCCATGTTTTGAGTGACATTGCTAAGTTCCAGTTTGGAACTTAGGATGAAAAGGACAAACATTTGAATTTTGTAGATGAAAGAAAAACAGAGCTAAAAAAACTGTTAGAGGTTTAAAAAGAATGGAAAATCTATTTGTTGTGATAGTCAATTCTACCAAAGCTTTTTGATCTTGTATTTTTCTTATTCCAACTAGGGGGGCATCATGCATTAACTTTCCATTAGAGGAGATGCATTTTATATGAATTTATTTTCATTGTAGTCTCTTAAAAGTGGCTTCATTGCACTAAAGTATTTCCTAGCTCTGTTCATATTTGGTAGAAACGGCCGAGTCCCTAGTGTCCTTATGTCATTAATTTTGGAAATGAAAATGTTTTTCCTTGTGTGAACAGTAACAGCTAATGCCACAGTTGGTTCCTGTTCTCATCATAAATGGTTTTTTTGCTTTTTTATCTTTGTATTTCTTTGATTTTTTGTGAATTTTATTAACCAACGAAGTGTCAAAGTGTGTTTATTCATTATTTTTATGTGGATTTACTCCCTGCAGCAGGCATGGTATGCTGCAGTAGATAGGATAATACATCTTCATTATTATTATGTTATTGTGTTATGCAGTAGGCTTATTCATATAATCTTACTATAGGATATTGATGGTTTCATAATATCTTTTTCCATTTGAACCAGTTTTATTTTCAATATATGAAAACTGCAATCAGGTAAAGTTTAGTTTTAAGTTTTTCATTGTTATTGGTCGGTAGCAACTATACCTGAATATCAAAGAATTTTTTATTTTGTTCATTAAAAAAGTTATCAAATGTTAAAGTCATCATTTTTACAGTGCTACATTATTTTTGCTCACACTGTAATAAGTTGAGATATATTTAATAAAGTGAAACTATCGTAAAGTGTTTTCCTTCACATGCTTTCAATAGCATTCCATTTTCCAGTAAAATATTCTGAGAAATAATTGAATGCTCATTAAAGAAAATAAACATGATAAATCAGATGAGTCAACAGGCATGGAATAGAGTTGCAAATTATTGAGTATATTTTAATTGTTCCTGAATGAATAAAAACCATCGTCCTTCACCTAGGAGATAAGAGAACAGTGAAGCTGGAACAGAGCAGTTAGAATTATAAAGAGGTGTAAAGAATCGATAGGTCCTGTCAAAAGTAGGGAGCCCCCCCAAGCACCCTACTCTCAGATTTTAGCTGTCAGTGGATGCACACCCTCCCACTGACTTGACCAATTTTGGCAGAATTTACGGATACTTTTCCTCTTTCCAGTGTGTTTTTGTTGGGGATGCTGCCTATCAAGTGGAAATATCCCGGAGCATTGCCGAAGACCTGCAGCACTTCTATGAGTGTCACCAAAGACCTACAGCACTTCTATGAGTGTCACCAAAGACCTGCAGCACTTCTATGAGTGTCACCAAAGACCTACAGCACTTCTATGAGTGTCACCAAAGACCTGCAGCACTTCTATGAGTGTCACCAAAGACCTGCAGCACTTCCATGAGTGTCACCAAAGACCTGCAGCACTTCCATGAGTATCACTGAAGACTTGCAGCACTTCCATGAGTGTCACTGAAGACTTGCAGCACTTCCATGAGTGTCACTGAAGACCTGCAGCACTTCTATGAGTGTCACCAAAGACCTGCAGCACTTCTATGAGTGTCACCAAAGACCTGCAGCACTTCCATGAGTATCACTGAAGACTTGCAGCACTTCCATGAGTGTCACCAAAGACCTGCAGCACTTCCATGAGTGTCACCAAAGACCTGCAGCACTTCCATGAGTGTCACCAAAGACCTGCAGCACTTCTATGAGTGTCGCCAAAGACCTGCAGCACTTCTATGAGTGTTGCCAAAGACCTGCAGCACTTCCATGAGTGTCACCAAAGACCTGCAGCACTTCTATGAGTGTTGCCAAAGACCTGCAGCACTTCCATGAGTGTTGCCAAAGACCTGCAGCACTTCTATGAGTGTCATCAAAGACCTGCAGCACTTCTATGAGTGTTGCCAAAGACCTGCAGCACTTCCATGAGTGTTGCCAAAGACCTGCAGCACTTCTATGAGTGTCACCAAAGCCTTGCAGCACTTCCATGAGTGTCACCAAAGACCTGCAGCACTTCCATGAGTATCACTGAATACTTGCAGCACTTCCATTTGTGTCACTGAAGACCTGCAGCACTTCCATGAGTGTCACCAAAGACCTGCAGCACTTCCATGAGTGTCACCAAAGACCTGCAGCACTTCCATGAGTGTCACTGAAGACCTGCAGCACTTCAATGAGTGTTGCCAAAGACCTGCGGCACTTCCATGAGTGTTGCCAAAGACCTGCAACACTTCTATGAGAGACAAGAAAGACCTTCAGCACTTCTACAAGTGTCACGGAAGACCTGCAGCACTTCCATGACTGTTGCCAAAGACCTGCAGCACTTCTATGAATGTCACTGAAGACTTGCAGCACTTCTACGAGTGTCACCAAAGACCTGCAGCACTTCAATGAGTGTTGCCAAAGACCTGTAGTACTTCCATGAGTGTTACCAAAGACTTGCAGTACTTCTATGAGTGTCACCGAAGACCTGCAGCACTTCCATGAGTGTCACCGAAGACCTGCAGCACTTCCATGAGTGTTTCCGTAGACCTGCAACACTTCCATGAGTGTTGCCAAAAACCCACAGCACTTCTATGAGTGTCCCCAAAGACACGCAGCACTTCCATGAGTGTCGCCAAAGACCTGCAGCACTTCTATGAGTGTCACCAAAGACCTGCAGCACTTCCATGAGTGTCGCCAAAGACCTGCAGCACTTCTATGTGTCACCAAAGACCTGCAGCACTTCCATGAGTGTCACTGAAGACTTGCAGTACTTCAATGAGTGTTTCCTTAGACCTGCAACACTTCCATAAGTGTTGCCAAAGACTTGCAGTACTTCTATGAGTGTCACCGAAGACCTGCAGCACTTCCATGAGTGTTTCCATAGACCTGCAACACTTCCATGAGTGTTGCCAAAAACCCACAGCACTTCTATGAGTGTCCCCAAAGACACGCAGCACTTCCATGAGTGTCGCCAAAGACCTGCAGCACTTCCATGAGTGTTGCCAAAGACCTGCAGCACTTCCATGATGGTTGCCAAAGACTTGCAGCACTTCTATGAGTGTCACTGAAGACCTGCAGCACTTCAATGAGTGTTGCCAAAGACCTGCAGCACTTCTATGAGTGTTGCCAAAGACCTGCAGCACTTCTATGAGTGTCACTGAAGACCTGCATCACTTCCATGAGTGTCAATGAAGACCTGCAGCACTTCCATGAGTGTTGCCAAAGACCTGCAGCACTTCCATGATGGTTGCCAAAGACTTGCAGCACTTCTATGAGTGTCACTTAAGACCTGCAGCACTTCAATGAGTTGCCAAAGACCTGCAGCACTTCTAGGAGTGTCACCAAAGACCTGCAGCACTTCCATGAGTGTTGCCAAAGACCTGCAACACTTCAATGAGTGTAACTGAAGACCTGCATCAATTCCATGAGTGTACTGAAGACCTGAATCACTTCCATGAGTGTTGCCAAAGACCTGCAGCACTTCTACGAGTGTCACCATAGACCTGCGGCACTTCCATGAGTGTCGCCAAAGACCTGCAGCACTTCAATGAGTGTAACTGAAGATCTGCATCAATTCCATGAGTGTACTGAAGACCTGAATCACTTCCTTGAGTGCTGCCAAAGACCTGCAGCACTTCCATGAGTGTTGCCAAAGACCTGCAGTACTTCTATGAGTGTCACCGAAGACCTGCAGCACTTCCATGAGTGTTTCCATAGACCTGCAACACTTCCATGAGTGTTGCCAAAAACCCACAGCACTTCCATGAGTGTCGCCAAAGACCTGCAGCACTTCCATGAGTGTTGCCAAAGACCTGCAGCACTTCCATGATGGTTGCCAAAGACTTGCAGCACTTCTATGAGTGTCACTGAAGACCTGCAGCACTTCAATGAGTGTTGCCAAAGACCTGCAGCACTTCTATGAGTGTTGCCAAAGACCTGCAGCACTTCTATGAGTGTCACTGAAGACCTGCATCACTTCCATGAGTGTCAATGAAGACCTGCAGCACTTCCATGAGTGTTTCCAAAGACCTGCAGCACTTCCATGATGGTTGCCAAAGACTTGCAGCACTCCTATGAGTGTCACTTAAGACCTGCAGCACTTCAATGAGTTGCCAAAGACCTGCAGCACTTCTAGGAGTGTCACCAAAGACCTGCAGCACTTCCATGAGTGTTGCCAAAGACCTGCAACACTTCAATGAGTGTAACTGAAGACCTGCATCAATTCCATGAGTGTACTGAAGACCTGAATCACTTCCATGAGTGTTGCCAAAGACCTGCAGCACTTCTACGAGTGTCACCATAGACCTGCGGCACTTCCATGAGTGTCGCCAAAGACCTGCAGCACTTCAATGAGTGTAACTGAAGATCTGCATCACTTCCATGAGTGTACTGAAGACCTGAATCACTTCCTTGAGTGCTGCCAAAGACCTGCAGCACTTCCATGAGTGTTGCCAAAGACCTGCAGCACTTCTATGAGTGTCACCAAAGACCTGCAGCACTTCCATGAGTGTCACTGAAGACTTGCAGCACTTCTATGAGTGTCACTGAAGACCTGCAGCACTTCAATGAGTGTTGCCAAAGACCTGCAGCACTTCTAGGAGTGTCACCAAAGACCTGCAGCACTTCCATGAGTGTCGCCAAAGACCTGCAGCACTTCAATGAGTGTAACTGAAGACCTGCATCACTTCCATGAGTGTACTGAAGACCTGAATCACTTCCTTGAGTGTTGCCAAAGACCTGCAGCACTTCCATGAGTGTTGCCAAAGACCTGCAGCACTTCTATGAGTGTCACCAAAGACCTGCAGCACTTCCATGAGTGTCACTGAAGACTTGCAGCACTTCTATGAGTGTCACTGAAGACCTGCAGCACTTCAATGAGTGTTGCCAAAGACCTGCAGCACTTCTAGGAGTGTCACCAAAGACCTGCAGGACTTCCATGAGTGTCGCCAAAGACCTGCAGCACTTCAATGAGTGTAACTGAAAAGCTGCATCACTTCCATGAGTGTACTGAAGACCTGAATCACTTCCATGAGTGTCACTGAAGACCTACAGCACTTCCATAAGTGTCACTGAAGACCTGCAGCACTTCTATTAGTGTCACCAAAGACCTGCAGCACTTCTATGAGTGTCATCAAAGACCTGCAGAACTTCTATGAGTGTCACTTGAAGACCTGCAGCACTTCTATGAGTGTCACAAAAGACCAGCAGCACTTCTATGAGTATCGCTGAGGACCTGCCGCACTTCCATCAGTGTTGCAAAAGACCTGCAACACTTCTATGAGTGTCACCAAAGACCTACACCACTTCTATGAGTATCACTAAAGACCTGCAGCACATCTATGAGTGTCACTGAAGACCTGCAGCACTTCTATGAGTGTCACCAAAGACCTGCAGCACTTGCATGAGTGTTGCCAAAGACCTGCAGCACTTCCATGAGTGTTGCCAAAGACCCGCAGCACTTCCATGAGTGTTGCCAAAGACCTGCAACACTTCCATGAGTGTTGCAAAAGACCTGCAACACTTCTATGAGTGTCACCAAAGACCTACACCACTTCTATGAGTATTACTAAAGACCTGCAGCACATCTATGAGTGTTACTGAAGACCTACAGCACTTCTATGAGTGTCACCAAAGACCTGCAGCACTTCCATGAGTGTTGCCAAAGACCTACAGCACTTCTATGAGTGTCACCAAAGACCTGCAGCACTTCCATGAGTGTTGCCAAAGACCTGCAGCACTTCCATGATGGTTGCCAAAGACTTGCAGCACTTCTATGAGTGTCACCGAAGACCTGCAGTACTTCCATGAGTGTTGCCAAAGACCTGCAACACTTCCATGAGTGTTGCCAAAGACCTGCAGCACTTCTATGAGTGTCACTGAAGACCGTTAACACATGCAAGTGTGTTGCCAAATACCTGCAGCACTTTTATGAGTGTCACCAAAGAGCTGCAGCACTTCTATGAGTATCGCTGAAGACCTGCCGCACTTCCATCAGTGTTTAAAAAGACCTGCAACACTTCTATGAGTGTCACCAAAGACCTGCAGCACTTCCATGAGTGTTGCCAAAGACCTGCAGCACTTCCATGAGTGTTGCAAAAGACCTGCAACACTTCTATGAGTGTCACCAAAGACCTACACCACTTCTATGAGTATCACTAAAGACCTGCAGGACATCTATGAGTGTCACTGAAGACCTGCAGCACTTCCATGATTGTTGCCAAAGACTTGCAGCACTTCTATGAGTGTCACCAAAGACCTGCAGCACTTCCATGAGTGTTGCCAAAGACCTGCAGCACTTCTATGAGTGTCACTGAAGACCTGTAACACATGCAAGTGTGTTGCCAAATACCTGCAGCACTTCTATGAGTGTCACAAATGACCAGCAGCACTTCTATGAGTATCGCTGAAGACCTGCCGCACTTCCATCAGTGTTGCAAAAGACCTGCAGCACATCTATGAGTGTCACTGAAGACCTGCTGCACTTCCATGAGTGTTGCCAAAGACCTGCAGCACTTCTATGAGTGTCACTGAAGACCTGCAGCACTTCCATGAGTGTTGCCAAAGACCTGCAGCACTACTATGAGTCACTGTAGACCTGCAGCACTTCCATGAGTGAGCCAAAGACCTGCAACACTTCCATTAGTGTCACTGAAGACCTGCAGCACTTCCATTAGTGACAACTTCCATTAGTGTCACTGAAGTCCTGCAGCACTTCCATGAGTGTTGCCAAAGACTTGCAGGACTTCTATGAGTGTCACTGAAGACCTGCAGCACTTGCATGAGTGTTGCCAAAGACCTGCAGGACTTCTATGAATGTCACCAAAGACCTGCAGCTCTTTAGTGAGTGTCACCAAAGACCTGTAGTACTTTTATGAGGGTCACTGAAGACCTGCAGCACTTTCATGAGTCATGAAAGACCTGAAGCACTTCTATGCGTGTCATGAAAAACATGCAGCACTTACTGAGTGTCATGAAAGACCTGGAGCACTTCTATGAGTGTTGCCAAAGACCTGCAGCACTTCTATGAGTGTCAACAAAGACCTGCAGCACTTGCATGAGTGTTGCCAAAGACCCGCAGCACTTCTAGAAATGAGTGTCACTGAAGACCTGCAGCACTTCTATGAATGTCACCAAAGACCTGCAGCACTTCTATGAGTGTCACCAAAGACCTGCAGCACTTCCATGAGTGCCGCCAAAGACCTGGAGCAATTCTATGAGTGTCACCAAAGACCTGCAGCACTTCTATGATTGTCACTGAAGACCTGTAGCACAATTCCATGAGTGTTGCCAAAGACCTGCAGCACTTCTATGAGTGTCACCAAAGACCTGCAGCACTTCTATGATTGTCACTGAAGACCTGTAGCACAATTCCATGAGTGTTGCCAAAGACCTGCAGCACTTCTATGAGTGTCATCAAACACCTGCAGCACTTCTATGAGTGTCATCAAAGACCTACAGCACTTCTATGAGTGTCACTGAAGACCTGCAGCACTTCCAGGAGTGCTGTCAAAGACCTGTAGCACTCCTATGAGTGTCACTGAAGGCCTGCAGCACTTCCATGAGTGTTGCCAAAGACCTGCTGCACTTCTATGAGAGTCACTGAAGACCTCCAGCACTTCTATGAGTCACTGAAGACCTGCAGCACTTCCATCAGTGTTGCCAAAGACCTGCAGCACTGCTATGAGTGTCACTGAATACCTGCAGCACTTCTATGAGTGTCACCAAAGACCTGCAGCACTTCTATGAGTGTCACCAAAGACCTGCAGCTCTTCGACGAGTGTCACTGAAGACCTGCAGCACTTCCATGAGTGTTGCCAAAGACCTGCAGCACTTCTGTGAGTGTCATGAAAGACCTGCAGCACTTCTATGAGTGTCACAGAAGACCTGCAGCACTTACATTAGTATTGCCAAAGAGCTGCAGCACTTCCATGAGTGTCACTGAAGACCTGTAGCACTTCCATGAGTGTTGCCAAAGACCTGCAGCACTTCTATGAGTGTCACCAAAGACCTGCAGCACTTCTATGAGTGTCACCAAAGACCTGCAGCACTTGCATGAGTGTTGCCAAAGACCTGCAGCACTTCTGTGAGTGTCACTGAAGACCTGCAACACTTCCATGAGTGTTGCCAAAGACCTGCAACACTTCTATAAGTGTCACCAAAGGCCTGCAGCACTTCCATGAGTGTCGCCAAAGACCTGCAGCACTTCTATGAGTGTCGCTAAAGACCTGCAGCACTTCTATGAGTGTCACCAAAGACCAGCAGCACTTCTATGAGTGTTGCCAAAGACCTGCTGCACTTCTATGAGTGTCATGAAAGACCTGCATCACTTCTATGAGTGTCACTGAAGACCTGCAGCACTTCTATGAGTGTCTCTGGAGACTTGCAGCACTTCCATGAGTGTTGCCAAAGAGCCAAAGACCTGCAGTACTTTCGTGAGTGTTACAAAGGTTGATTCTCATTGGTTGTGTCACCGTGTAATGAATGTCAGGAATAGCTATCTTCCCACTGGGAGAAGTAAAGGAAAGAGAAGCCTTAGAGGGATTTTTCACCTTCGGAGTTATCCTCAACGTCAAAGAAGGCCCAGACTTGGGCGGCTTATTCCACCTTTGGTACTCTCCCTTCTGACTCGTCTACTTTGGCTTCCTCCGGTGGCCAATCGAGCGAGAGTGGTTGGGCCTTCTAATATGGGGCAAGACCTGGAGCAGAGGGTTTGTCTGTTTGCCCTTCTGAAACGGCAAAATCTCCTCCTTGGGAATCCTTCGCTTCAGAGGTGTGATGCTCTTCGGTTAATGTGTCCCTACTTGGGCAATCCAAGGTTGCCTAATGAAGAAGCAGCTGTGGCAAACCCTGGTTTCCAGCCAGATGTCATCGCTCCTTTAGTCTGCCCAGGAATTCCCGGTTGTTGTCCCGTCATCTGTAGAGGATGCTCTTAGTTCAGTTCTGAGAATCGTAAGTCTTTGCTGCGAGCGGGTTACCCTTGACCTTCCAAGAGTTCTCCTGCTTAGTATTGCTCTTCGGAGTAACCTCGTTGCGATCCTTCCTCTTTAGAAGAGGATCCTAAACCTTCCCTTCAGGAGGTGGTTTCTTTCTTCCTTTAAGAACAACTCACCATCCAGATAACTTTTGCATCACGCTCATCCAAACTATGAGCGCCTCTCCTCAATGTCCTTCTCATCATAGACTTTTTTGCCTCCTCGCAGTTCCAGTTTGGACTTTTCTTGCACTTTGCTCACTTGTTCCAGTGCTTCACCTGATCCTGTTCCTCGTAAATGCAGAACTTTGCCAACGCGAATAACTTCCTGACGATCTTCTCCATGAAGCTCTACGTTTCCTCGTCGCACACCATTTGGATGCGCTTTGAGATGCTCTTTACCTCGTCAGTCCTCTGATTGTTTAGTTTCTTCTCATCGAGCTTGACCTGTTGGACATTCTTCTGTAGGCGCTTATCCAGGATGCGGCTCGTCACTTGTCCTCACTTCACGAGTCTTTCAAGCACACTTCAGCAAAGCAGGGATCTTCTAAGTGTTTGCCTTATCGCAAGCGCTCATTTTCCACATGCTCAGCTTCAAAGCAGTCTTGATTTCTCCTTAGAGGACAGGTTCATTCACCTCGCGATTAATGTCAACATACCCTGTCTGACTGCACTAAGGTTCACCAGCAGAGCGATTTTCTTGCAACTCCCCGCTTAGTGCCTGTGCATGAGAATCGTTATCGCCAGCTTGCTTCGATGACATCCTCAAAGCGCTCTCCATCGGATCATCACAAGCGCTCTTCAGAGGAGGTATATCGGGGCTTCTTACGACCGGCCTTCAAGATTACCCGCAGCAAGCAGAGCTTATGTCTTTTAGGCGTTCCAGTCACCACCAGGGGGATCAGCCCAGACTCGCCAGGAGAGACCAATCTCCAACATGCTCGATTATACTTCAGGTAAGCCTCAACAGGAGAACTCCCCTTCAGAGGAGGAATCTCCCCAGCTTCACTCCCAAGCAAGATTGGGAGCTTCTCTCTCATTGCCAAGCATAGCCCCTATCAGTCTCTCATCGCCAAGCATAGCCCCTATCAGCCTAAGCTCCAGAAAGCAGGGCAGGGATAGGATTCCAGTCACCCCCCACAGACAGTCCCCCTTTCCAAGGGAAAATTATCGTCTCTCAATAATTGAGTTTTCGGCAGAACACCCTTCTCCATTCAAGAGAGAAAAATCCAGTCAAAATAAAGGATAGACATTTGGCCACATAACCACCTGATAGATAGAACTTTATTGACCACAAATTCTACATTAAAAATTATATGAAACAATTATCTGTTGACATAAATCTATTATACATATCGGGATATTTACATTATTTTATACTCAATGTAGTCCATGAAATTAGAGGATTTGTAATAGTTCCTCAAATTATATCACAATTAAAATCATTAAACATATTTCCTAAAAATCACTATCAAAATTAATAATGAATATTAAACCAAAGAAAAATATATTTATGGGTAACAGTTCAAGATTGAGTTTGCAATTTCCACAATGGTTTGTACATCTTTACCAAGGATCTGTTGAAATGAATTTGTTATAATTAGTTTGTACATTACACATAATATGGCATGACTCTACCACAAGTAGCTCCGTTTGTAACTCTCCACAAGGGCATAGTCAAATCATCCACTCTTATCGATTCATAGTCAAATCATCCACTCTTATCGATTCACTTTCAATCATCCCTACATCAATAGCAAAAAATTTGGTTTTATTTCATATTTACTTTCATACCATTATTTTGACAAAACTAATTAAGAAGTCCTAATTTATTCATCATTCTACAGTATTACTAAATGTATATAATATGACAGTGTCATCCATTAATACAAAAAAAAAAAAAATGTAGCCACACCAGGAACCTATTAAGACTATAATCAGATCATTAACATAAAATACAAAGTGGATACATGAAGTAGGGGATCCCTAACGCACTCCCACCATAGCTGTAATAACAGCAGTTCCTATAACGCTACGTGTGGCATGATACATCGCTCCTACAGCAGCAATCATCACTGCCCCACAACCCAACCGTTTAAAGATACAAAACATTTCTTGGCTCATGGTCATAAGCTTGGGTTAAAATCTACAAAGGTAATAATTAGAGATAATTTTTTCCTTTTAGCCAAATCAAGTAGTAATCATAGCATTACTACATGTTCAATGCATTCTCTTATTAGGTTCTCCACCAGCCTGTTCTCTATAGGGAGAAAACCATTGCATTATACGTTACATAAGACCATGTCATATAACTTTGGAATTACTTTAATTACATTAATTCCACGATAATTAACAGGAAGCATACAATCACCTTGTTTGAATATTGTAATTAACCTAGCCAATTGCCAAGGAAAGGGGATAACGAGCTGTGTTAAACTAGTTTGTTCTGCTATTAGGAAAGAATAAGACCAAGCTTTACGTGGCTCTGATACTTCCTGCTACCCATCAGTTGGTCCTACAGAAAGCACCTCCATAAGTCCTCAGGGAATAGCGTACCAGTTCAAAGCCCTGTGATTTGGACTGTTTACCCCTCATCAAGTGTTTTCACATGAGTTTCTTTTTAGGGCCACTGAAATGGGATACATCTCTTGAGGTATCTCAATGATTGACTGATCCTGTTCTGCAAGAGGCATTTGCCCCAGGAACCAGACAGACTTTTACCTTTGCCACGATCTAGAGATGCGGTAAATAGAGAAAAGTTTTATTTTACGCCCGAGCAGATGGAGTACCAGGGTATGCTGATAGACACAGCAGCAGGCACTATTTTCCCATTAGATCATCATATCAACAGACTCGTTGAGGTAGCACAACCGCCTCTGCTAGAATGAGAACTACTGGCCGCAACAGTGGTAACATCTTTTGTTATTGGAGAAGCTCGCTCGTCACAAGCATCTCAACCAGCGATTGCTCCATTACTTCTGAAACACCATTGGTTGGTAAAAAAAACCCTCACCACCTGGTTCAAATGGAACAAGGAGTATGGGACAATCTAGCCTGATGGCTAAACGATGAAAATCTCATCAGGGAAACTCCTTGCCTCCAGGAATACAGCTGTTCACCGATACAACCAAAGAGAAAATCAGACAGTCTTGGAGTATAGTCAACAAAAGAAAAGCACCAGCAGGAAATGCAAGCAGTGCTGCTAGTATTGCAAGCTTTCCAACAGTTTGAAGAGTACTCTGTATCATTGATTAGTGACACTATTACTGTTGTGGCTTACGCCTACCTTAACGATCATATTTTATACACCTTTTGCAAGTTGGAAAGCAGGTGCATATTGCATTCGAGAAAAAGTTAGAGCCATCAGTGAGGCCAAAAGTTGAACAAGAGACTTCCAGTATTCTGCTTTCCAGTTCCAGACCTTTCGGGAATTGAGGTACTGCCGGAGCCAAATGCAGAATCTTCCGGATATCGGCCATGAAGGTAGATGCCCTTGGAGGAAGCTCTGTGTTCCTAGGTCCACCTTGGGGATTCCTCGGGGAACGTCGTCTGGGTGAGGTAGAAGAATACGTTTCCGAGGACGCGGAGGCAGGTCGGCACTAATCAGAACATATGCAAACTTATTCGGTGGCTCCCTAAACCCTTCTGGAAAGGGTATTGGTCTTCCGCTGGAGGTGGAAGACACTAAGGGTGTTAGGTCTGCACTTGCTCGCGATCCCGACACTTCTACTCGCTACATGCGCGAAGTTCGCCGATTTGCTCCCAAATTCGCAAGATTCGGGCTTGGAATCGCGAAATTCGCGCGTCAACGGGTGCAATTCACGAGCAGAAGTGCTTGCAACAGGAGCACTAGGAGCCATCGATGAAGAGGAAGGTTTAACGACTTCCTGCTGCCCCAGATGAGCACCTACGACTGACCAAGTCGGTAGAGGTGATCTTTACCTAGAGACTACTTTTGAAGAAGAATGCGTCTCCAAGCATCACGCAGGCGAAGGCTTAGCCAAGACTACCCAGGCTACGAGAGGTACTGAGGGTTTAGCTGGACGCCTGGGTGAGGAGTGGTCATGCTCATCGTCGGGTTTGGCCCGAGGTCATTTGGTGGTTGAGGGGCTATGGGCTGATAGGCTGCGTGTACGCCTATCTCTATCTCTAGACGAAGAACGTCTATACAGTACCCTGATCGTGAACCCGCGGTTCGTGAACACGAGCGTCAAGCTCTTGTTCGAGACTGGCGCGAACATCATGAGTGCCTAGCTCTCGTTCGAGACTGGTGTGAGCATCATGAGTGCCTATCTCGCGAATACGAGTGGCGTCCTAGCGAACGAGCAAGTTGCTCTCGTGAACGATACCCTTGCGAGCGTGAACGCCACCCTCGTGATTGTGAGCGTCATCCTCGAAAATGTAAGTACCATCCTCGTGATCTAGATCTGGACAATCTAGAACACGAGCCTCTGGACCTAGGTCTACATCTGCTCGTGATTGCATCAAGCGCGATCGCAAGACTCGTTTTCGTGAAGATGAACGCCTCTGAAGAGAGCGTTGAGACCTATGGTCTCGTGAGTGCGAAGTTGTAGAGCGTGAGCGTCTTCTAGGAGAAGAACGCCCTGATCATAACGACGATCAGGGGAAGAAGTAGTAGTCCCCAAAAAGGGCGAGGCAATGGCGATGCCTGTCCCTTAGCACTGCTGATGAAAGGCGGACTGGTTCCCGGATGATCATCATCTGCAACCTGAAGGTTCCTGTAGGAAGAAACAGGTTCGTCGTCAGCAGGGGGTTGTTAGCGAGGCAAACTCGAACGATCACCTGTCCCCGAGTGGAAGGCGACAGATGAACCTCGCACATTTCCAGAGCGTTCAGATGTCGACGGCTCCTGAGAAAGGTCCCTGGTGGAACCAAGCTGAAGAAGGCAGGGTCCCGAAATCCCGAAGAACAACCACACCTGGAATAAATCTGCAAGGGAAAAAGGCTTGCCAGCAGCTGGAGAAGAAGGTGCTCCTTTAGGGGAAGCAACAACTCCTTCAGTACCCTGGGGTTGCCTGGAAGATAAGCGGTCTGCGTTCCTGCTCGCGCATCCCTTGAGAGAGAGCGCGCGCTCGCGTGAGAAGGAGCTTTAGAAAGCGATTTTGGGGTGCCGGTAGATGAAAAACGTGTCCCGCTCGCCCTTGAGCAAGAATGATCGCGTTTAGCCGCCTACCAAACCTCTCCCATTGGGAGGCATACCACTCCCTACGAGCCTTGATCGCAACGATGCCCTCGACAAGCAGGACACAGAGTGTGGGTCAGTCTCCAACGATGACATGAAGGTCCCGCACATGGCACCCTCTCGCCCTGGATACGTTTGCACAATGAAGGCGATCGTTGAAGAAGGATATGCACACCTAAAAAGAGAAAGCAAACGAATTAAGGAGTCCAATGAAAGTCAGGAGTTAAGCGAAAACATCCGATCACTTCGGAGCCGAAAGAAAAAGTGATGTCTCTTACAGCTGTGAAAGTATACCCCACAGCCACCTTGCACTTAAAAGTCTAATGGCTACCTCCAGCTGTCGCTGAAAGAATATCCACATAAAAATACGGAAGGTTTGTATTAGTTACTGTTTTTTGACATCTGGGACTTTTAGATACTGTACTCTGAAATGGCAAAAAAGAACACTGCTCCTTACGTGATCATGCCAGAAGCAGGCCTGGAATGCTGAAATAGCAGCTACTTCCATGATTTGCATTTTTGAAGCTGAAAAGGTGGAACGGGGGGTGAGAAAGTTTGTTGCTCAAGACTCTAGGATTTAAGTTGGTAACATCCGTACCTACTGGTAGAGGGCTTGGATATGCTGCAGAGTCAACATAAAACTTTTATTTGCCCAGATAAACCTGGGAGAGTCTCCGGAGTCGGTTCTGTCGAGTTATCAATCATGATATGAGCTGGCATGGACGTTCTATTATCTTGTCTCGCTGCTCCTGGTTATTAAAAGATCTCTATACCTTGCTTGGGATATGTTTCCGTTCCCTTCTCATATCTGAAAATTGGGGAGAAAAATATGAAAAAGACCGTGGTGAGGCCTGATTGCTTGTTATGACGGACTTGCGTCAAAATAAGTTGGAGGAGGTAAAGAGGGTTTGTCTGCTCAGACCTCAAAACCTGAGGAAAACGATGTCAGGCTGAATAGTAAGGAGGAATATCTGACCTCTTTCTCCTATGAAAAGGCCGACTTTGATATTGTGTATACTGTATATGGTAACTCAAAGAAAAGGTGGGTAAGGATCTGCTACCTTTTCACCCCATTGTCCTCAAGGCTGCAGCTCTGAAAATGAGAAAACTCATCTTTTCTTTGGGGTAATACAGATCAAGGAACGAGTGACGTGGTCGCCAATTTCTTCCACTTGGCAGACTGACACACTTTCGTAGCTTCCCAATCTGTAACAGTAGTAAGTTGTCTTTGTCTCACATGTGGTCATGGCAACATTTTCTCTTGGCACATCACATTGTTTATGTGTGAATGAAGGAACTTTCAGTTAGCACATGCTTCAATGGCGTGTGTGTAGCGACCTTTATTATCCCATCTTTGTGTATCTGTGGGCTAAATTGTACGCCCGCCTTTGGCTGGAAAAATTGAACCGGCAATTTTGAATTGGGAGAGGACGCCACATTGAACGTACATAAATTATCTGAAAAGGAAAAAGAAGCCTTCTTAGGAGAACCAGTGGCTTCCCTCTGTGGAGAAGACTAATTAGGCACCTTTTCATACTGGAAGGCCAGGCTGGCTTCGAGCTCGTAATGGCGAATAATAGAATCCCTCCAGCAATGCTAATTCTGTGCCTGGAGAGAGAAAGGTTACTCTGCTGTTACTCGAAGTGGTATTTAAGGTGCCATTTTAGGTGAGATTTTCAACACTTATTAGAGATTGTACCTGCAATTCTGAAAAATCTCTCCGATTGGCAATATCTGAAAGCAAAATATGCTCTGGTTGGGCTAGGACCAAAAGCAGAGGATCAGTATCACTATGCATGATCTTGGGTTCACTGTGTCCCATAGGCGACACTATAGGCTACTAATCACTTCAGTACTCCGCAAAGGATGACGGTCATTTTTGGACACTGGGGTTTCTGAAAACTCCAAAAAAAGATGGATCTGAATGAGTTACCATGACTAACAAACAAATGTTTTTGTTTCTTGCCACCTGAGGAGGAAGAAGCAGAAAGTGAACGATCACATTTGGCCTTCTTATGCCTTGCATTATATCTTTCCCACTAGGAAGGCAGCCATTCCCTGCAAAATTCACGAGTAGAGGAAGTGGTACATTGCTTACCTTGACAACTTGGGCAAACGGGATGGGAATCAACCTTGACCTGAGTCATGAAGGGGCCAAATGGATGCCCATTAAGACCGATGCAGGTCCTCACACTACCTTTAACAGTACACATGATAACGCTTATAAAGCGAAAAGGCAAAGCACAAGCATAAAGGACAGCAGAGAGCGGTCATAAACATGTCTGCCTGCTACAGTGACCAGGTGATGAGTAGAGCTGTGTTGCTGAATCAGCTGCTGTTCTCCAGTATGGGTGGGATAGATGGTAACCACACAATATTACCAGAATCCCACAAATTCTTCATTCTGGTCATAACTGAATGACTTAGGAGGAACAAGTAGGGAATTTTAAAGCTTACAATCAAAATACTTCCATATATAAAAAAAAAAAGTGCCTTTAAAAGTGTCTTCTATACATTGATAGATTGATACATAGAAACAAAATCAAAATGCTTAGACTATATCCAATGTACAACACTTACTATATAATATAATCTTAAAAATGTTATTAAAATAAAAAAAAAAAAGTAGTTAGAGTTTGAAGTAACCTCAAAATATTGTTTTAATAGGGGTCGATTTACACCTCTCACGACTAGGGTCTCTTCAAAGATATCACAGATTAGGTTTGAGAGATCATCAATATCCAGTAAGCCTTTTGACCAGAGATGCCAGCTTTGTTTGCAGAACAACATTAAGAAGACCTCCAGAATATGGAAGTGGGCATCTTAAAAAAATACACAGATGTTGTAGCCATCTCCTCTCCATTACAGACTAGATTAGGAGATGGTTTTATAATGCAGAACAAAATTATGTAATTCGCTTCCTAGAAAGTCTTTTATTGACATGAAAGTGATTTGACATGAGTGGCCAGTCTCATACTCACTACTGCTAGAGAGTTATGGGGTCTTTTGACTTGCCAGACAGTACTACATTGGATCCTTCTCTCTGGTTACGGTTCATTTTCCCTTTGCCTACACACACACACACACAGCGAATAGTCGGGCCTATTCTTTACTTATTCTTCTCTGTCCTCATACACTTGACAACACTGAGATTACTAAACAATTCTTCTTCACCCAAGATATATGAGATTTTCTTGAAAAAAGGCACTATTTTTGGGGTCCGAATCTAGTAAGGGCCGGGGACAGAGAAAATGTCCCAAAATTTTCGGTGTCAGATTTTGTGTTAGACTGCAGCATAGATTCGTTTTATGAGTATATATGTGGTTATCGCATATTTTCGCTGTCCGAATAAAATTATAGAAGATATATGAGATTTTCTTGAAAAAAAGGCCCTATTTTTGGGGTCCGAATCTAGTAAGGGCCAGGGTCAGAGAAAATGTCCCAAAATTTTCGTTGTCAGATTTTGTGTTAGACTGCAGCATAGATTCGTTTTATGGGTATATATGTGGCCATCACATATTTTTGCTGTCCGACTAAAATTATAGAAGATATATGAGATTTTCTTGAAAAAAGGCTCTATTTTGGGGGTCCGAATCTAGTAAGGGACGGGGTTAGAGAAAATGTCCCAAAATTTTCGGTGTCTGATTTTGTGTTAGACTGCAGCATAGATTCGTTTTATGGGTATATATGTGGTCATCGCATATTTTCGCTGTCTGACTAAAATTATAGAAGATATGTGAGATTTTCTTGAAAAGAGGCTCTATTCTGGGGGTCCGAATCTAGTAAGGGCCGGGGTCAGAGAAAATGTCCCAAAATTCTTGGTGTCAGATTTTGTGTTAGACTGCAGCATAGATTCGTATTATGGGTATATATGTGGTCATCGCATATTTTTGCTGTCCGACTAAAATTATAGAAGATATATGAGATTTTCTTGAAAAAAAGCCCTATTTTTGGGGTCCGAGTCTAGTAAGGGCCGGGGTCAGAGAAAATGTCCCAAAATTTTCGGTGTCAGATTTTGTGTTCGACTGCAGCATAGATTCGTTTTATGGTTATATATGTGGTCATCGCATATTTTCGCTGTCCGACTAAAATTATAGAAGATATATGAGATTTTCTTGAAAAAAAGGCCCTATTTTTGGGGTCCGAATCTAGTTAGGGGAGTCAGAGTAAATGTCTCAAAATTTTCGGTGTCAGATTTTGTGTTAGACTGCAGCATAGATTCGTTTTATGGGTATATATGTGGTCACCGCATATTTTCACTGTCCGACTAAAATTATAGAAGATATATGAGATTTTCTTGAAAAAAGGCCCTATTTGTGGGGTCCGAATCTAGTAAGGGCCGGGGTCAGAGAAAATGTCCCAAAATTTTCGGTGTCAGATTTTGTGTTAGACTGCAGCATAGATTCGTTTTAAGGGTATATATGTGGTCATCGCATATTTTCGCTGTCCGACTAAAATTATAGAAGATATATGAGATTTTCTTGAAAAAAGGCCCTATTTTTTGGGTCCGAATCTAGTAAGGGCCGGGTCAGAGAAAATGTCCCAAAATTTTTGGTGTCAGATTTTGTGTTAGACTGCAGTATAGATTCGTTTTATGGGTATATATGTGGTCATCGCATATTTTCGCTGTCCGACTAAAATTATAGAAGATATATGAGATTTTCTTGAAAAAAGGCTCTATTTTGGGGGTCCGAATCTAGTAAGGGCCGGGGTCAGAGAAAATGTCCCAAAATTTTCGGTGTCAGATTTTGTGTTAGACTGCAGCATAGATTCGTTTTATGGGTATATATGTGGTCATCGCATATTTTCGCTGTCCGACTAAAATTATAGAAGATATATAAGATTTTCTTGAAAAACGGCCCTATCTTTAGGGTCCGAATCTAGTAAGGGCCAGGGTCAGAGAAAATGTCTCAAAATTTTCGTTGTCAGATTTTGTGTTAGACTGCAGTATAGATTCGTTTTATGGGTATATATGTGGTCATCGCATATTTTCGCTGTCCGACTAAAATTATAGAAGATATATGAGATCTTCTTGAAAAACGGCCCTATTTTTTGGGTCAGAATCTAGTAAGGGCCAGGGTCAGAGAAAATGTCTCAAAATTTTCGTTGTCAGATTTTGTGTTAGACTGCAGCATAGATTCGTTTTATGGGTATATATGTGGTCATCGCATATTTTCGCTGTCCGACTGAAATTATAGAAGATATATGAGATGTGCTTGAAAAAAGACCCTATTTTTGGGGTCCGATTCTAGTAAGGGCCGGGGTCAGAGAAAATGTCCCAAAATTTTTGGTGTCAGATTTTGTGTTAGACTGCAGCATAGATTCGTTTTATGGGTATATATGTGGTCATCGCAAATTTTTGCTGTCCGACTAAAATTATAGAAGATATATGAGATCTTCTTGAAAAACGGCCCTATTTTTTGGGTCAGAATCTAGTAAGGGCCGGGGTTAGAGAAAATGTCCCAAAATTTTCGGTGTCGGATTTTGTGTTAGACTGCAGCATAGATTTGTTTTATGGGTATATATGTGGTCATCGCATATTTTCGCTGTCCGACTAAAATTATAGAAGATACATGAGATTTTCTTGAAAAAAGGCTCTATTTTGGGGGTCCGAATCTATTAAGGGCCGGGGTCAGAGAAAATGTCCCAAAATTTTCGGTGTCAAATTTTGTGTTAGACTGCAGCATAGATTCGTTTTATGGGTATATATGTTGTCATCGCATATTTTCAATGTCCGACTAAATTTATAGAAGATATATGAGATTTTCTTGAAAAAGGCCCTATTTTTGGGGTCCAAATCTAGTAAGGGCCGGGGTCAGAGAAAATGTCCCAAAATTTTCGGTGTCAGATTTTGTGTTAGACTACAGCATAGATTCGTTTTATGAGTATATATGTGGTTATCGCATATTTTCGCTGTCCGACTAAAATTATAGAAGATATATGAGATTTTCTTGAAAAAAAGGCCCTATTTTTGGGGTCCGAATCTAGTAAGGGTCGGGGTCAGAGAAAATGTCTCAAAATTTTCGTTGTCAGATTTTGTGTTAGACTGCAGCATAGATTCGTTTTATGGGTATATATATGGTCATCACATATTTTCGCTGTCCGACTAAAATTATAGAAGATATATGAGATTTTCTTGAAAATAGGCTCTATTTTGGGGGTCCGAATCTAGTAAGGGCCGGGGTTAGAGAAAATGTCCCAAAATTTTCGGTGTCAGATTTTGTGTTAGACTGCAGCATAGATTCGTTTTATGGGTATATATGTGGTCATCGCATATTTTCGCTGTCCGACTAAAATTATAGAAGATATATGAGATTTTCTTGAAAAAAGGCTCTATTTTGGGGGCCCGAATCTAGTAAGGGTCGGGGTCAGAGAAAATGTCCCAAAATTTTCGGTGTCAGATTTTGTGTTAGACTGCAGCATAGATTCGTTTTATGGGTATATATGTGGTCATCGCATATTTTCGCTGTCCGACTAAAATTATAGAAGATATATGAGATTTTCTTGAAAAAAAGGCCCTATTTTTGGGGGTCCGAATCTAGTAAGGGCCGGGGTCAGAGAAAATGTCCCAAAATTTTCGGTGTCAGATTTTGTGTTAGACTGCGACATAGATTCGTTTTATGGGTATATATGTGGTCATCGCATATTTTCGCTGTCCGACTAAAATTATAGAAGATATATGAGATTTTCTTGAAAAAAGGCCCTATTTTTGGGGTCCGAATCTAGTAAGGGCCGGGGTCAGAGAAAATGTCCCAAAATTTTCGGTGTCAGATTTTGTGTTAGACTGCAGCATAGATTCGTTTCATGGGTATATATGTGGTCATCGCATATTTTCGCTGTCCGACTAAAATTATAGAAGATATATGAGATTTTCTTGAAAAAAGGCCCTATTTTTGGGATCCGAATCTAGTAAGGGCCGGGGTCAGAGAAAATGTCCCAAAATTTTCGGTGTCAGATTTTGTGTTAGACTGCAGCATAGATTCGTTTTATGGGTATATATGTGGTCATCGCATATTTTCGCTGTCCGACTAAAATTATAGAAGATATATGAGATTTTCTTGAAAAAAGGCCCTATTTGTGGGGTCCGAATCTAGTATGGGCCTGGGTCAGAGAAAATGTCCCAAAATTTTCGGTGTCAGATTCTGTGTTAGACTGCAGCATAGATTTGTTTTATGGGTATATATGTGGTCATCGCATATTTTCGCTGTCCGACTAAAATTATAGAAGATATATGAGATTTTCTTGAAAAAAAGGCCCTATTTTTGGGGGTCCGAATCTAGTAAGGGCCGGGGTCAGAGAAAATGTCCCAAAATTTTTGGTGTCAGATCCTGTGTTAGACTGCAGCATAGATTTGTTTTATGGGTATATATGTGGTCATCGCATATTTTCGCTGTCCGACTAAAATTATAGAAGATATATGAGATTTTCTTGATAAAAGGCCCTATTTTTGGGGTCCGAATCTAGTAGTCTGAAAAACCTTCAGAATGTGTTAGAGATACTTTGGCAGGTGAGTCTGGAGAACCTTCAGAATGTGCTAAAGATACTGCGGCAGGAGAATCTGAAGAATCTTCGGAATGTGCTTGAGATACTGGGGCAGGTGAGTCTGGAGAATCTTCCGAATGTGTTGGAGATACTGGGGCAAGTGAGTCTGGAGACCCTTCAGAATGTGCTGGAGATACTGGGAGAGATGAGTCTAATAAACCCTCAGAATTATTATTATTATTATTATTATTATTACTATCCAAGCTACAACCCTAGTTGGAAAAGCAAGATGCTATAAGCCCAGGGGCTCCAACAGGGAAAAATAGCCCAGTAAGGAAAGGAAATAAGGAAATAAATAAATGAAGAGAACAAATTAACAATAAATCATTCTGAAATAAGTAACAACGTCAAAACAGACATGTCATATATAAACTATTAACAACATCAAAAACAAATATGTCATAAATAAACTATAAAAAGACTCATGTCCGCCTGGTCAACAAAAAAGCATTTGCTCCAACTTTGAACTTTTGAAGTTCTACTGATTCAACCACCCGATTAGGAAGATCATTCCACAACTTGGTAACAGCTGGAATAAAACTTCTAGAGTACTGCGTAGTATTGAGCCTTGTGATGGAGAAGGCCTGGCTATTAGAATTAACTGCCTGCCTAGTATTACGAACAGGATAGAATTGTCCTGGGAGATCTGAATGTAAAAGATGGTCAGAGTTATGAAAAATCTTATGCAACATGCATAATGAACTAATTGAACGACGGTGCCAGAGATTAATATCTAGATCAGGAATAAGAAATTTAATAGACCGTAAGTTTCTGTCCAACAAATTAAGATGAGAATCAGCAGCTGAAGACCAGACAGGAGAACAATACTCAAAACAAGGTAGAATGAAAGAATTAAAACACTTCTTCAGAATAGATTGATCACCGAAAATCTTGAAAGACTTTCTCAATAAGCCTATTTTTTGTGCAATTGAAGAAGACACAGACCTTATATGTTTCTCAAAAGTAAATTTACTGTCGAGAATCACACCTAAAATTTTGAAAGAGTCATACATATTTAAAGAATCATTATCAATACTGAGATCCGGATGTTGAGGAGCCACCGTCCTTGACCTACTTACAATCATACTTTGAGTTTTGTTAGGATTCAACTTCATACCCCATAATTTGCACCATGCACTAATTCTAGCTAAATCTCTATTAAGGGATTCACCAACCCTAGATCTACATTCAGGGGATGGAATTGATGCAAAGAGAGTAGCATCATCTGCATATGCAACAAGCTTGTTTTCTAGGCCAAACCACATGTCATGTGTATATAGTATGAAAAGTAATGGGCCAAGAACACTACCCTGCGGAACACCGGATATCACATTCCTATAATCACTATGGTGCCCATCAACAACAACTCTTTGAGATCTATTTCTTAAAAAATCAATAATAATGCTAAGAAACGACCCACCCACTCCCAACTGTTTCAGTTTGAAAACAAGGGCCTCGTGATTAACACGGTCAAAGGCAGCACTAAAATCAAGGCCAATCATACGAACTTCCCGACCACAATCAAGGGATTTCTGTACAGCATTGGAAATTGTAAGAAGGGCATCACATGCTCCAAGGCCTTAAGAAAACCAAATTGCAAACTAGGGAGTAGATGATTACCTTCAGCAAACCTATTAAGACGTTTTGCCAGAAGACGTTCAAAAACTTTAGATAATATGGGAGTTATGGAAATTGGGCGGTAATCAGTGGGACTTGAGCTACCACAAACACATTTACATAGAGGAGTAACATTACCAATTCTCCAACAAGTGCTAAAAGCTCCTCTTCTTGCTAACTTGCGCAAAATAACAGATAACTTTGGAGCTAAGAAATCTGCTGTCTTTATAAAAAACAAAGGAAAAATACCATTTGGGTCTACACCTCCATAAGCATCAAGGTCCATCAACAGAGCTTTAATCTCACGAGATCGAAAAGCTAAACTAGTTAGTTTAGCCTCAGGAAAACAGGAATGAGGAAGTTCAAGTTTTTCATTACTCTGTTTACTGTCAAAAACATCAGCCAAAAGGGTTGCCTTTTCCTTTGGACAGTGAGTGACTGAGCCATCTGGTTTAAGTAAAGGAGGAACTGTTGCATCTACACCAAAGAGTGCAGATTTAAGGGTAGACCACCATTTATGTTCCTGAGTTGTACCAGAAAGTGTTTCTTTTATGGTTAAATTGTACTCCTTTTCAGTTGAGGCATAAACTCTCTGAGCAAAAGCTCGAAGCTGAGTATAGTTGTTCCAGGTCAAATCTGATCTGTTACCCTTCCAAAGATGATAGGCCTCCTGTTTCTCCAAATAAGCACGTCTACAATCATCATTGAACCACGGTTTGTCCTTCACTCGGTACCTTAGCACACGAGAAGGGATACGCCTATCAATTATGTTGACTAGATTCTCATTCAAAGAGACAACAGGATCTACACTATTATATAATTGTGACCAATTCAAGCACAAAAGATCGTGCTGGAGTTACTGGGCAGGTGAGTCTGAAGAACCTCCAGAATGTGCTGGAGATACTGGGACATGTGAGTCTGGAGAACCTTCTGAATGTGCTGGAGATACTGGGACATGCGAGTCTGAAGAACTTTCAGAATGAGCTTGAGATACTGGGGTAGGTGAATCTGGAGTAACTTCAGAATGTGTTGGAGATACTAGGGCACGAGAGTCTGGAGAACCTTCAGAATGTGCTAGAGATACTTTGGCAGGAGAGCGGCGAACCTTCAGAATGTGGTGGAGATACTGGGGCAGGTGAGTCTGGAGAACCTTCAGAAAGTGCTGGAGAGAGTGGGGCAGGTGAGTGGAGGACCTTCAGAATGTGCTGGAGATACTGGGGCAGGTGATTCTGAAGAACCTCCAGAATGGGTTTGCCTTATTTTGCCTTATTTTTTGTTTGGGTTCCCCCAGGTCCCTCAGTGTGAGGCACCTCGTATATCCACCAGAGAGTTGCTAATACATCTTCCGGTGTATTTTGCATCTTCCAGTCTTGGATGGTCTGGGATGCATCTTAGGTATTTATCGAGCTGATTTTTAAACGCATCTACGCTCACTCCTGATATGTTTCTTAGATGAGCTGGCAGCACATTAAATAGTCGCTGCATTATCGATGCTGGTGCGTAGTGGATTAATGTCCTGTGCGCCTTTCTCAGTTTACCTGGAATGCTTTTTGGTACTATTAATCTACCTCGGCTTGCTCTTTCTGATACTTTAAGCTCCATGATGTTTTCAGCAATTCCTTCTATTTGCTTCCATGCTTGTATTATCATGTAGCGTTCTCTTCTCCTTTCTAGACTGTATAGTTTTAAAAATTGCAGTCTTTCCCAGTAATCAAGGTCCTTAACTTCTTCTATTCTAGCAGTATAGGACCTTTGTACACTCTCTATTTGTGCAATATCCTTTTGGTAGTGTGGGTACCATATCACATTGCAGTACTCGAGTGTACTACGCACATAAGTTTTGTAAAGCATAATCATGTGTTCAGCTTTTCTTGTTTTAAAGTGTCTGAATAACATTCCCATTTTTGCTTTACATTTAGCCAACAGTGTTGCTATTTGGTCGTTGCATAACATATTCCTATTTAAAATTACACCAAGGTCTTTAATTGCTTCCTTGTTTGTGATTGTCTCATTATTAGGTCCCTTGTATGCATACACCATTCCTTCTCTGTTTCCATAATTTATTGATTCGAATTTACCGGAGTTAAATACCATCCTATTTATCTCCGCCCATTCATATATTTTGTTTAGATATCTTTGTAGTGAGTTCCTATCTTCATCACAAGTAATTTCTCTACTTATTCTTGTGTCATCGGCGAAACTTCTCACTACGGAGTTTTCAACATCACAGTCTATGTCTGAGATCATAATAACAAATAGCAGTGCAGCTAATACCGTACCTTGGGGCACACCAGATATTACCTGGGCTTCATCTGATTTCTCGTCATTTGCAACCACTATCTGTTTTCTGTTTTGCAGGAATTCTTTTACCCATTTTCCTATCTTTCCCACAATATTATGCTTTCTCATTTTTTTCTCCAATATGTTATGGTCTACCTTGTCAAAGGCTTTTGCAAAATCTAGATAGATCACATCTGTGTCTTTTTCATTTATCATATTATTGTATATGTTTTCATAGTGAGCTATCAGTTGGGTCTGTGTACTTTTTCCAGGTACGAAACCGTGTTGACCCATATTAAACAAATTATTTTTGACCAAATGGTTCATTATTTTCTTTTTTATTACCCTCTCATACACTTTCATAATATGTGATGTTAGACTAACAGGTCTATAATTGCTTGCCTCTAGTCTTGATCCACTTTTGAAGATAGGGGTTATATAAGCTAATTTATGTTTAACATATATCTCGCTCATATCTATACTCTGTCTTAGCAGTATTGCAAGTGGCTTCGCGATAGTGTTTGCAGTTTTTTTTAACAAAATCGCTGGAACTCCATCTGGTCCGGCTGCCGATCCATTTTTAATTTCGTTTATAGCCGTGACAATATCTGCTTCATTAATATCTATATCCGTTAGATATTCAACATTTTCTTCTCTCATTTCTGTTTCATTATTCTCATTCGCAATTCTTGGCGTGAACTCACTCTTATATTTTTCTGCTAAAATGTTGCATATTTCCTTTTTTTCATTCGTTAGCCGTCCTTCAATTCTTAGAGGGCCTATTTCTATTCTCCTTTTATTCATCTTTTTTGCATAGGAGTAAAGTACTTTGGGGTTTCTTTTTATATTTTGAAGTGTCCTTTCTTCTAAGTCCCTTTTTTCATTTTCTTTCGACTGCATAATCTTTTGTTCTGCATTTTCTATCTTACATTTTATTTCCCTCATTTTCCACACATTTTTTTATTTGCAAGATTTTTCTTCCACTTTTTAATTTTTTGAAATAAGATCCTTCTGTCTCTTGGTATGCACGTCTTTTGTTTATTCTTTTTTGTCGGCAGGTGAGTCTGGAAAACCTTCTGAATGTGCTAGAGCTACTGGGATAGGAGAGTCTGAAGGACCTTCAGAATGTGCTCGAGATACTAGGGTAGGTGAATCTGGAGAACCATCAGAATGTGATGGAGGTACTGTATCAGGAGAGTTTGAAGAACCATCAGTAGTGCTGGAGATACTGAAACAGATGAATCTGGAGAACCTTCAGAATATGCTGGAGATGCTGGGGCAGGTGAGTCTGGAGAACATTCAAAATATGCTCGAGACACTGGGGCAGGAGAGTCTGAAGAATATTCAGGATATGATGGAGTTATGAGGGAGGTGAGTCTGAAGAAATTTCAGAATGTGCAGATGCTGGGGCAGGTGGATCTGAAGAACCTTCAGAATATGCTGGAAATACTGGGGCAGGCGAGTTTGGAGAACCTTCAGAATGTGCTGGAGATAGGAGATACTGGAGCAGGTGAGTCTGGAGAACCTTCAGAATGTGCTAGAGATAGTGGGACAGGAGAGAGTGAAGACCCTTCAGAATGTGCTTAAGATACTGGGGCAGGAGAGAGTGAAGAACCTTCAGAATGTGCTAGAGATAGTGGGACAGGAGAGAGTGAAGACCCTTCAGAATGTGCTTAAGATACTGGAGCAGGAGAGAGTGAAGAACCTTCAGAATGTGCTAGAGATAGTGGGACAGGAGAGAGTGAAGACCCTTCAGAATGTGCTTGAGATACTGGGGCAGGAGAGAGTGAAAAACCTTCAGAATGTGCTAGAGATAGTGGGACAGGAGAGAGTGAAGACCCTTCAGAATGTGCTTGAGATACTGGGGCAGGAGAGAGTGAAGAACCTTCAGAATGTGCTGGAGATATTGGGACAGGAGAGAGTGAAGAACCTTCAGAATGTGCTTGAGATACTGGGGAAGGTGAGTCTGGAGAACCTTCAGTATGTGCTGGAGATACTAGGGCAGGTGAGTGCTGGAGATACTGGGGCAGAAAAGAGAGAAGAACCTTCAGAATATGCTGGAGATAGTGGGACAGGAGAGAGTGGAGAACCTTCAAAATGTGCTGTATATAGTGGGGCAGGAGATGGTGGAGAACTTTCAGAATGTGCTGGAGATACTGGAGCAGGTGAGTCTGGAGAACCTTCTGAATGTGCTGAAGATACTGGGCCCAGAGAGTCGGAAAAACCTTCAGAATGTACTGGTAAGAGTAGGGCAGGAGAGAGTGAAGAACGTTCATAATGTGCTGGAGATACAATATAGGTAATTCTGGAGAACCTTCAGAATGTGCTGGATATACTGGGATAGTTGAGTCAAGAGAATCTTCAGAATGTGCTGAGGATACTGGGGCAAGTGAGTCTGGGAACCTTCAGAATGTGCTGGAGATACTACTGGAGCAGGAGAGAGTGAAGAGCCTTCAGAATGTACTGGAGATATTGGGGAAGGTGAGTCTGGAGAACCTTTAGAATGTTCTGGAGATACTGGGGGAGGTGAGTCTGGAGAACCTCCAGAATGTGCTGGGGATACTGGGGTAAATGAGTATGAAGAACCTGCAGGTGCTGGAGATACTGGCACAGGTGAGTCTAGATAACATGCACAAGGTGCTGGAGATACTGGAGTAGCAGAATGTGATGAACCTGCTGAAAGTGCTAGAATACAGGGCAGTTGCATATGCAGAACTTGCTAGAGATACTAGGCAATTACATCTGCATAAAGTGCTGGAGATACTGGGCAGTTACATCTCCAAAAGGTGCTACAGATACTGGGCAGTTAAATCTATAGAATGTGTTGGAGAGGTTGAGGCAGGTTTGTTTGGAGAACCAACATAACATGCTGTAAATATTAGGCGAGGTAGGTCTGGAGAACTTTGGTAAGTAAGCTTGGAGAAAAAGCAGCAGGTGTTGTTTTGTTAAGTTTTTATAGTTTATATAGGAGATACTTATGTTGTTACTGTTCTTAATATATTTTCTTTTTCTCTGTTTCCTTTCCTCACTGGGTTATTTTCCCTGTTGGAGCCCCTGGGCTTATAGCATTCTGCCTTTTCAACTAGGGTTGCAGCTTAAGAATTATATATATATATATATATATATATATATATATATATATATATATATATATATATATATATATATATATATATATATATATGTGTGTGTGTGTGTGTGTGTGTGTGTTTGTGTGTGTGTGTGTGTGTGTGTGTGTGTATGGTATGTTTGACTTTAAATGTTACAAAAATACATAGCCAAATTATGGATTTGAATATTCGCATAATAATCGCATTAGTTTTGAAAGAGAGAGACTTGAGCAACATTAAAGTTTATTACATCCCCTCAACGCCTTTTATATCTTTTGTTTCAGATTATGGTATAATAGTTCGCTTACTTTACAAAGACGATGAAGACAAATATAACATATGTAACAATGTTAGGTTACACAGTTGTGTCACTGGGCTGGTGTCTTCAAAGAAAAGAGATGGAAGGGACCCTGTAGAACAGATGAATGAATAAAATGACAAGAGGTAACCGAACAATGTATGCTTCCAGAGGACACATGCGCAAGACATTCTTGGCTTACCCTGAGAAAGAATGAAGGAAAGAGAGAACAAAAGAGAGAAGCTACGTCAATTGAGCCATGGTGAGGGGTAAGGGGTAAGGGGAAAGGGGGAAATGAAGGAAAGAAAAGAAGACGAAGAACGTAGAAAGATAAAGGTGACATGTTTGCGGCTAGATGAAATGATGACACATTCCCTCGTGAATTTAGTACTACAAATTATATTTTTCCCTATTTTTAATACCCATTTCTTTCAGTAATGAGAAATCACCCGAAAAAAAGGCCGCTATGGGGTTAAAAAGTTAAAAGTAGACCGTTGTAAACTATATCAAAACAAGTCTATGAGGGTTTGCTTTAAGTGTCTTCGCCATAGTGTCCGAGGAAATGCAGGCCTCTCTCTGGTTACGAATCATCTTCCTTTGCCGACACTAATACCGAAGAGTCTGGTCTATTCTTTCTATATTCTCCTCTGTCATACACCTGACAACACCGAGATTACCTAACAACACTTCTTCACTCAAGGGGTTAGCTACTGCACTGTAATTGTTCAGTGGCTTCTTTCCTCTTGGTAAGGATATAAAAGACTATTCGGGTATGGTAAGCAGTTCTTCTAGATTCACTCCAAAATCGAACCATTGTTCCCTAGTCTTGGGTAGTGCCATAGCCTCTGTACCATGGTCTTCCACTGTTTAAGGGTAGAGTTCTCTTGTTTGGGGGTACACTCGGCCACACTATTTCATCTTATTTCTCTTCCTCCTGTTTTTTTTAAGTTTTTATAGTTTATATATGAAAGGTACATTCTAATGTTGTTACTGTTCTTTAAATATGTTATTTAAATTTTTCATTACTTCTCCAGTAGTTTATTTATTTCCTTGTTTCCTTTCCTCACCGGGCTATTTTTCCCTGTTGGAACTCTTGGACTTATAGTATCCTACTTTCCCAACTAAGGTTGTAGCAATAATAATAATAATAATAATAATAATAATAATAATAATAATAATAATAATAAGTTAATGTCGTGGTCATACTGGAAACTCGAGTAAATTAATGTGGAAGTAATCTGGGTCATAGATACAGAGAGAAATTTTAATTTTAACTCTTGCAATTAAAATGGTATTTGAAGGGAGTCTCCAAAATAATGAAAATTATGCTACAAACAAACAATAAAAAGTCGCCAATGCCACTGAGATATAAAGAGATCACAATTTACTTAGAAGGTAGAAGGTATATTGTCGTATTTAGAGATACTATTTAGGTTTGCATTGGTAATGTCACATAAGATTACGTGCTACTGAAAAGGATAAGACTTTTGAAGAGTAAAATCCCCTACTCTGAAGGTAATAGGTCGGCAGATGATTTTGATCGAGACAACTGATAACAGATTCCCGATTTATACCGCAAGGCACTGGAAAAGAGCAGTTGTCAAATACAATATAAATGGAGCAGACAGAGGAGAAACTCTAGAAGATTTTGAAGAGAGATTAGGTGGAAAGTTTTGCTAACAGGGTCTTTAGCTAAGGCTTGTCAAAATTCTTACAACTATTATATGCGTAGTCTCCAATGTTTCTAGAAGTATTACATACGTTGAAATAGAACAGAAAACTTCATCTTTCTTCATGGAATCCATACTACTGATAAGAACAATAGATTTATTGTGTTTTAAGGTATGTTCTCTTTTAGTTTGGACAATCGGTTTTTTTATTTTCGTTACTTTCTTAAAATTGTACAAAAAGTTATTACGGGAACTCCATGCTAGAAGGTTTCTTTCTGATGTGTACATTATGGACGTCTTGTGAGCTGTTGATCAGATTTTCTGGAGAATACGGTGAAAATGAGCACAAGCCAAAAATGCATTTTAATTTTAATTCTTATGACTGAAGTTTTGAGATATCCAGATTTTGGTTAGAAAAAAAAAAATTATCACATACCTATGAAATCACAAAGATTTGGGGTTGCTACGGCTTTTGAAAAAAAAAAAAAAAAAAAAAAAAAAAAAAAACTATATTCTGAGTTACATGGACCTTGCTTCATTTTTTGCAAATAAATGAAAACCAGGAAACCTTTACAATAACATAAAATGCACTTGCTAATAGTCAGTCTCCTCAGATTTAACAAACAACCAATATACAAAATCAAATATGTAAGATTAACATGAATTTTGAATTAAAATTCGAAGCACATGGATAACTAAAATATTTTATGTTCTCAAAATCAATTAAACTTATCTTCAGCAGAGTTAAAATAGTACAAAGGTCGAGGGTAAAATTGTACTATTCAATTGAGAAACTATTCTATATCAAATATCAGCCAATATCGGGTTTAGCACAATTACTATCGAAAGATCTAGCTATTATGTTGCGAAGCCTGTTCCCAGAATTATTTTTTATCTTATGGCTGTGACATTATCGGAAGGCCTCAATGGTGAAGAAATATTTTATGCTAGCTGAGAAATTCAGTAGCCTTTAAAACCTAATCTAACTTTGAAACAGCTGTCTGTGGATTCTCTATTCTAAAGGAACAACTTTATCCCCTCGTTGTGTTTACAATTGGGGTTGACTTGCAAGATATTGTATTTTAAAGGAAATCCAAAGTCTTAAGTATGTGTATCCAATGAAGATGCGAGAATTCTTTACAAAAGTACAGGAAAGATATTTACACACTTTGATTTAACATCAGACAACCGAGGAGACCAAGCGAGTCTTTATTGTCAAATATTACAGTAAAGGAATCTGGTTTCGGTCACAGATTAGCCACTTTGTCCATTTATAAATCGATCTGGATAGACAGACCTTATATGATAGAAACGACCCACCAGCATTACTGTCGAAAATTTAAACCTAAGCTTCTTCCCCCATGAAACCATGAGCTGACAATGCCAATTTTGAACTGTCACCCTTGAAGATGCAAAACAGGTCAAGTCATTAATAAACAATTTATAGAATATGTCCTTTGGAATTATGCTAATATTAATTGGCTGAGGACTATGAAGCGTGAAGTAGATGATGATGAATGGAGAAGTATTGAATTAAAAGCTCAAGATAGAGACTGGCAAAATTTAACAGAGGCCCTTTGTGTCAGTAGTCGTGGGAGGAGATGATGATGATGATGATGATGATGATGAAAATTGCAAAGAGAAAAGAAGCATTCTTCATATTAAATAATTAATGAAGGTATAACTATTGTACTTTAATTACTTTTGAGAAAAATATCGTTATAAAACCTAGTAATTCTCATCTTCGATTGAAATTTTTAGAATTCCATAAATCTAAACATTATCGCAGCCCCTCTTCAAGAGGAAAAAAGACTGATATGATGTAAATTATTAACTACAACTTCACAAACAGTCTCTCCGATTCATAAAGAAAAGAAAAAAAAAAACCGAAGAGCATATTCCAGGCTAAACTGAACCCAGACTGTTACACACTGCATTTATCGAAAATTAATTATTCTTTATAATGTATTATATAATCAGGACGATCATGCAATGGACCAATAGCAAGTTGTTAGAAAACTCTCCTTTTACTAGTTTAACGTAAGGCAAACCCCTTTCTAATTCCAAGAGGATTTGAAAAGTCATCTCTAAAAATTCTATAAATTCACCCAAGGCATAAAGAATGCTGGAAACTGTGGAAAGACTAGGGGGCAGTCTTTTTCCTTTTTCATGACCCATTCATACCCTATCACTGAAACGAGTACATTATATATTTCTACACTAAATGACATGAAATCTGTGACCTCTTGCTCCTCTCTAATAATAGTCTGCATGTGGTCCTACCATCAGATGTAACTGTAACTATCTGTCACGATATAAAGATTATCAAACTTTGCAACTCAGGTGCTATTTTCATGACTTTCTTTCCAACCAAATAAGAGATTTTGTGTTGATTGAAGTTAAGGATATGGGTCGTGATAGAGGGCACAAGTGTCTGTGTCTCCTATGAAGTGTCAAAGCTGCTCTCATTGTTCTATGGGATATCCAGCACTCAAAATAGCAATGATTCCACCATGAACTATGCCTAAGCTTGAAAAGATCACTCTAGAAAGGGGTCGTGGCAGTTAAAAAAGAATGCAGGTACTAATTTCTTTAATTCATAATATAATGTGGCGAACAATTGCGATTCTTACCAAGACAACTATAGCTAAGGGGTAAGGGATGCTGAAAGGAAAAAATCTTCAAATCCAATGAAAGAAGCAAGAATCAATTAAATAAAGGGACTCAAACCAACCACTCCCTTACCATGGAGCAAAAATCAATTAAATAAGGGGACTCAAACCAACCACTCCCTTTACCATGGGGCAAAAATCAATTAAATAAGGGGACTCAAAGCAACCACTCCCTTTACCATGGAGCAAAAATCAATTAAATAAGGGGACTCAAACCAATCACCCCCTTTACCATGGAGCAAAAATCAATTAAATAAGGGGACTCAAACCAACCACTCCCTTTACCATGGAGCAAAGTCCAGAATGTCACAGCAGAAGCTTACAGTAAAATCATTCCCAATATATCTTCGTCTCCCCAAGAAAGACAAAAGCGAGATTATTTACAGACACAATTTCTATTGATGCTGTTGTTGAGAAGTTTCCCTTGATACCGAATATGATGTTATACGGAAGTTTAACACATTTTATTTGTAGTGGTCTTTTGTTATTTTCCCAATGCTAGTATTTAATGCATTGGGTTATTTCATGGTGGAATCCTTGCTATCTTGAATGTTGAGTATGACACAGAACTATGCGAGGACACAAACACTTGTGCTCTCTATCACGAAAATATCCTCAACTTCAACCAACATGAAATCTCCTCTTACCTTGGTTAGAGTGTCAGGAAAATAGTACTTGAATCGCCGACAAAGGAAATTAATATGGCAAAGTTTGATACTCTATAGATTGTGACAGCTAGCTCTATTAAACATCTTGTTGATGTTTCCTTTATATAAGACAGTATTTGGATCACTTGACTCCTGAGTAAGTTAACACAAACTTTACTTCAAATTTTCCATTTTCCTTCCTACATCAGGATGTACAGTACTTACATGGCCAAAGAATGACTAGGCAAATGCGACTCAGAGTAAATATATAAGATCTTTCCATGCCTTTTCTTTTAAATGCTGATATTGCTACCAGGAGCTTCAGGAGATCGAAAGTTAGCATGCGTCGTGAGGGCAGAGGACCTAGATCTTGCTGAGGAATACGTGGCCGGACGGATGGCCAACGGACATTTGACATAATGGCATTTCACGGACGGACATGCATAACTGATCAAAAAGTTTACCGACCGGAAAAATGGCGGAATGTACAACTTTTCAAATCTTGTACAATTTTTCTTTCTCCCTTGTAACTTATGACACCCCTTGTACTTTTACATTACGTTCTTCATAATTACAATTTTCTGGTTAGAGGGTTAAAATTTCGTCAACCTGGCTCAGACTCATTGAATGACTTCTAAGATTTTTTGTTTCTCTCTTGCAACAATTCTCTTTGCTTCAGACCTTACTGGGCAATTCTTATAACAATGAGTACTTAGATTTATGCTATGCTATATAAAAATTATCTATGCAGTTACCAACTATAATAAATGTCAATTATAAAACAAGCCAAAAAGGAGAAGTGCCTGGAAACTTGTAGAAATTATTCATTTGGTTCATTTTCCGAGTAATGACACAGTTACGTATAGAGATTTCTTAATGTCTATTTTCTGCCATATCAGAAAAATGTTGGTACAAACATAATCAATGTGGCAATAGTGCAGGCCTCGTACAACTTAACAGAAAGCAGCGATATATATATATATATATATATATATATATATATATATATATATATATATATATATATATATATATACATATATGTATATATACATACATATATATACATATATATACACACATTATATATATATATATATATATATATATATATATATATATATATATATATATATATATATATACACGCACACACACACACACACATATATATATATATATATATATATATATATATATATATATATATATATATATATATATATATATAATATATATATATATATGTATATATATATATATGTATATATATACATATATATACATAAACACATACACACACACACACACATATATATATATATATACTGTATACGGTTTCTCCACTAAGAGGTGGTGGCGCAGGTTTTACTCCTCCGTATATATCAGCAATTATTTAGAGAGTGAGGCTACAAGCTCTACGCCAAATACTATAATAACTGGGTATCATGTTGCTCAACTTACCTGATTGGCAGAATGACCAACACACAACTGTTCCCCCTATTAACTTTAAACATACGCCACAATCTAAATCATGAGACCATCATATTTGCCGAAACAGAAACTCGTGATGAATAACGAGCGTGAAGACTTTTGGACTTGAATATCATCTAGGGTCGAATTTCTAATATTGAAGAAAAAAAAAAAAAAAAAAAAAAAAAAAAAAAAAAAAAAAAAAAAAAAAAAAAATATATACATGGATAAAACATTAGATAAAAAGCTCAAAATAAAGTCTGCTGAAATATTGTAGGTTTTACTTCCCCTAAATAAATTTATGGGAAGTATATAGATCAAGAGACTGCTGAACAAAAGAACATGGTACCGAAAATGTGGTAAAAAACAAGTAAAACTATTGATGGAACGAAAAGATGATGAATTTCCAAGAATAGTGGCATCAGCAAAGAATAAAGGAAAATTCATCTGAAAAATAAATAAATTGAAAATACCCACAAAAGGAACACACTGTCAAGGACAAACAAGGCTGTAAGCCAGACTATAGAGTACACTACATATATTATTATTATTATTATTATTATTATTATTATTATTATTATTATTATTATTAATTGCTAGGCTACAAGCCTAGTTGGAAAAGTAGGATGCTATAAGCCCAGGGGCCCCAACAGGGAAAATAGCCCAGTGAGGAAAGGAAACAAGGAAAAATAAAATATTTTAAAAACAGTAACATTAAAATAAATATTTCCTATATAAACTATAAAAACTTTAATAAAACAAGAGGAAGAGAAATTAGATCGAATAGTGTGCCTGAGAGTACCCTCAAGCAAGAGAATTCTACCCCGAGACAGTGGAATACTATTGATACAAAAAACACTTCATACACGAAATACATTTATTCCTGAAAGAGAGAAGAAAATATGAAACGATCTTCCCCCAAAGATATAGAACTCTTTCTTTCCCTCTTAATATCAGACACTAATATCAGAAACTTGTGCAAAAAAAAAAAAAAAAAAAAAAAAAAAAAAAAAAAAAAAGACTATGCCCCATTCTAGTGTCTTTTACCTCAACCTCCCGGACCTTGTTCTTATTTTGAAGACAACAAAATTCTACTTGTAACAATACAACATGACCTTTATTACCTTTGATACATAGGGAAAATACATAGAAAACTGTCAAGAGATGTCGGAAAAAGGAAGAATGGAGAACGTGTGACTCGGGAGTATAAGAGTTCAAAGAGAACATCCACTGGCCGTAGAATGCGTGGTCCGACTGACACATGGGTAACTCTGATGGGGGCTGTTATGCAAGAGCCTCTGCCATTTCCCACTAGTGATCACGCATACTGCCATATAATCCCATATTCGCATTTCCATCCTAGTCATATAACACAGGTTATACGGAGGCCCTAATTCATCTACTATCATATATTTACAATGATAATCCATGCAATAATTCTCTCTCTCTCTCTCTCTCTCTCTCTCTCTCTCTCTCTCTCTCTCTCTCTCTCTCTTTATATAAATGGAAAGCGTCTTCAGAAAACACACATAAAACTTCGTTTTGTTTATCTCAACTTGCGTTGTGGACCATGTGCTCACAAAAGGGAAATAAAAACGAACCTATTATAGACGCAGCCTTAATGGTCAAGACAGAATGGGCAACACAGGTGTTCGACCCTTCACAGATTTGCTTCACGTGTCAGGTGAATCATAAAACATATTTCTCACTTGAATTTCTCCGGGATGAACATTAACCTTAATCATTATTACCGTGAAATGAACCCCCCACCCCCCGATCCTTCACATCCAAAATGGTACTCGATATAAATAATACGAAGCACGCTCGTTTTCTCAAGGTAGAAAACACCTGTGATTTGATAAGCTCGACCCAAGGACTCGACGGTTGCCTGACTATCTCTCCGGAGATGCAAGGAGCGATAATGTGCCCAGTTTTAAATGACAGAACAAAGGATGAAAAAAAACTAAATAAAAACAAGGATAGCAGTATGCCACCGGTGTCACGTGGCGGACCATGAGCTACCTTCTATCGGGAGTACAGTACCTGCAACCGACCTGTCCAGCAAAGTTCATTTATACTGTACATGGTCACATTTAGTCATCTGTCTTTCCAGCGAAATACCGTACCTGCCTGTCTTCAAGTTGTTTTTTTTTTTCGACAAACGTCGCAACACCATCAAAAACTACAGGGTTATCATCTCCGTCTATCAATGATTGTATCGTTGTGGTTAAAATGTCACCCAACAACTCGTCTCACTTCACCTAATGGCAACATCAGCCTTTTGTTACTGAGAAACGATTTTCTTTTCGTATTACTCCATTCCACATATTTTTTTTTCATGAATTAGTCTAGTTACAACTTTTGAAACCTTATTCACAATAAAAATTGAAGGCTATTGTGTTATTGCGATAGAAAGACGGTTAAATCAAACTTTTTTTCATATATTTATGACAATGATTTCATGATCTTATTCAATTTACAATGAATTATCATTACCGGAGAATCTTTGGCTCAATTTAAACGTTTTGACAATCCCCATGAATCTCGAAGATTTATTTTTTTTTTAATTTCATATGTATTGCAGTGAGAAAAATCCACAATGTCTTTGATTACTGACATAGGCTACAGTACTAAGAAATTTTGAATTTTGGTGAGTCTTTCGAGATTGACTTACAAGGACTAAGAATGTTTTCCTAAAAAACATTCAATAAAAATTTGGTACTGATGCCAGGATGGAAACCAAATTCCATTCCTCCTCACTCCCTTGACTTTTAAGGATTTATTACAACCCATTACCAATTATGCCAGATACCACAGGTTCCAGTACTGGTCACGAAATCCTCCAAAGAGCCGGATCCTGATATAAACGGGGAATTCACAAACCCGGAAACAGTATCAGTCGACATAACCTTTAGCCCAAACATTTTCATGGGCCTGAAAATGTTAACATCCATCTCCACCAAACTGATAATTTATTCTATTCAAAATATGTCCAAACGGAGGCAGATAAATTAATGAGGCCAAGCTATTTGGACTTTCAAGCGTAACGAGACTGACTATATTAGCCAATTAGTTGGCTCGAGAACTATAATATCCAAAACACTCGAGACCTTAAAAATATAGGAAAATCGAGACTGCCTATATTAGCCAATCAGTTGGCTCGAGAACTATAATATCCAAAACACTGGAGACCTTAAAAATATAGTAAAATCGAGACTGACTATATTAGCCAATCAGTTGGCTCGAGAACTTTAACATAAAAAACACTGGAGACCTTAAAAATATGTAAAATCTACTATAACAACGATTACGACATAAAGAGGAAGAAAACACAAGCCATTAAACAAACAGTCTCCTTGGGCACCAAGTAAAACTGAACAGTAAGATATTCAATTATTAAAAAAGAATGATTAAAATCATATCACAAGCAGGCATGTCAAGAAAAAAAAATGATTGTGCAAGTAATACAAGATGAAACCGTCACCTCAATTATTCACTTCCTTTTAGGCTATGTTATATAAATAAATATAGGTTGTGACCCTCTAGGCATGCCACGTGGGTCTTGATGCGAGATACTGACATCCACCTTCCAGCCATCGCAGGCTCTTAGCTCGTGCTCCTCAAAAGAACAATGGGCTTGACAGTCAAGCTAATAATAATATATATAAAAAATTCTCTTCCATACGCTTCGATGTGTGGATTTATAACAATGACCTTGGACGTCCTAGGTTAATGACACCTGACTGAATTATGTACCAACAATTATATATATATAATATATATGATATATATATATATATATATATATATATATATATATATATATATATATATATATATGTGTGTGTGTGTGTGTGTGTGTGTGTGTTTATATACGGCTTAATTCCTCTTGCTGCTCCTAGTTCAAATGAGTTCATTTCTTTTTTAAGTTCCTAATGATGGACGAATTTTTCACTTTGCTTACAGCCCCTACACACACATGTATATATAATATATATATATATATATATATATATATATATATATATATATATATATATATATATATAAATATACATATATATATATATATAAATATATATATATATATATATATATATATATATATATATATATATATATATATATATATATATGTGTGTGTGTGTGTGTGTGTGTGTATGTGTGTTATATTCCACGAGTAAAAATGAAAAAAAAAAATAATGCTGGCAGTGTTCAACACTGTCAATAGTTTTGTTCGCCAATGGTCTTTATTCTTGATAGGTCTATTCTTAATAAATGATCCAAGCCGTCCATCGGATGATTAAACACTCTTAGTATTATTAGTAATTTGAAATACGATATTTTTTCATATTTCTGGAGTGGAATACAATTTACCTATATAATACTGTATTTCACATCAGAAACATGAAAACATGTATTATTATTATTATTATTATTATTATTATTATACACATATGTATGTATATATATATATATATATATATATATATATATATATATATATATATATATATATATATACACGTATATATATATATATATATATATATATATATATATATATATATATATACACGTATATATATATATATATATATATATATATATATATATATATATATATATACACACATACACATACACACATTATATACATATACATATATATACCAATAATACCTAAGTCAAGTTGAGGGGTAGATGGAGATGGTTTAGCCATGCTCTTCGCACTCCCCAAGAGATTAGTTTCAACTTGGCTCCACAAGGCACTAGAAGAGTTGGAAGACCCAGGCCTATATGGCTGAGGACTGTAAACCATGAAGTAGGAGATGACGAATGGAGAACCATTGATTTAAAAGCTCAAGATAGAGACGACCGGCTAAATCTAACAGAGGCCCTTTGCGTCAATAGGCGTAGGAGGAGATTTTATATATATATATATATATATATATATATATATATATATATATATATATATATATACATATATATATATATATATATATATATATATATATATATATATATATATATATATATATATATATATATATATATATATATATATAAGGAATACCAAACCCTATGGTATTAATTGGTTCTAGGAATGGGATACAAGTCGATTTTCGACGCAAGTCAAAAATTCGCTCTTTAGAGTGGCCTATGTTCCATGTACATGACAAAGTACTTTCAACCTACTATCATTTTATAAAAACCAGGTACAATGTTAAATTAGCCCCTGTACAGTAATATACAAATTAACAAATGTCACTCTACTTAAAACCTGGCATCTCTTCTGCTTACTGGACATTAAAGAAAGTGGAGTTGGAAGTGACGAACTAGATGTTGGAGGAAGATGACGACGTTGTGGTTGTTGGTGATGACATAGTTTCTTCATGAGGTTTCTTGGTGCAAAATATAAGATTGTTGTCAGTGGTTCTTTTGTGTCAACTTTCGGGGACGACACTTGTAGCCCTTCATTTTTCGACCCTTACAAGGAACAGACCCATATACTGTTGGATAGAGTTCCTCTCTTGCCTTTGAAAATTGTTCTATTTGGAAGGAACGTATCATCAACAATATAAGATAATTTGGCAAAACGGTCGTCTATATGATTCTGGAACTCAAAGACTGACAAGACACCTGGATAAATACTAAAAATCATACCGCATTTCTTTAAGCTTGAAGTTACTTGATTCTGACTCGGGGAAACTCTCTTACGTTTTATGTCGTTCACTTAATTCCATAAATTCTTCTTTAGTGAGTGGTTGCTTGCGGTCCTCTATCAGCTCTTCAAAATCTTCTTCCAACTCCATCTCAAGTTCCTTACTAAGGGATACCAAATTCTTCAATACATCCTTTACAAGGTCAAAACATTTGAAATCAAGAAAGAATTAAGGGCAATGTTTCTTCCATGAACCATTCATTGCCAAGTCATTTTGGTCTAAGAAGCACTGATGTTTAATGCTGCTCGATACATAGTGTAGCCCTTTCAACACTCCAAAATGTTTATGTTTATGCAGTCATCTTCTGACATAGTATCAACTACCTGATGCAATGTACAGTTAGAATCAAAAGAACGCCGACATCCAGGGGAAATCTTTCGTCAGATGTCTCTAGTGCTTCCATGACAAAACAGACAAGGTGTTGCTCTTCTTACTACTGCTATGAAATGAGCGGAGCCTTCTCCAACCTTAGCGAACCAAAGACAGTAAAGGGCTGTCTTTGTTAGCAAAAGCATACAAAAGTTACAAATCGAGTTGCCGTATTTCAATTCTTTATTATCATTTGACGTCTCGAATATCCACTGCAAATAAAAAAAAAACACACACACAAACTATATATATATATATATATATATATATATATATATATATATATATATATATATATATATATATATATATATACATATTTATATATATATATGTATGTATATATATATATATATATATATATATATATATATATATATATATATGTGTGTGTGTGTGTGTGTGTAATACCAATTTTCGGGCCAATTTCTCGGACTAGGGTTCGATTCCCCGGCCGACCAGAAGCTATTATCTCTTGGGTTGATTTCCCCTTGGTTCTCTGATCCCGAAGTATAGAGAGAATCCAGATATTAAGCGAGTATAATATATGGCTTATATAAATATGAAAAACACGTGTAAATGTGCAAAATTTATCATTATATATATATATATATATATATATATATATATATATATATATATATATATATATGTGTGTGTGTGTGTGTGTGTGTGTATGTGTGTGTAGAAATCACAAAAGCTAACAAGCGATGAGCATAAAGTAATCAAGTATTATACCCACGAAAGGAAAAATGGAAACAAACTCAGTTCTCCTTTTGTGGGTATAATATATACAGTATATATATATATATATATATATATATATATATATATATATATATATATATATACATATATATATATACACATATATATATATATATATATATATATATATATATATATATATATATACTTTGATAACTTAAAGAAAACAACAGGCAACTCAAGAGCTAAGAAATCAGTTGCCTTTATAAAAAACCAAGGAAAAATTGCATTTGGGTCTACACCTCCATAAGCATCAACATTCATGAAGTGTCTTACTTCCATAGGACTTAAATGCTAAACTAGTTAGTTTAGCCTTAGAAAAACAGGAATGAGGAAGATCTAGTTTCTCAATACTTTACGTACTGTCTGTTATGGTCAGCTATATCAAAACATATTATACGAAATCCCCCTTTAATGTTTTATTCCCCCATAAATTACTTCATCATAGAAATTAGTAACATAGTAACAGGTAAGAAAATAATACCTAGCAAACACACACACACACACACACACACACACACACACACACACACACACACACACATATATATATATATATATATATATATATATATATATATATATATATATATATATATATATATATATATATATATATACGTGTGCGCGTGTGTGAAGGTACCCCGTTCCTACTCTTCTCGTAAGCTAACTTTTGTTTTGACGTCCCGATTGCGTATCAATCTTTTAGGGGTCTTGATGAAGGGCAACAAACTCTTTCTTCAGAGTATTCGTTTGGCCAATTCCTCTCCTCCTGTCATTGCGCTTCTTGGTCGAATTTCTTTTTACGAACATCTTGAAGTCGTTTCATAACGACGGAACCCAACTGAACCATGGATCCCTTTGCAATTAAAATATCCTTTTTTCTTAATGACCGTAAGAGGTCTCGTGTCTCAAATTGCCTCTCCCGTTGATGATGATTTTGATTGACCTGCCTACATACAAGGCAGACCACGGCCCCTTTTGTTGGCAGCCCGTAAAGGTTGTATCTTTTAAAAGCTGTTACTTGTGTTGGATGACACGAACACTGATGACAGACAGATGATGATGAGGCTGACACAAAATGACGACCGAAGCTGGAGCCCGAAGTTCAAATCCGGGCGCAGTAAACCAAAAATCTCCGATCTCAAACCTGTTTCTTCGTCGGTCCTAGATAATCATTTTTCTTATAAGCACGTGCTAACAGGAAGACGTCCAATTGGAGTGTCTCTCCTTAGAAGTTCTCCTTTTTAGAGGAAAAAAATTAGTTCAGATTGAAGAATTTTAGCTTTCTCTGGTCCTTCAATATTCTCTACTTCTGTGTAGTTTCCGCCTTATTCTGCACAATCTTTATTTTTGGATCTTCAACATTATGAACTTTACTTTCTCATTTCAATTCCGCACAATCGTAAAGTGATAAATAAATAATAACTAGTTCTCCTTTTCGGATTCTTTATTTCTTCTCTTCCGCTCTCCTTCCTGTCTTCCTCTTCTTCCTGTATTTTCTGTCAGAATCCTTTCAAATAAATCCATAATTAGTCTTGAAGATTCTTGTTTAGCTTTTCATAACTGCCTTCCTGATTCCACTTGTCGTTGATTCCTTTCAGACGATGTATTTTGGTTTTCTTCCAAAGTCGCAGACTCAACAATTCTCTTAACTTTCATTAAAGCATTTTATGCATCATCCAAACCTTGTTTCCTTTTTCATGGCCTCAGAGGCAAGTCAGTGATAAAATCTTGCAAATTTGGGTTGATCAATAAAACGATTAAAACCATCTTTTTATCTTCTCTAACAATCCTGCTCAAGACGAATGACAATTTGAATCCGATTTGGAAATGCACCGGTATTCCATATTTCTCCTAACAGAGAGACCAAGACTCTTTTGAAACTCTGATAGGAAAGCATTCAACTTTCTTATTAAAGAAGAAGAACAAATTGGAGTCAAACAACGAGTTGGGAGAATTTCGGAATTGGTCCTTCAATATTCTCTACTTCTGTGCAGTTTCCGCCTTATTCTGTATAATCTTTATTTGTGGATCTTCAACATTATGGTCTATACTTACTCATTTAAAATCCGCACAATCGTAAACTGATCAACAAATAATAACTGGTTTTCCTTTTCGGATACTTTATTTCTTCTCTCTCGTTCTCCTTCCTGTCTCCCTCTTCTTCCTGTATTTTCTGTCGGAATCCTTTCAAATAAATAAGTTATTAGTCTTCAAGATTCTTGTTTTGCTTTTCATGACTGCCTTCTTGATTCCACTTGTCGTTGATCCCTTTCATCTTAGAAGAAAGAAGTCGTCAAAACAAGAATCTTGAAGACTTCTTCTTTCTCTCCATGAGGAAGAAGAAGTCTTCAAAACAGGAATCTTGAAGACTTCTTCTTCCTCATGGAGAGAAAGAAGTCTTCAAGATTCTTGTTTTGCTTTTCATGACTGCCTTCCTGATTCCACTTGTCATTGATCCCTTTCTTCTTAGAAGAAAGAAGTCTTCAAAACAAGAATGTTGAAGACTTCTTCTTTCTCTCCATGATGAAGAAGAAGTCTTCAAAATAAGAATCTTGAAGACTTCTTCTTCCTCATGGAGAGAAAGAAGAAGTCTTCAAGATTATTGTTTTGCTTTTCATGACTGCGTTCCTGATTCCACTTGTCGTTGATCCCTTTCTTCTTAGAAGAAAGAAGTCTTCAAAACAAAAATCTTGAAGACTTCTTCTTTCCCTCCATGAAGAAGAAGTCTTCAAAACAAGTATCTTGAAGACTTCTTCCTCCTCATGGAGAGAAAGATGAAGTCTTCAAGATTATTGTTTTGCTTTTCATGACTGCCTTCCTAATTCCACTTGTTGATCCCTTTCTTTTTAGAAGAAAGAAGTCTTCAAAACAAGAATCTTGAAGACTTCTTCTTCCTCATGGAGAGAAAGAATAAGTCCTCAAGATTCTTGTTTAGCTTTTCATGACTGCCTTCCTGTTTCCACCCTTCAAGTTTTTTAAAAATAAGCTAGATACAGGAACTCTCTATTGTTGGCTGGGCGGGGCTGGCCCCCCTTCTGCTAGCCCGGAGGGTCTCACCCTTCCCGCTGGCAGGGCGGGGCTCCCCCCTTCCCGCTGGCAGGGCGGGGCTCCCCCTTCCCGCTGGCAGGGCGGGCTCTCCCCTTCCCGCTGGCTGGGCGGGGCTCCCCTTCTCGCTGGCATGGCGGGGCTCCCCCCTTCCCGCTGGCAGGGCGGGGCTCCCCCCTTCCCGCTGGCAGGGCGGGGCTCCACCCTTCCCGCTGGCAGGGCAGGGCTCCCCCCTTCCCGCTGGCAGGGCGGGGCTCCCCCCTTCCCGCTGGCAGGGCAGGGCTCCCCCTTCCCGATGGCTGGGCGGGGCTCCCCCCTTCCCGCTGGGAGGGCGGGCGGTGCTCCTCCCTTCCCGCTGGCAGGGCGGTGCTCCCCCCTTCCCGCTGGTAGGGCGGGGCTCCCCCATTCCCGCTGGCAGGGCGGGGCTCCCCCCTTCCCGCTGGCAGGGCGGGGCTCCCCCTTTCCCGCTGGCAGGGCGGGGCTCCCCCCTTCCCGCTGGCAGGGCGGGGCTCCCCCCTTCACGCTGGTAGGGGAGAGCGGGGCTCCCCCTTTCCGCTGGCAGGGTGGGACTCCCCATTTCCCGCTGGCAGGGCGGGGCTCCCCCCTTCTCGCTGGCAGGGCGGGGCTCCCCCCTTCCCGCTGGCGGGGCGGGGTTCCCCCCTTCCCGCTGGCGGGGCGGGGTTCCCCCCTTCCCGCTGGCAGGGCGGGGCTCCCCCCTTCCCGCTGGCAGGGCGGGGCTCACCCCTTCCCGCTGGCAGGGCGGGGCTCACCCCTTCCCGCTGGCAGGGCGGGGCTCACCCCTTCCCGCTGGCAGGGCGGGGCTCACCCCTTCCCGCTGGCAGGGCGGGGCTCCCTGCCCCGCTGGCAGGGTGGGGCTCCCCCCTTCCCGCTGGCAGGGTGGGGCTTCCCCCTTCCCGCTGGCAGGGCCGGGCTCCCCCCTTCCCGCTGACAGGGCGGGGCTCCCCTCTTCCCGCTGGCAGGCCGGGGCTCCCCCCTTTCCGCTGGGAGGGCGGGGCTTTCCCTTCCCGTGGCAAAATTTATCATATATATATACAGTATATATATATATATATATATATATATATATATATATATATATATATGTGTGTGTGTATATATATATATATATATATATATATATATATATATATATATATATATATATATATATATATATATATATATATATATATAGCATCGAGTTTATATTCTGCACTTACATAAAATTCTATTTAAAAAATATCATCTTGAGAAACATTACAAGCTCAATTCTCTAGAGCCATGATGTTCGTGAAGTAAATCTTTATCTCACTAAGAGTTGGAGTTGTTGAAAGACAAACAGACAAGAATGGAAGTAATAGGAAGTAATAATGTTGTTTCTGGAAGGGTTGCAAGATTTCGGTAGGTTTGAATAAATGGATAAATTCCAGGAATTTAGAAGATAAGAAGAACTAATTACGTTTAATAAAACCAAAGAAATATCTTGCAATTCCAAATTATAAAAGGGCTCAGTGCGCGGACCAATATTCACCTCGTCAGAACTCTCAAAAATTACGTTTTGGTCCAATTATTATTATTATTATTATTATTATTATTATTATTATTATTATTATTATTATTATTATTATTATTACCTCTGCCAAGGAGGACATGTTTTCACCTCTGTCTATTTGTTTGTCACCAACCTAACTCAAAAAGTTACGGGCGAATTTTGACCAACGTACTACAAATATATTAAAAACAATGTATTTCTCTCTCTCTCTCTCTCTCTCTCTCTCTCTCTCTCTCTCTCTCTCTCTCTCTCTCTCTCTCTCTCTCTCTGAATGTCATTTAGTCTGGCATAACTCATATATGGTGTTTTTATTATTATTATTATTTTACATCGAACCATATCTGAAAGTACTTTTTCTTTCATCGGTGACTTGAACAAGACTAATGTCGAAATTCTAATGTAGTTGTTAATGGAATTAATTGTTTAGCTGTAATACTCCAATAATTTCTACATGATTTTGAGGATTCATGATATATATATACATACATACATACATACATACATACATACATACATATATATATATATATATATATATATATATATATATATATATATATATATATATATACGTGTGTGTATGTGTATTCAGTATTTGCAGTGGATATTCGAAACGTCAAATGATAAAACAGAATGAAATATGGCAACTCGATTTGTAAAATTTTAATGCTTTCACAAGCAAAAACACCCATTTGTTGTCTTTGATTCGCTAAGGTTTGGAGAGGGTTCCGCCCATTTCATAGTAGTAGTAAGAAGAGCAACACCTTGTCTGTTTTGTCATGGGAACAGTAGAGACATCTGACGAAAGATTTCCCCCGGGTGTCTGCGTTCTTTTGATTCTAACCGTACTGTATGTCATAGATAGTACCGCTTGAAGAGAACTGTGACGCTTAGGTCGATGAGTTGAATGAGAGACTTAATGTTTGATGGCAAAAAGAAAAAAAAAAAAAAAAAAAAAAAAGAGGAGACTATTCTCACATTTGGGTTCAGGCCATTCAGATGTGTGGGATGTCCATGTGCATTATCTAGGATCAACATGGCCTTAAAAGGAAGTTTTTTTTTTCTCTTTCAATATATCTTAGCCACTGGTATAAAATGGCAGGTGAACCACTCTTATAAAATTATCATGGTGATCCAAGCCCTGGGATTAGTCATCCATATGACAAGAAGCGTCCACTATGAAATGTTTTTGAGTACCTGGGACATAGAAGGCTTACATTAACTTCAGCTAGAAATCGCCAGTGGTATTACCTCCTAACTAAAATGGACTTCCTTGCACTCCACTCTGTGAATGCTATAGAGAGCATTATGGAAATCAATGTAGAGATACTACAGCTAGAGAGTTATGGGGTCCTTTGACTGGCCAGACAGTACTAAATTTGATCTTTCTTTCTGGTTACGGTTCACTTTCCCTTTATCTACATATACACCGAATAATCTTGCGTATTCTTTACACAGATTCTCCTCTGTCCTCATACACATGACAACACTGAGACTACCAAACAATTCTTCTTCACCCAAGGGGTTAACTACTGCACTGTATGTTCAGGGGCTATTTTCCTCATGGGAAGGGTAGAAGAGACTCTGTAGCTATGGTAAGCAGCTCTTCTAGGAGAAGGAAACTCCAAAATCAAACCATTGTTCTCTAGTCTTGGGTAGTGCCATAACCTCAGTACCATGGTCTTCCACTGTCTTGGAGTAGAGTTCTCTTGCTTGAGGGTACACTCAGACACACTATTCTATCTAATTTCTCTTCCTCTTGTTTTGGTAAAGTTTTTATAGTTTATATAGGAAATATTTATTTTAATATTACTGTTTTTTAATATTTAATTTTTCCTTGTTTCCTTTCCTCACTGAGCTATTTTACCTGTTGAGGCCCCTGGGCTTATAGCATCCTGCTTTTCCAACTAGGGTTGTAGCTTAGCAAGTAATAATAATAATAATAATAATAATAATAATAATAATAATAATAATAATAGTATAATAATAATAATAATAATAGTATAATAATAATAATAATAATAATAATAATAATAATAATAATAATAATAGTAACAACAACAATAATAATAATAATAATAATAATAATAATAATAATAATAATGATGATAATAATAATAAGAGTAATAATAATAATAATAGTAACAACAATAATAATAATAATAATAATAATAGTAACAACAATAATAATAATAATAATAATAATAGTAACAACAACAACAATAATAATAATAATAATAATAATAGGCATGACAACGAGTCGGAGGATTTACTTGCCTAATTTTTCCTATGCGATAATGCTATTACAGTAATGCATTAATTTCGTGAAGTGCATTAAAATATTTAATGTCAATTTTTACAAAGAAATGTTTCTACGAGATTACGTCAGAAAATGAGTCAAAGCTATAATTTTGTGAGTGGATATATCAATAGTAAACAAAAATAAATACAACCAATATATTTCATCTATATCCTATAAGAATAGCTATTACTCAGCTATATATATTATTCTATTTTTTTCCGGAATTACTACCTCGATTTTAACAATATACATTACCAAAATTGGGTACATTTTCAGCAGAAGTTATTTACTACATTTTCAGCATAAAAAAATAGTTCAGCATGACCGGAAACTCTTAAAACGACTCTGATTTAGCGAAAATCTGTCAACAAATAACGAAGCTTTGTGAATTTCAAAATTAATGGGGCGGTCGCAATAAAAGGGGGTTCCAGGGGTCGAACATTTTTTAAACACATCAATTTCGGATAACTAGGGCCTAACTGAACCAAATGAATAAAAAAATAAATAAATAAATCTTAACAAGCAAGTCCTACGGGATGACATATGGCACCGAACTATAAAGCATTTTATCAACATTCATTAGCAACTATGGGTTTCCTACAATCAGGACTAATTACAATCTATTTCCCAAAATTCTCTTTTTCCGCATTTTCAAACCATATCCAATTCAGAGTTATGAAAACAAATCTACTTGACACAATACGATGATAAGGATAATTCGATTAAAAACAAAACAAATCGTATGAGCAAAGAAAGGGGCATAACACCATATCTCTCTTCTTCTTCTTCTTCTTCTTCTTCTTCTTCTTCTTCTTCTTCTTCTTCTTCTTCTTCTTCTTCTTCTTCTTCTTCTTCTTCTTCTCCTTTTACCAACGCTGCCAACACAGTACATTAATTCCCGAAGAGAGGCAAAGCATGGGTCCTCGGGTGGCATGTGGATAGGGCGAAGCTCGACAACACGTGGATGGCTGAGTTAACTTTGAAGGTCATGGCACAATTAGGAGGCACAGTGCCAGAGCTGCCACCTGACATTTCGTTTGAGGCCCTCGCTAAAATGCCTGAAGCCGTTTATATAAGAGAAATGCCCAGGAAGTTTTCTTGAAATAATCACACTCTTGAAACAAAGCGCCAAGGTATTTTTTTGTCCTTTGAAGTTCAAACAATTATACTTCTGATTGTTTATTATTTGTTTTGCAGTGGCAACTTTGTCCGGCATAAGAATGTTCAATACAACCTTCAATAAGACGGATCAAAGTAATAAAATAAAAATACTCATACAAAGGTAAAACAGACCTAACGCCAGATCGAAAACCATGAACAGAATTTAAGCCAAAGGCCGAAACAATTTGAACCAAAGGCCGAAACAATAAATGGATAATAAAAAAAAACTTTCTTCCTGCACAAAGTGTATAACTGCATTTCTCAGTTTCAGTAGTTTTCATGCGATGGCGTCAAGAAAAATCCGACGCCTCTATTTTTTAGGACTAATTTCCCTGGTCTTTCCAAACACTATCTTATTTGAAATTTATTGGTATGCGATAAAAGAAGGATAATTATCCAAAACAGGAATTGTTTGGAGAATCTAAGTGGGATATTGGCAAGACTGCAAAGACACAATAAAGGTAAAATAAACAATAAGATGAAGATCAACACCAACATGAAATTTTTGGAGAAAAGGCCAAAAGGAAAGGCAACCCAGAATTTTTGTAACCCAGGCTAAAGAAAACAAGAAAAGGGGTTAAGGAAGGAAGAAAGTTTTGCTTCAAAATAAATGAATTGCTGGACCCAACTTTTAAAGGAAGAAGTGCTATATAAAACTTTAAAGAACCGAAGAAGGAAGTAAATACCAAGGCTTCAAAATCAAATGTTTAAAGAGCCTTCATAGTGATATGCATAGAAATGAGAAAAAAAAAAAAAAAAAAACAGAAATGGGGATGCTGCCAACTCGGTCAATGATGGAACAATGCCAATCGTACGAACAAACAATGACGTAGGTATCATCGTCACTGACATCATCACCATCATCACAAGACTCTCAACAGGTGGCAGCACCAGGTGTTCCTTCAACTTGAAACTGTCATTACAATTAACAGCTGCACCTTCACCATCCTATTAGCATACATGTAAAAAAATAAATATAAGGTTATATAATTTGATTATCTATCATTCGGCTTCGTATCAACTTGCAATGCGGTGTAGTTTACTGAAAAAGGATAAATATACTTATCGACTGCCAGATATTTTGAAGAATAAGTAAAAGAAACCAATAGGTAAGAAGAGGTTAGTTAAAAACCGTATCCCTTGACAACGGGAGACAAATACTCTACACTCCTCATGTTGACAATTCGTTTCTCTATATGTTTTAACATATCTCAACAATCTATTATTTACAGTTATCACTGTTAATGTTTATCAACGGGATAAGAATTAGGATTTGGAATTAAAACAGAAGAAGACTATGGCCGACCTCTCAGAGAGGACAATCGTGATAAATCAATATAATGTGATAATAGTGAAAAGATTTCAGTTAGCGGAAACATCTGTTTCCGAAGAGCCGAGATTAATTAAAAAGGTTTTCATTCGCGACTGTATCCGACGAGAGGCAGTTCACAACTAAAACGCCTTTAATCCAAGATTTCAAACATTCTTATCATGTTATAAAATGTCAAAACATCCATTAACATCGGGCTTACATGCGTCAAAAACAATACACGAGAGAAACTCTTGTCATTATTTCTTAAATACTCCCAACATTTATCTTTGAAAGAAAGACGGATTTTAAAGTTTGGAGACTTGAACAATTTGTTTAAAGTTTGGAGACTTGAACAATTTGTTTAAAGTTTATTACTCTGCCCATCTTCCTGACTTGAACATATGCGCACCGTCATCCAAGTTTAAGAATAGCCTTTGGAACATTTGAGTTTCGGGTGTTTTGGTTCCTTTTCAAATAAGACCGATCTAAGGAATTTAGAACATCATATCGCTATTTCCAAAAGCACTGAACGTAGAATCACTATAAGTTTCTGTGCACAGAATTTCTATTATTATTACTATTATTAATTGCTAAGCTACAACCCAAGTTGGAAAAGCAGAATGCTATAAGCCCAGGGGCTCCAACAGGGAAAATAGCCTAGTGAGGAAAGGAAAAAGGAAAAAATAAATATTTTAAGAATATCAAAATAAATATCTCCTATATAAACTATAAAAACTTTAACAAAACAAGAGGAAGAGAAATTAGATAGAATAGTGTGCCTAAAACAAGAGGAATAGAAATTAGATAGAATAGTGTGCCCGAGTGTACCCTCAAGCTAGAGAACTCTAATCCAAGATAGTGGAAGACCATGGTACAGAGGCTATGACACTACTGTTTTGATTTTGGAGTGTCCTTCTCCTACTTTTCCGATTGTGAAGAACTAACAAGAAAGCATGAAAAAATATTCTTCGATTATTCTTCACTAATCGACCAACTATTCCTTTGATTTGAAATTTAGGAACGTAGACCACCGGAGAATATCAATTGACCGACTTCTTTTGCTTGTGTTTTCCTTCGTTAAACACACAAAAGGAGATCAGTGGCACCCCGGCTTCAATTTACTTTGACCAAAATTGAATAAAATCACTCAGAAGGGTTAAAATCATGGGACACGTTGAACTACCATTATCTCGATCACGAATGTTTTTCTCCCCCTTTTTCCTGCTTTGCTATTTTATCAGTTCTCTCTCTCTCTCTCTCTCTCTCTCTCTCTCTCTCTCTCTCTCTCTCTCTCTCTCTCTCTCTCTCTCTCTCACACACATAATGCCACACTTGCACGAAAGGGCAGAGAGAGAGAGAGAGAGAGAGAGAGAGAGAGAGAGAGAGAGAGAGAGAGAGAGAGAGGAGAGAGAGAGAGAGAGTCTCATTTTGCTCGAACCGCAATTTACAGCATACTTGCACAGTCTGTTTAATTGTTCAGAAAGAAATCTTCAAGTTCACCATGGGAACGCTAAAGTTCCCCGGCTTACTCTCCTTGACAAGAGCATTCTAAGAGAGCGAAATGAAATCTCTCATCGTCGAGAATCGCCATTATTATATATTTTCCTCTTGATGTGATTCAGCCAAGTGGTCTTTGACGTCTTTGATTTTATAACTTCGTCTACGTCTTTATTGCCCTCAACCCATTCCTTATGTCCGAGATATGAACATACGTTCTTCAGCTTTTTTCAGAGATGACGATGACCTTATGACGGATATTAAAAAGGATTTCTCGATTTGAACTTATATGTCATATGAAGTTATCAATCTGAACAGAAGATTAATTTCAAAATAAAATAAAATAAAATATTTCCCAAACAGTAACAACATTAAAACAGATCTTTCATTTACATACAAACTATCAAAAGAGACCTATGGCCTTATCTAACAATGACATATTTACCAATAACTCTATATATATATATATATATATATATATATATATATATATATATATATATATATATATATATATATATATATACAGTATACATATATATATATATATATATATATATATATTATATATATATATATATATATATATATATATATATATATATATATATATATATATGAAGTTATCGATCTGAACAGAGGATTAATTTCAAATGCTAGGTCGAACGACGATGCGATCTACAGGCATCTCACACATACCCTTCAAGGGTGACTTTATTGTAGCGATTATCACCAATTGCCCTGGTCGCTAGTCTCACTTGGCAGGCTGCCCACAGCCAGTTCTCGTGCGTGACAAGGAGACTGCAGGTCGCCAGGGTCGGCCAGATCAGTTCTTTACAACCTTCTTTTCCTTCTATACTTCCTATTTAACCCCCTATGCACTTCATCTCGACCTTTACATTAAATGAACTGGCTACGATTTCGGCCACAGAGGAGGAATGGAAGAGCGGAATAAATTATTGTTGTCTGTCTGTTCGTGGTTGTAAACCCAATTCATGTTTTCACTAACAGAAATAGAAAGAATATAAATAAACAAGCAAAAGCCGAATAATTGAAAAGCAGTCCCTATCAGATAACCTAACATTCCAAGTTTTTTTTTTTTTCGAATACCAGATAGTAAAAAGTTTTTCTTTTAAAGCAACATGGTATCACTTAAAACGAAAGTAAAGATTTTCTTTCGACTCGGGCACATGTTTGCCAAACATCCTGCCCAAAATCATTGCAGCAGACAGCTTTAGCTTGGACACGTGCTTGCAGTACGCGTGACATATCTGAATATGTTTAACTAAGAATACCATGAGGCATCAAAAGCGACATTTACATTCATCTTTAGAGAGATCTTGGCAAAGCACATCTCTATGCACGTGGCACAAGGAGAGCTATGCATTTCTCTTCCCCCCCCCCCCGGCCAAACAGCAACTATCTCTGTCTCTTTTGTTCATTCCTTTCTTCCTCCCGACTTTTATCACTCGTATTTGGAGACTTACATCTTTGTCGTTTATGTTGATCCAATCAACAAGCTCCCACTAATGGCCATGACGTAAAAACCACGTTCAGGCAAATATGAGTTGGAGATCATTTGGAAACTGGTTTATTGGAAGATTGGCATCAGTGCATGTGAATGATAAACCTTTGTTCCTCTGTCGCGTGTAATGTTCTCATTAACGCTGGACAACACTCAAATGGTCGACTTTCAGAGGAGGTTCATTGCATCGCTTTTAAAGTCCACATCACGAAAACCAAGGAGCCAAATAGAGGAGGCAAAATTCATTCTGCTCTCATGCAGTTTAGCGTCAGCATTAGGGTGAACCTTTTTTCATAAACTGAATTCACTAATGGATAATCAAGAATAAAGACCAGATTCATTTACTATTTATCAAATGTTTCACGAGCTAAAATAGAAAAAAATCCGTGTGTAGGACATAAAAAGACCATAAACAGACGTGAGAGGAAGGGCATGTCTGAGGTCTTTGTCCTACAATTGTTACCTTATGGATGAATAACTTTAAAAAAAAAAAAAAAAAAAAAAAAAAAAAAAAAAAAAAAAAAAAAAAAAAAAGCCTGTATCAAAAAAACTTCATTTTAGTGAATTCCTATATCAAAGCTTTCACCATTACTCATACAATCGCAATCTTTCTTAATTGGCAGTGTTATCGAGAACGATAAAAACACTGTATATATATCAAAGGAATTTTCTAATTACGTTTATAGTTAACGAACATATTAATTCAAGATTTTGATATCAGTGTAAGACTAATAACGAAATATTATACATTTACAATAAGTTCAAATTCAATAGAATTGTTAAAGATGCTGACCAGACTGTTAGAATTTACGGGTATTTACTACTTAAGGTAAGAAGAAAATGGTTAATGGATACATATAATTATCAAACTATACTAACCAACCAAAAATGTTAAAATCAAATTCAAACTTCAGAAATTAAAATGACGCCCACGCAAAGTGATTTGAAACATCTTACAAAACGAACAAATGTTATCATTGAAAAAAAAATCATTATCGGTACAATACTAAATGTATAATACAGTGATGGTCGTTGCTTACGAGAACAATTACGCACTTACGCACGGATGCTGCGGATGGCTATAGTACATGTCAGACTTGCGTATGTCCGCAACATTCTAAAAAGGCGAATTCTAAATGTGACTGCATGCACCAGCGGATTGACCAATCCGTGTTGCATCCGTACTCTCTCAGAACTTCATCCGACATTATCCGTACTTTATCCACAGCCTCCGTACTCTCTCCAGCGATGGAGAAAAGTACGGAGAAAGTATGATAAAAACGTACGTATATAGTACGAAGGAGGCGGAGAAAGTACATATGACAGCGGAGAAAGTATAGATACTGGCTGATACAGTACGAATGTTATCGGAGGTAGCAAATACAATAAAGAGAGACTACGATATTAGAACGCAAACGTTGTGCTGTCTAATATTTTGCAGATAATCTTTGCATATGAGTCCAGAATACCTTCTCTATAGGAAAACTTCTTATTACCTACATGTTTATTATATACAACTTTCGGTTTCTATGTATAATATAAAATTCATGTCATAACGATAGAAAACAAATTATCGTAAAGTATAAATTATAGCTCTCTCTCTCTCTCTCTCTCTCTCTCTCTCTCTCTCTCTCTCTCTCTCTCTCTCTCTCTCTCTCTCTCTCTCTCTCTCTCAACATCAATATGTGCATACAAAAGAAATAAAAGTAATTTTACAATCAATTCTCTCTCTCTCTCTCTCTCTCTCTCTCTCTCTCTCTCTCTCTCTCTCTCTCTCTCTCTCTCTCTCTCTCTCTCTCTCTCTCTCAACACCAATATGTGCATACAAAAGAAATAAAAGTAATTTCTCTCTCTCTCTCTCTCTCTCTCTC
>NC_090768.1:48785591-48808091 GCF_036898095.1 Palaemon carinicauda
AATATAGTAATCCCATATCAAACAGAATACAATCACCATCATCCACAACATACTTGGAACGAATTATTATTATTTCTATCTATACTACTACTTTAAGGGCTGCTTTCCTGGTCCCATCACACAGGGAAACCCTACTCTATACAGGACCTACAAAGTCAGTTAATCCTATACATTCCTAGATATTTTACACATCACACTGTATGACTAATGTTTATTGTTAAATCTACATCATCAAAACACTTACAGAACAAGAGTATTCAGTTTCTTCTTGAACTATAGTCAATTTTTTTTAGCGAGGCAGATTTGCACCGACTCGCAGCGGTGCCCTTTTAGCTCGGAAAAGTTTCATGATCGCTGATTGGTTGGACAAGATAATTCTAACCAATCAGTGATCAGGAAACTTTTCCGAGCTAAAAGGGCATCGCTGCGAGTCGGTGCAAATACGCCTCATTAAAAAAATTGAGTATAAATATATTTAATTCATCAGGGATATTTTAGATTTTGTTTTTAGTGATGATAATAAATAATAAACATACGAACTATTAATTTTATTGCCCCTGTCACAGTTCAGAAAGATGACTACTGAAGTATGCTTTCTGGAAAAGTCTCAGACATAATAAGGCAACCCTGAACTGAAAAATACTGGTAATATATCTAGAGGGGTGAGAGCCATGGCGTTTGTGTCATCAGTAATACTGACAAGGAAGGTACTCGGTAGTTTCTCGCCAAGTTCAACGCAGGACAAACAACAACCGCATATTTCCCAAATTGCAAGAGACCTCGTTATGCCTGAACAAGTGATGCAGAGGGTGTCTCAATAAGATTAGCACAGAAGAGAGATACAAACCCTATCTATACCCTTACTCTTCAACTTGCACCCATAGCCCAAGCAACCACGTGTGTAATGTGTGTAAAATTACATGATTAAATCCATGACCCAAGAGGTCAATGTAGAAGTTAGGAGGAGTGTGAGAATGCAAAGTCCGTCATAAACAGGATGCGAAAGTCAAGACCAAGCTAACCATTTGCAATGTAACATTTTCCATGAAGAGTAAACACAAAACAAACCGTGAGAAGAGTTGTGCTTCACCGGATCTAGATAGCTTCCTATATTAATATTGTGTTTACCATTTTACGTAAATGCTGAGATAACTAAGTATACGTTATCATCAGACAATATATTTTTGTTAGTTCTTATCATCCTGTCATACGGAATGGTCATCCGACCAAAACATCTATACTCCTGTGATGGAGCTGCTAATAAACTGTTTCAAAGTTAACTTACTTAGACTTATTCAGAAGAAGTAACCTGCAAGTCTAAAATATATAACACATTGAAGAGACATTTTGATTGGAACCATAATGTGTGTTTACAACAGTACCACACCAACACATGCACATACCTTATGCCAGGTAGTAGGGCAGCCTTTACAGCCAAAATCAAACCATAATGACTACCAAGAACTGTAAAACGTACTACTGAAGCAACTAAAACACACTTAAAACAAACAAAACAAAAATAAAGCATTTTCATCACTACTACAATAATACTAAAACCCTTACCTTTCAAAATCTAAGTTTTTCCAAGAAGTACTTATTTCTCTATCCCCGTTACATAAACTTATATCATAAAACCAGTACAGCAATCAGCACTGTAGACAAGAACTGGAAGGGGTAGTGCTTTTAGTATCAATATGACTATGAGGTGGGTGAAAGAATAAGATTGAGTGGCAGGAAAAATATTGCGAGTTATTATCATTATTACCAACAGCCAAGTTACAACCCTGTTTGGAAAAAAGAGGAAGCCAAAAGCCAAAAAGTTCCAACAAGATAAGCAACCCAGTGAGCAAATGAAATAGAGAAATAACAAATAAACTGTATACGAAAAATAATAAGAAAGAAAAATAGAGAAAAATATAGAATATTTTAATATCAGTAACATTAAAATAGATCAGTTATGATACAAAAACTATTAGACTAGACATAAGACAACCTATTCAGTAAAAACAAAAAAAAAAAAAAAAAAAAAAAAAAAAAAAAAAAAACCATTTGCAATTAGTTTGAACATCTGGAGTTACCCCGCTTCAACTGCCTGATTAGGAATATCATTTCACAATCTGGTCAGAGCTGGAATATAACTTCTAAAATACTGTGTTGTATTGAATCTTAAGATGGGAGATGGTAAAACTTAAAATCAGATCTATACCTAATACTACGTGCAGGATGGTACAGTTCGGTAAGATTTGAATGTAAAGGATGGTCAAAATTATGACAAAGCTTATGCAACTTGCACAATGAACTAACTGAACGAAAGTGTCAGAGAAATACATCCATACCCAGAGGAGGGAATTTAATAGACAGCAAATTTTTGTCCAACAAATTAAGATGAGATTCAGCAGCCGAAGACACGCAGGAGTATAATACTCAGACACAGCAGAATGAATGAATGAAAACATTTCCTCGGTAGATTAATCATAAAAATCTTAGGAGACTTCTTGAAGATGACAATTTTCTTGTGTGCTATTACAGATTGAATGTGTTTCTGAAAAGTTTGCAATAAAAAATCACAACCAGAATTTTAAATACGTTGTATATAGTTAAAGAGACATTGCCAATGCAAAGATAAGGATACTGAGAAGCCACTATCTTTGACCTATTTACAATTATACTATGAGTTTTGTTAGGGTCCAGTTCCAACCCCATAATATGCACCATGCAGCAATTTTTGCTAGATTTGTATAAAGGGCTTCAGCAACTGCAGGTCTACATTCATCAGATGGAATTGAGGCAAAGAGCGTAGCCCGATTCTGCATATGCAACAAGCATTTTTCCAGGCCCAACTACTTATCATGCTTATACATTATTATAAGTAATGGACCATGAACACTACCCTGAGGAACACCAAATATAGCATTCTTACAGTGGTGCCTATCAATAACTATTTTTTGCAATCTATAACTTAAAATTTCAATAACGATGCTGAGAAAATGCCAACCTACTACCATCTGTTTCAGTTTGAAAACGAGGGCCACGTGAACAACACTGCCTAAGGCAGTATTAAAATCAAGGTCAATCATACAAACATCCTGACAACAGTTAAAGGATTTCAGTACAACATTGCAAATTGCCTTTTCCTTTGGACACTGTGTGACAGAGCCATCTGGTTTAAGCATAGGAAGAGCTGTTAAGAAAAGAAAGGGAATGATATGAGTCTTCTGAAGTGAGTCTGTTCTCAACTGAGCTTATAAAATAAGGAAACCAACTGTGAAATTGATTAGAATGAAATTTTTAGTTGGAAAATCAAGATGCTATAAGCCCAAGGGCTCCATCAGGGAAAAATAGCCCAGTGAGGAAAGGAAATATGGAAATGAATAAACGATATAAGAAGTAATGAAAAATTGAAAATTAAATATTTTAAAATCATTTAAGAGCAAGATTATAGGATAGGAAAATTGGTCAAGCATTTAGTGTGGTATGGCAGATATCTCTATATGATACAGTACTGATTGAGGGTGAGTAGGAGAGAAATTGCAACAACTTGCAAAATTTATTATTTGTAGATGAATCAAGTTAACAATCAGGTTATGAAGGGAAATGACAACCAGGAAGACAAAGCATTAACAGTTGTTACAGGTTGTGAAAGAATGGAACTGGTTGATTTTCATAGAGATTCAAGAGTAAATATTATGAGTAATAGTACAATGAGAGGCGAGGGGAGTCACAGAATAGGTGAAGTAAGGAACATATGAGGTTATTATTCTATTGTGTGTAACATTTAAAGCATAATGATTAAAATTATAAGAAATGTGGTCTCTGGAGGTGGTTAAAAGGTTAGCATAGGTACCAGGATGGATCTGATTTTTCTTTTTTAGAGGCTTCTACAGTGTGGAATGTAATAAGGATATATATATATATATATATATATATATATATATATATATATATATATATATATATATATATATATATATATATATATATATATATATATGATATATTAGAAGATGTTATAAGGATGAAAGGGATGTCTAGACTTAGAAATTGCTGATTAGACAGAGTTGAAAAACGAATTAAAATGAAAGGTTTTGAGATTCAGAATGTGTGTGAGTGTAAGCTAGGCGCAAAAGGTCAAAATGTGTTGATGATGAACCAAAGAAGCTCATTTGGCAGTGACAAATTTCCCCGGGATACAGCTTAATGTTGAAAAACACAATAAATAATATAGTACTGTATATGTATGTATAAATATCAATTTACTGTATACATATATACTAGTGTACACGTATGCGCACACACGCATACATACAGATTCAATCCTTGCCCTTTCCTAACTACAACACGTCAGGTGTGATTTCTGAATGAAGCCTACCTCTTGGGATACCCTTTCACCAGGGTGTGAATACTACTGCTCCCCTATCCGAGGGGACAGGGAGAGACCAACTAGTTATACTAGTTATACGTCTGGCAATGTCACTCAGCGTGACCGGAAATAAATGTGTATGTGTATATATATATATATATATATATATATATATATATATATATATATATATATATATATATATATATATATATATATATATATATATATATGTGTATACATACATATATATGTATACATATATGTATACATATATATATAATATATAATATATATATATATGCATATATATATATATATGTATACATACTTACATATATATACTGTATATGTATATATATATATATATATATATATATATATATATATATATATATATATATATATAACTATATACAGCATACATATATATATATATATATATATATATATATATATATATATATATATATATATATATAACTATATACAGCATACATATATATATATATATATATATATATATATATATATATATATATATATATATATATATATATTTTCTTACAGATATCTCTATTCCACCGAATACTCTCTAAGAAAGTTACCTCCATTTACCATTCCATCTTGACAATCATTATTTTCATAAAGGTAGCGAAAGCTCATTAAATTCTTGAGAGAATGTCATGTATAAAATCAATAAAATGTCCCATTCTTATCTGTTCAATCGTTATTTGCTTATTACCATATTTATCAATTAGAAGAATAAATACATTAACACATAAATAACAATCGAACAGAATAAATTCGAATATTTTAGCTAATCACATTTAGAACAGCTACACCTGGGGAACCATTGAAATCTGATTGAAGCTTTTAATTTTTCGAACCCAAGAAAAGTTTTTTAAAACATCAGTTAATTACAAAAACATGAGCAAACACTTAATGACAAATATCTATGTTTTTATAACTTTTTGGGTGCCAAGGAACATCAAATAGCGGGATCTGTTTGAGTAAAAACTTGACAAAATACTTTATCAAAGGAAACTCGGGAAACTTTAAGAAAAAGTAAATTAGTAACTACATATTTAGAAAATATAACACACACACACACACACACACACACACATATATATATATATATATATACTGTGTATATATATATATATATATATATATATATATATATATAAATATATATATAAATATATACATATATATAATTTATACACACACACATATATATATATATATATATATATATATATATATATATATATATATATATATATATATATATATATATACATATATATATATATATATATATATATATATATATATATATATATATACATATATATATATATAAATATATACATATATATAATTTATACATACATATATATATATATATATATATATATATATATATATATATATATATATATATATATATATATATATATATATATCAGATTTCTTTTCAATAAGACTTTGCCTGGGATCAAACTTTAAAGCAATGAAATTCAAGATACGAATGAAAGAAAATCATGGTACGCCAAATGCGTACCTCGCACTAGCAGTCGATTGTCATATGATGTAGAGAGATAACATTATCAACGTGTCTGTGAAAAACAGCTCTGCTATCGCAATGTTCAGGTGGAGTCCACAGGACCAATAATTACTCACGGGAACATGATGCACAACGTTCAGCTCACGTCGCATTTGCGGCTGATTATCTAGAAGTAAACCAATAATAATAAAAATAGGGAAGTGGGGAATATGGGGAAAGGAAGAGTACCCCTGGATACAATATCCAGTTTATAGCTCAAAGGTAGGTACTCGGGATGGGAAAGATTAAAGAAATACGGAGAAAGAGAAGTACAGGAGAAGAATAAAAGAGAGGGCCAGACCCTCTTGCGATATTCTACAGGAGAAGAATAAAAGAGAGGGGCAGACCCTCTTGCGATATTAGGGATTTGGTATTAGCCAAGAAGCTAGTAGAAGTAAACAATATGTGGAGGTATGTTTAGTGGGACATCTTAAAATCTGTCTAACAGCTCAATATGTATTTCTGTCAGGAGTATTGTTCACGCATGCCTTGTATGATTGAAGATCCAAGCGCACAAAACGATAATAGTTTGCGATAGAAAAACAATATGCATGTTTTCACCTATATGTGTTTGGCCTCAGCAAGACTTCTTCTTTTAAGTAGTCTTTTCGAACATAACGTCATGGATAAAGATAGCTTGCAGAATTTGCTTTCTCTACATTGACAAATTTATAAAGTTAACGTTAAGTAATACATTTTATTATATTTTTCATATTTTTAAATGTAGCCTTTCTAATATCATAATTCATTGCTCTAACGATAGATTAAATCTTTTTCGTTACAAAGTCAACGGGGTTTGGGTAATAAGCGTAGTAAAATCTCAAGGATAGACAAACTCAGATAGTACTGAAGAAGAAAGTGATAACTGTTAAAAAACCTTATCTAGAACTTTTTTTTAGCACGAGATAAAAGTCATTTCACTACGAAAGTAGTAAACAACATAAAAAAAAAAAAGTGAATAGCTACCATGACAGAACTGAAACAAAACAGTAAAAATTACAGGTACAGGAACAAAACAGTAAATGGCTTTAGTTTTTTCCCTGCAGAAAACGGCAATGTATAGGGATAACTTTATAACGTATGGAAGATGAATTTCAAAATGCATATTTAAAACCAACCACATCATCACAATATAATAGTTCGCAAAAGTAGATACGATTCGGAACCCAATTATAAATCAATGAAGAGGTTGAGGGAAGCGGTGGTTTTGCTGGATGATATCAATGCTAAGATATGTACTGAAGAATGTGGTGGTGGAGTTTCTTGGTTTAGAGTGTCAGGAGTTAATGAAAATACAAATTTCTTATAATTCTTTAAAATGTGTTTCGAAAAGGTCTGATTGTTGTATTAGCTTTAAAAAATGCCAGATATTCTTACAAGTACACATTGTTTACATAGTATGTTGAAATAAAAATTTTTTACATTTTGCCTTAGTTCAGATAAAAGAGCAAGTTGATGCATGTGACGGTGAAAAGTGGTTTAGATGAAATATTCACCTCATCATTAACCTAAAAAGTAAAAGAGAGAATAGGAGGCAGTTTAGTTGGGGAGTAAAGGTTGAATTTTAGTTATAAAAGGCAATTTACACATATTTTGATAAGGAAGTTGTGAAAATAGTCTTGGGTTGTGCCATAGCCTCTGTACCATGGTCTTTCACTGTCTTGGGTTAGAGTTCTCTTGCTTGAGGGTACACTCGGGCATACTGTTCTATCTAGTTTCTCTTCTTCTTGTTTTGTTAAAGTTTTTTTTTTAGTTTATATAGGAAATATTTATTTTGATGATGTTACTATTCTTAAAATACTTTATTTTTCCCTATTTCATTTCCTAACTGGGCTAATTTCCCTGGTGGGGCCCCTGGGCTTATAGCATCCTGCTTTTCCAACTAGGGTTGCAGCTTAGCATTTAATAATAATAATAATAATAATAATAATAATAATAATAATAATAATAATAATAGGATAATATGGATGAGAAAATAATTAATTTATGTGAAAATTACAAGGATAAGATTACTACGCTTGTAGGCAAAGGCATAGGAAAATGAAGTAAAAATATTGGAATAGTGAAATTACAGTTATAGTGACGAGGTGCAGTTGCAGGACAGAATAGATGTTTGTATAAAGCGTGAAAGATAAGGCGTTCAACCACAACCTATAGTCCATTTCTTTTAGCGAGGCATATTTGCACCGACTCGCAGCGGTGCCCTTTTAGCTAGGAAAAGTTTCCTGATCGCTGATTGGTTGGACAAGATAATTCTAACAATCAGCGATCAGGAAACTTTTCCGAGCTAAAAGGGCACTGTTGCGAGTCGGTGCAAATCTGCCTCGCTAAAAGAAATGGATTATAGCGAGAAAATTATGCATAATGTATTTACAATTTATGGGACATGCAGAGGAAGTACTTTCAGGGGAAATAATAAATCACACATACTTAAGGAAAGTAAATGCTGAAAGAAAAGATGGAGAGCATGTAAATTTCAGAACTAAAGATTCAAATTGAGAGTCTTGGTATGAAGAGAATGCAGCCTTGTTGGCTGTAAAGGACAGAAGAACAAACCTGAGACACGCAAGGATGAAAAAATTGTATATTAATTTGACAATGTTAGATGTGACTGTGAGGATTAAGATGCAGAACAGCAATCATAAGAAGGCGTGGAAAGTCACAGAAAGTATTAAGACAAGATATTGCAGTGTGGAGGTAGTTAATTTAGTATTTGTTCACCAGAGAGCCTAATCCTAATGTGGGTTTTAATGAGAGAAAGGTTTTTATGAAGTGGATGAAACGATCAACTGATTTTTGTATAAGGAGAACGATGACCAGGGTGACAATAAAGGTCACGTTTTATTAGAATTTATTATCAAATAGCAAATGTATTGCAAGATTTTGACTGATAATAAAACACTGATAACATGATTTGATAGAGTTAGAGAGGTACAAGTTTAAAAACGGAACAGATAAACTATTTGACAAACAGTTGTATAGAAAACTTGGAGTAAGGGGAAAATGTTGTCTTTAGTGTTCATGAGCCTAGAAAATCCTTATGATAGAACTGATGTGATGCAATGCACGATGGGTGAAGACATTCCTGTTATCCAAGAATTTCTCCCCAAAACCAAACTCCTGTGCCAAGACGAAGCTATTTGTTTTGGATATCTCACAGACACCTCTTTATAGAGAACATTTTCACAGTAATTAATTTCAACATAAACTTCACTCCCATGGTTTTAATTTGCGCACATAATCTTACTCTGTTCACATTAACTTTAGATTTTCCAGTGTCAAATACTACTAAACTCTAGTTTCTGCAGTTCTCTTCACTCTCCCAAACAACAGTGTCGTTTACATAAATCAACCATTCCCCAACTCCATATACAGCATTTTTCATGGCCCTTTTCCTATCTCTCATATCACTCTATCCCTAGATAGCAAATGGTCTCAGAGACAGGATACACATTGCCTACATGCCGCTTTCACACCAAACCAGTTATCCCCAAGGCTGCCTATTCTAACAAACTCTCTGCTGTCACCTTAAAAACTGCCAAAGGTCTCAAGGCATTTTCTGTACCACACATTTCATTCCATAAAATCTATCATAAGGATTTTATAGGTTCATGTACACAACTTACAATTTTTAATTTTTACTCACAAAGCATCTCTGATAATCATTTCCTAATAAACACTTGAGCAGCACATCTCTCCCTTGTCTTTACCCAAACTACTCTATTCCTATCAATTATCATGTTATCTGTTTTATTTTCTCAAAATCCTATCATATACGCCCCAATTGATATACAAATTAATGTTATGTTCCTATAATCTTAAATTACCATTAATAATGTCTGCCTTATTCAGGGGATTTAGCCTTTATCTAGACATACCTTTCAAACTGAGGCCAGTCACTCAATCACAATTTCCCTACAAGCGTACATCATCATCAATTGTAGACCCACCAATCCTGGTGTATTTCCATTTTACACTCTCGTTTTTCTTATATCCCAAACTATTACTTCAACGCGCGTTTTTAAAGATACGCTATCAACTGCTCTCCCTGGAGTGAACAAAGTTTCAAAGTACTCCACCACAAGCAAAGGACTACAATCTATGCATACTTATACATCGTTTTTCAAGTAACATTTTGTTCTAAGATTTCTATGCTCTTTTACCCCTCTTCCTTCTTTAATTTCATTTCCCTAACTGTAACATTTCTCTCTAATTAGTTTAGATTTATCATTATTTTTCCCTTGACCATTCTGATGATGGTATCCTTCTTTTAGCTTTCTTTCTAAAACTCCAGTTTCCTAATTACATCAGACATAGCCTTCTATGTCCACAAAAGTTGGGAAATAATGCTTTAGAGACTAGTCCTATGCTTTTTAGTTCTTATAGATATGCCTTAAATGTTTGGCCTTAATAAAATAAATTACATCCTGAACATGCAATACTATATATAATATCATCACCATTATGAGAGCTAATGACATGATGAAGGCTATTTCACATCATGCAAATTAACAAAAGCGAAAAGGAATAAAACTGGGCACTCCTATGAAACCTACCTCTGAGTAGTATAAAGAATTAATTGTCACCCGGGAACCAAATAAACGAAATCTTCAATGCAATTGTATGGAGGAAGTTACGAGTCTTAAGATGGAACCAAATGCTTGATCCTTATTGACTCAAGAATGAGTAAGCCATGGGTACATGTTCGATAAACCTATTTTTTTTTTTTCGAAATTACTTTTGCCTATTATCACAATAAAGAAGAGAGCTTCATACGCACCCAAAACAGCATCGCAAAAAAAGTAGCCTCTTAATCGAGTGTACCCAGAAGTCCCCCAGATAGATTTTTAAAATTGGGAAAGACCGCAAAAATTTGTGAATGGGAGTAAGGTAGCATAATAGACTAAGAAAGACAGTGGAATTCGGTACAATACAGAATAGAAAACCACGAGAGCGTTCTTTAACCGTTTATACTTCTTTCAGAGAATCTACACTTAACAGAATAATGGAATGACGTAGAGACTTAAAAATGAGGATGGTGAAGTGGGAACAAAGGGGAAATTTCCAACCATTAGGTCGTTAATCGAAATTGAATACACATAAGGATTTCATATTGGCAACGAAATCATACAAAACAAAGAAAAAAAATGGAATAAAATCGGTTATTGGGTATAAGGAAATAGAAATTCATTGCGACATCGACGAAAGACGGTTCAGACATGGAAAGAAGAATATAGTTTTAATGAACATTAATTGAAGATTGGATTTGGTGTAATGTTTGTCATCTTCAAATATAAAGAATATGAAAGAATGATTGGTTACACCTCAAAATTTTCGGCAGTACCTATTTTGACTGATTTTTTTTCTAAAAAGTAGACTAAAAGGCTAATTTTAAAGAAAGTCTGTAATTTCGCGGAGCCAAAGAGTCAATGGATGTAAAATCTTACTCAAATATCAGTAGAAAATTTTTTCTGAATTAGATAAAACTTGCTGAGCAGCCACAACAAAATTGATATATATATATATATATATATATATATATATATATATATATATATATATATATATATATATATATATATATATACATGTAAATATACATACACATGTAAATATACATATACATATATATATATATATATATATATATATATATATATATATATATATATATACACACACACATATACATACATACATATGCATACATACATACATATACATATATATATATATATATATATATATATATATATATATATATATATATATATATACATATACATGTACAGTATATATATATATATATATATATATATATATATATATATATATATATATATATATATATATATATATATATATGTGCATATACATATATATACATGTATATATACATATACATGTATATATATATATATATATATATATATATATATATATATATATATATATATATATATATATATATATATATATGTACACATACATATAAAGTGAGGAAACTAACAGTTACCAATTTATTCTGAATTAACATAGCTACAGAGAATGTCTGATTCAATATCCAATAGATTTAGTAGATTTGAGAACAAAGCCCTCAGAAGGATATTGGGAGTTAAATGACACGACAGGATTAGAAATGGGACTATAAGAGATTACTAGAGTGCCATATGTGGATGGAGATGGTTTGGACATGCTCTTCGCACTCCCCAAGAGAGATTAGTTCACCAAACGTTCAACTGTACTCCACAAGGGACTAGTAGAGTTGGAAGACCCAGGCTTACATGGCTAAGGACTATGAAGCGCGAACAAGGAGATGATGAGTGGAGAAGTATTGATTTAAAAGCTCAAGACAGAAACGATTGGCGAAATCTAACCAAGGTCCTCAGCGTCAATAGGCGTAGGAGTAGATGATGATGACAGAGAATGTCAATATAAAAAATATTTCTCATTCACAAACAAACACACAGGATTCCATTTCCCACTAACAATCTAAAACATAAACAATCGTATGCATGGTCAGCATCAATTCTATTTCAACACACAAAGCTCAGCAACACCTGGAATACACCAAGTGTTCAGAAACTTCTATACATTCACATTGGATTTCCGCCCAAGAATCCAATGGGAGAAGAAAAATGCACACAACAACTGTTGAAAAAAAAAATCAGGATTTCATAGTTAATGAAGAGGATATGATATATATGTATTACTTCTTACTGTAATCTAACATGTTTCTTGAAAATGTCTATAAAATAAACTAAGGAAATCAAATTAATTACTATATTTCAGCCAATACACATTGACTGAAAAATAGTGATTAATTTGATTTCGTTGGCTTATTTTATGGGCCTTTTTAGGAAACATCACATATATTCATATGCACACATACATACACACGCATATATATATATATATATATATATATATATATATATATATATATATATACATACACACACACACATATAGATATATATATATATATATATATATATATATATATATATATATATATATATATATATATATATATATATGTGTGTGTGTGTGTGTGTGTGTGTGTGTGTGTGTGTGTAGAAATCACGAAAGCTGACACGTGATGAATATAAAATGTATTATAGCCACGAAAGGAAAAATGAAAAAGACTTTTTCATTTTTCCTTTCATAGCTATAATATATATATATATATATATATATATATATATATATATATATATATATATATATATATATATATATATATATATATATATATATATATTTATTTATTTATGACAGTAACTTGTGACTGAAAGGTCTGGTGATATGAAAATGCTTTAAGAATCGTTACGATTCAAGACCAGAAGGATGGAAGATTTCATTAGAGAGTCTTCACAAATAAGATGGAACGCAGAAAAACTTAATAGCAAGTTATAAATTTTGCAATATTCATGATAAATACCAAGTAAATCAAAGCTGAAGTTGTTATAAGTTTGGACAGAACTTGTAAGCTTAAAGTTTGAGGATGATCAAAGGAGAGAGAGAGAGAGAGAGAGAGAGAGAGAGAGAGAGAGAGAGAGAGAGAGAGAGAGGGAGAGAGAGAGATTAGATTATTTTGCATATTCGATGTCTAATATTCAATTGGTGTGAGACGAAACCCTCGAGATGTGAGAAAACGTTGCAAATATTTCGACTGACAAAGAACACAGCATATCAGTAAAATTACCCAAGAGCTGAAAAAAACGGAAAATTAAGATACGTTCAAGAACAAATCAAACATATATCTAATCGAAATTCAGAATGACACAAAGAAATAAGCTATTCAAAGGAAGCCAGATACTTAAACTAACCGAAAAATTAATGGTGTCCACCTGAAAAAACTAATATCTATGATGATGATAACGATTCCGGCTATATCTATAGCTTGTGGAATAGGACAAGGATTGGATAAAGATATGAACACAAATATTAAATTACTCTTATTTAGTTCATTCAAACTCATGACTTCGATCATTCGTGAAAAGTACCAACTTAACAAGTGCATAGTAGATAGATCATGCTAATGGAAATAACTAGCTATATGTATTACCATAAATTTATTCGATTTTCATAAGTTCGTCGTTTAGCGCGTGCACACAAATTTGTATGCCGAAGCAAATATACACAGCATACACTCAAACTAATTTGTATGCATACCGTCTCTTTAACTTATAAAAGAATATACAAGTGGTGTTAGTTAGGAATTCTATACTCCAAGCACGTTATCCAAATATCAACTTTCGTTTCGTGACAAATCGTTTCATGTGATGTCGAATATCAAATGATATGAACTAGCTAGCGATGTACCTCAGAAATGAAGTTTACATAGGCGAATATTTTCCACAATGCCATTCTTACGTGTTGCAGTGGTAAAAATAGCCATTTTTTAGTTCTGTTCATAGCATGGAATTAATTCAGGATTCAGTAACAATTTACTTAAAACACTGAAAAACTTTGGAAAAACTGGAAAATGAACATCACATCATTGTGCGCGCATGCAAGATCTTATCCATAAACGTAGTTATTCAAGGTCAATTAGGCAAGAGTAAAACATAATTATGAAATATATCAACAGCTCGTGCTAATAATTATAAATATATCAGGAATTTGACAAAATGCTGCTATTCTTAACAAATAACTAACCTCACAACTGTTATTTCAAAGAATGATAATTTCAAGAACATTCTATGTAGACCTGTAAAAAAATGTTAAACTGTTATTGAGGCGCACATGGGCCTAGTCAAGACCTGCAGACAGGTCTTTGCCTAGCCCTTGGGAGAGACTTTGTATCTTATTATTAATACTAGCTATAAGCTACAACCCTAGTTGGAAAAGGAAGATGCTATAAGCACAAGGAAAGGAAATAATGAAACAGATAGAATAGTCTGCCCGTGTGTAGCCTCAAGCAAGAGAGCTCTAAACAAAGACAGTGAGAGACTATGGTACAGAGGCTTTGATACTACCCAAGACGGGAGAACACGGCACGGCACGGTGTAGGGATAGGGAAGTGGGGAATAGGGGATAAGGATAAGGATGAGTACCCCTGGATACAATCCAGTTTATAGCCCGAAGGCAGGAACTCGGGATGGGAAAGAGTAAGAAAAAAAGGGGGAAAAAAGAAGTATAGGAGGAGAGTAAAAGAGAGGGGCAGACCCTCTTGCAATGTTAGGTAGAATAAGGTAGAGTGGATAGGAAAGGAAAGGAAGGGTTTTTTGGTTCACGCATCTAGCCCTGCTGCAATAAGAATGTTAGATGGCCCCCTTCGAAGGCAAAAATGGTATGATGGCAAATTATTTATGAGTTATGAATTTGAAAATTAATTTGAATTATTAATTAATGGTAGTTAAGGTGTTGAATTAGTCGGTAGAGATATATCTCGGCCGGGGTGGGTCACAATTGATTAATCATTTCATTTTTGTGTCCTAAATGATATGCTTACAAGAGCTAAAGTGGCTTACTTTCCAAGGGGAAAGTAGCCACTGAACTATTATAGAGCAGTAGTTAACCTCTAGAACGAAGAAGAATTGTTCAGTTATCTTAGTGTGTCTGGTGTATGATGGAAGAGAACGCGTAATGAATAACGTAGGGATAAAAAGAGCCATAACGAGAGATAATATCTGGCCAAAGGAACCAATAATTCTCTACCAGTAGTATCTCAACGGATGGCTAGTGCCTTGGCCAAACTACAGATCTACCTACAAACGGGAAACGTGACGAGAGTTGGAAGGTCCTTTCCAGATTGAATTGATAGACTTCAATCATGGTGTTTAATGACAGGCAAGAAAGGATACTGTGCCCTAAGGAAGGGATTGATTAAAATCAATTGACTAGTGTGCAATCAGAGCTCAAAGGTTCTCTTAGGACTGGCTGCAATACTACTCTAGACGTAGTGACGCAGGTGGAGCTCAATTCACAATTATACTCACTGCCATGTTTTCTTTATGCCCTGATTGTTATTAGCATTAATATAACCCCTTTCCCTACGTAGACAACATATGATTTATACTAATATGATCGGCGTCAATGACCTTCGATGTCAAGATGCCAGAGAACTTCAAATCATTCATTCATTATACTAATATGAATTCTGTTAAGTGATTAGATGAGTAGTTCTTAGTGATACTATGAATATTAACTTCTTGCCAATAGCTGAATAAAAAAAAAAGTGGTACCTTTGATGTTTTTTTTTTAATTGCAGAATGCAAAGATTAAGAAATATAAATATATGAAAATAATAAATAAAGCCCTACCCTAACCTTACATATGCCTGTGCTTAGAAAAGTACATAAAAGACGTCCTGGACGAACAAAGAGTTTAAATCAGAAACTCTGGCATGCACCATCTTATCTTTTAATGCTTGACACAAGAATTTAGAACTGCTTTTACCATACTAAATATTTGAAGCTTTTATTCGTATGTTTCCATACAATTTCAAACTTCGCCATCTTTTCATTTCAAATAAAGTAGAAACAATTAAATTTTGAACAGTTTCAATCGAGGTTTGATACTATAAATTTTGAACAGTTTCAATCAAGGTTTGATACTATAAATTTTGAACAGTTTCAATCAAGGTTTGATACTATAAATTTTGAACAGTTTCAATCGAGGTTTGATACTATAAATTTTGAACAGTTTCAATCAAGGTTTGATACTATAAATTTTGAACAGTTTCAATCGAGGTTTGATACTATAAATTTTGAACAGTTTCAATCGAGGTTTGATACTATAAATTTTGAACAGTTTCAATCAAGGTTTGATACTATAAATTTTGAACAGTTTCAATCGAGGTTTGATATTATAAATTTTGAACAGTTTCAATCGAGGTTTGATACTATAAATTTTGAACAGTTTCAATCGAGGTTTGATACTATAAATTCACCAATGTGTATTTTAAATAAAATGTACTGCACTCTTGATTTATATTAACCACTGGGTTTGGAAACCATTATTCATAAGGTCCTTAATGAAGGGATGTATGAAGTATTCTTAGGCGTGCAAATTTCTGATTCGTGAAAGTGACAGGAAAACCTAACCTAATGAAGAGGAGTCAACTTTTCCGACTCTCTCATTTTTTTTAAGAACGAACATAAAATAAAAAGACCACCATAAAAACAAAGTATGTAATAACTCACATGATGCAGATTAATCCTCGCTCCAGAGCGGCAATATCAGAGCTACGTAAGACCAAGAAACCTAGGCTAAGTCAAGTTATTATTATTATTATTATCACTAGCCATGCTACATCCCTAGTTGGAAAAGCAAGATGCTATAAGCCCAAGGGCTCCAACAGGGAACAATAGCCCAGTGAGGAAAGGAAATAAGGAAATAAATAAATGAGAATAAATTAACAATATATCATTCTAAAAACAGTAACAGCGTCAAAACAGATATGTACTATATAAACTATTAACGTCAAAAACATATGCAAAATCAAGTTTGGAAACACCACTGCCTTAGCCATTGCCAGGTCACTTAGCGAAGTTTTGGGCTTAAGAAAAAAGCTTTATCCATTACCCCTAAAGCCAGATAGGACTAAACAACCTAAGTTAGGTTAGGAGGTAACTCTGTAATGGCCAGTACCACAATTTTTCAATATTCTAAATTTTTTTTCTTGCTACTGATTACACTTAATGACCCTGCATTTTATTACCATTTCTCTTGTGTTTTATTGCGAAAAGGTTAAGGGGAACACAAATGCAAATACTTTCAACGCATATAAAGTTACTTAATTTATAATTAATTCTTCAGATGGTTCCATGATTTAAAAATTAAGTCGGCAAATTACAGATCTAACAATACGAAAGTATATCCGATACCTAAAATTGTCTTCAAATCCCAACTTACAAAAAAACATTACAGAAAAATACGTAACATCCATCCACACAAATAATTTGATTACAGTTACTTAATAACAACCAATACTAACCTGTAAAAGATATCCCCAGAAGAACGCTTGTCTTCGTGTTTATGAATTCATTCTTGTCCTGGATGTCATGCCTGGTATACAAGGTGACTGGAACCTTCATGGTCACAGAATTTCCGAACACGAGATCCAATAAAGTAATGAAACGTAAATATCACAAAATCATCACATTCGGCTATTTGAGATCACTGTCACCAACAGTACCACGCTACACACCATGTCATCAAAACCCGGAATAAAACTTCTGAGAGACTCCACCTTCACCCAGCAGCGTTATATGGGATCAGGTGTTTCCCTGTTTAATTGTTTACGAGCGTTAGAACGGCCACTTCCAAAGTTCCCAATGCTATTGGCGTTTCCCTTCCCTGTATCATTCATCACTTGTCACTTTACAAAAATTATTCCACAAATACCATTCGTTTTCACTTGGCCAAATCCCTAAATAATGTATATATAATTTATTTAATCCATTTTTATCGACGGATATTGAGGCCGCAATGCCGTGGCGATCATTATTGGAGTTCCGAAATGTAGGTAACAACCAAATTAAGCCTTTTGGCAGTAAAATGTATTTAATAGAAGCGTTAATTTCGTTGTAATACTATATAATATGTACCAATTATTTTTTATAACAGATTTATGAATCGAGTTCATTTTCTGGAATGGTAATACTATACGAAGAATAAGCGTGTGAATAATTATGCAATCATTTACTCCTATATCGGATACAATACAGTTTTTTAATTTTTCCATAGAAAATGGCTTCTTCCAGGAATAAAACAGAATACTTAAAGACAAAAATAAATCTATAAAAGGTGAAATGGGATCAGCAAGCCTTCCGGGACTATTTGTAGTCTTTGCATTTGATTTTTTTTTTGGGGGGAGGGGGTAGAGGTGTTCATCGACAACGTTATAATTCCACTTTCAGATTTTCCGTACAGCCATAACAGTTGTAGATAGGCTATCTGACCACTACTAGATTGCAGATGCTCCAAATGGAATCAAATAACTCAACGTCGAAGAAAATTATTTCGAAATACAACCTAAAATTCCAACTGAAAGATATCTCATGAAGAACATTAAAATATCTGTTTGCAATTTAGAAAAAGTATTTAAGAAAGATAAGTCTCTTTTAAAACTTGATACGCATTACGTTATATTTCCATTTGCTTTACCAATAGCTCAGATAGACATTTTTTAGGAAATATTGCGTAAATATTATAAAGAAAAGACGGTAGATTATAATAAGAACAGCGCCGAGGTGTACCGACTAAAAGTCATATTTAAATAAAAACTAATGATTTCCAGAAGGTATAACCTTAAAGACGTCATAGAAAACGAATGCCCCAAAACGCTGCTTTGGAGATGTATAATAATAATAATAATAATAATAATAATAATAATAATAATAATAATAATAATAATAATAATAATAATAATAATAATAATAGGGAAGTGGGGAATATGGGGAGAGGAAGAGTACTCCTGGATACAATCCAGTTTATAGCTCAAAGGCAGGTACTCGGGATGGGAAAGATTAAGGAAATAGGGAGAAAGAGAAGTACAGGAGAAGAACAAAAGAGAGGGGCAGACCCTCTTGCGATATTAAGGAATTGGTATTATTATTTCAGTTATATAAAAACGCAAGAAACGCTAGTTTAATCTTGTAATTACAGAAATAACTTTATCATCAACGAAACGTAAGAAGGTAGCCTTTTAAAAGGTACAACTTCATCTTATCATTCGATTCTCTTAAATTCACAAAATAGAAAGACCAATTCCTAAAAAGCTACTTATTCAATTCCTATTAATGGGTGAGTTTTTAGTTCAAGAGGTTAATTCTTTTCGATTTGTATAAATAAATACATGCGTGGAAGTGTACAGTTGGCTTCATTAATTCCAGTACACTGACGTCTCCTTAGCTTCCTATGTAGTGTACCAGAATTAATGAGGCCAACTGTACTACACAAACGCTTTTCAGTGATGAATGGTGCCAGCATCGTTGAGAGAATGTAAATTAGTAACCATCTTTCACTGGCTCGGATTACATACAAAAAGCTCATTGTATATATAATAAAAAGAGATTCCATTACAAAAAAGACCATGTCTTCAGATTGCCTATGCTACATTATGTTTTTGAACGATGTTTTTTTTTTTTTTTTTTTTTTTTTCACGACGTTACCTTGGAAGGGTTGGCATCATGCCACTGCGTAGTTATTTCTGTGGCAAAAAAAAAATTAAGTTTTCCTTTAGATTTTTAGCTTAAATATACATCAATATAAAAACGCTTACCATGAGAGAGAGAGAGAGAGAGAGAGAGGAGAGAGGAGAGAGAGAGAGAGCGAGAGAGAGGAGAGAGAGATTTTCATTATCTAATAATGACAAAACATTCAAATTACCACAATCTTTTTAAAGTGAGAGAGAGAGAGAGAGAGAGAGAGGTGAGATGAGAGAGAGAGGAGAGAGAGAGAGAGAGAGAAATTTTCATTATCTAATAATGACAAAACATTCAAATTACCACAATCTTTTTTAAAGTGAGAGAGAGAGAGAGAGAGAGAGAGAGAGAGAGAGAGAGAGAGAGAGAGAGAGAGAGAGAGATTTTCATTATCTAATAATGACAAAACATTCAAATTACCACAATCTTTTTAAAGTGAGAGAGAGAGAGAGAGAGAGAGAGAGAGAGAGAGAGAGAGAGAGAGAGAGAGAGAGAGAGAGAGAGGAGAGAGAGAGAGAGAGAAATTTTCATTATCTAATAATGACAAAACATTCAAATTACCACAATCTTTTTAAAGTGTGAGAGAGAGAGAGAGAGTAGAGGAGAGAGAGAGAGAGAGAGAGGAGAGAGAGAGAGAGAGAGGAGAGAGAGAGATGAGAGAGAGGAGAGAGAGAGAGAGAGAATTTTCATTATCTAATAATGACAAAACATTCAAATTACCACAATCTTTTTAAAGTGTGTGAGAGAGAGAGAGAGATGGTGAGAGAGAGAGAGAGAGAGAGAGAGAGAGAGAGAGAGAGAGAGAGAGAGGGGTATCTCTAAACAAATGCTCTGATCAGCCATGCCTTATCTAATCTATGTTGTCGAACTATTACGTCTTCTTGGAATCATAACATACGAATTTTTGGGATGAATTATATTCGTACACAAACTTGCCGCAAGTGTTTTACCTCCCAAGAGCATAAAAATATCTATATTTTCTAGCCTCGTATCTACGCAAAATTTAAATCCAATCATTCTGGGAAGGTTCAGAAAACGAGCTTAACCGACGCAATTATTTGTCTTGTTCATTATATGACAGATCGAAAAATGACCATCTTGAAATTGAAGAATAAATGAGAGTATATATAACTGATCCTAAAAAGCCTAACAAATGCAGTACGCATATCTTGCAGACGACAAAAGCAAACTAATTGAAAAAAATGGTATTATCCTTAACACAATAATTATCATTGCTTGTTTGCGTCATTTTATGACGCACGAACCGACGTCGTCTAACAGTAGAGCATTCAATTTCAGACGCAGACTCCGGAGCAGTAAATAACGTAATTAGTGGTATGATCTCCAGTTGGGTCATTGACTCGTTGACTCGTCGGAATGGTATCTATGGCAGGGAAACCGCATCGCTTGCATTCGACACACAGGTCATTCTCAACTCTAGTCTACGTAGTTTGTTGATGTTTTGGGGAGGAAGATTCCCATTACGTATTTGTGTACGTGGAAAGTTTTGTACGTATGAGAGGACAGGCGGAGCCAAGACAGGATGTCCCGCATCACGGCTTACTCACATGACTTTGCAAGCGATTTTTTTTTCTCATATTTTCGAATTTATTTTCAGTTTATAAGGAGTAATGGAGTTTTTGGAGGGACAATTTGGTTAACACTGAAGGAAATAACTCATTTTAATAATAACATAAACCGTTTAGTGCGACAACAACAGGAGTTACGAGTAGTTCAAAGACACACATTACAGACATGTTTTAGACTAGCTGGCACCTCTCGAACCCCTCCTTCTCCTTTGCCATTCAAGTAAAGGAATTTCCTGACGTCATAACTGCGTCTATTGGTGAAAGGTGGTGCCCCACCCGGCACCTGGCAAATCAGAGACTACTATTGCTGACGTCATTGATGATGACTGATGAGGCTCGATCAATTCAAGGTCAGTTGTTTAAGTGCCGAGTGCAAAGATAAGAGGAAAGCCCATTCGTGCTTTTTCCTCGACTTTGCCCTCTCTTGATATTACGTTCTGCCATTGAGTTCATCGCGAAAGAAACTCGTTTTTCTACTTCTTCACTCTGCACTCGGCTCCGTATCTCTAGGGAAAAGTCTGAAGAAGTCTGAAGCGGAAATGACACAAATACGTACCATTAATTAATAATTCGTCATTAAATATTTTTTCAAGTTAAGTTATTTATGGCAGACTGGATAATTTCCATGTTAAAACACGAAACAGGAAATGTCACGACTGTTGATGCAATATTTTCTCATTTATCGAATTATTTTGCCGGCGACAATCTTGAAGCTTCATTAAAATGGCACTTTAACATCAATAACAACTATAGTCCAATTCTTTTTTAGTGAGGCAG
>NC_090768.1:48813091-48815591 GCF_036898095.1 Palaemon carinicauda
TAATAAGACAATGACTGGGTTAAGTAAAATTTTGAAATCAAATCGCCTGAAAATTACATATAAAAATCAGGCTACATATCAGTTTAGTGAGAAGGGTGTTACTGTATGGATACGAGTCATGGTATGACAATGAAACAATCCCCAACATATTTTGTAGATTTGAGAAAAAAAGCCCTCAGAAGAATATTGGGAGTTGAGTGGCAGGACAGGGTTAGAAATGAAACTATACGAGAGATTACTTGAGAAGGAGATGGTTTGGACATGCTCTTCGCACTCCCCAAGAGAGATTGGTTCACCAAACATTTAATTGGAGTCCACAAGGTACTAGAAGAGTTGGAAGACCCAGGCCTACATGGGTGAGGACTATGAGGCATGAAGTCGTGGATGATGAATGGAGAAGTGTTGAATTAAAAGCTGATCATAGAGGACGACTGGCGAAATGTAACCGAGGCCCTTTGTGTCAATAGGCGTAGGAAGATATATATATATATATATATATATATATATATATATATATATATATATATATATATATATATATATATATATATATATATATACTGTATATATATATATATATATATATATATATATATATATATATATATATATATATATAGATACACACATATATATAAATATATATACAGTATATATATAATATTTATATATATATATATATATATATATATATATATATATATATATATATATATATATATATATATATAGTATATATATATATATATATATATTTCTTGTGGAACTAAGACACACGTAATGGGTATAATTCCAAATCCTATAATGTAGGCCCCTCTCACTCAGTAACTTCGATCCACGCTGCTATAAATTTCTACATTTGATTCCCCACCCCTATCTATGCAGTACTTAAGTTTCCTCGATGTAATGGTTAGTTAAAACCCTCAAATCAATCAATCAATCAAGCACCCCTCGATGTAAATTTCTGACTTGACCGGCCATGATGGGAAACAAAGTAGGAATCTGGTCGAGTCCCTCCTCCTCATTTTTTTTTTCCATCACTGAAGAGTCCAACTTGTAATTAGATTAGTTTACTTCTCTATGACGCAAAACATGGCGCAATCATTGCCATGACAGGATCTACAACGCTTCGAGACAGTTATTTTGCAAACAGATATCCAGGATTGTCTGTGACGCAAGTTAAAAATGGGTATATTGAAAATGGGTATATTACCCTAGCAATTGAACAACATAATTTTCTCGATAAATCTCGTCCAATTACGTTTTCCAAAAGGAAATGCCGAGGATTTACATATTGTGTACGCATTCATAGACAGGCAACCAAAGAAATATGTACCCCTAATCTCTCTTTCTATCTATGAATAAACAAAGGTGCATGTGTCTTGGGTGCAAAATTTAACTGCCAACTTATAATATACACATATCTCCTGGATTCTATATTTCTGCACATGGTTTCCAAATATAAATACGATTTGAGTAGAAAAAAAAAAAAGAGAAGAAACTTATTTCAAAGGCAGGATTCTAGCAAAAGTCCCGCATATGGCCAAAACAAGAACACATTTGAACCATAACCCTGCCTACAATCACCAACGCTATTACAAAAGACGAATTTATACAGAATATACTGCAAGATGGAATAATATCTTATTACATCTTGATATACTGCACATACATATAGCCTATTATCTATAAATACGGTCCACAATCCTACAATTAATTTTAATTAAAGAGCCCATTATTTTTTTTTCAAAATGGATCACGTTGCCTATATTGTATATCACGTATAAGCATTTCAACATTGTTTTTAATTCCATCGGCAGCATCCATATCCGTATCAATTAACTATTAGAGATCTTCATTTAAAATGTCATTGCATTGACTATTGCCATTACGTTTTCAAGATTCATTACGTTATTTAGAGGACTGCTTCTGTACGCATATCACATCTGGATAACTTTTAAATCCATTGTTTCCATACTTTTCGTGTCAAACAGTTTTCTTCAGTCCCTACTTTTCGTGTCAAACAAACAGTTTCTTCAGTCCTTACTTTTCGTGTCAAACAGTTACTTCAGTCCATACTTTTCGTGTCAAACAGTTTCTTCAATCCATACTTTTCGTGTCAAACAGTTTCTTCAGTCCATACTTTTTCGTGTCAAACAGTTTCTTCAGACCCTACTTTTCATGTCAAACAGTTCTTCAGTCCATACTTTTCGTGCCAAAACAGTTTCTTCAGTCCCTACTTTTCGTGTCAAACAGTTTCTTCAGTCCCTACTTTTCGTGTCAAGCATTTTTTTTTCAATCCCTACTTTTCGTGTCAAACAGTTTCTTCAGTCACAACTTTTCGTGCCAAACAGTTTCTTCAGTCCCTACTTTTCGTGTCAAACAGTTTCTTTGGTCCATACTTTTCATGTCAAAACAGTTCCTTCAGTCCATACTTTTCGTGTCAAACAGTTTCTTCAGACCATACTTTTCGTGTCAAACAGTTTCTTAAGACCCTACT
>NC_090768.1:48820591-48823091 GCF_036898095.1 Palaemon carinicauda
TTTTTTTTTACAATAAAGCCAGTCATTTATCAACCCCAGATTTTTTTTTTTACAATAAAGCCGGTTATCAATCTACCCCAGATTTTTTTTACAATATAGCCGGTTATCAATCTACCCCAGATTTTTTTTTACAATAAAGCCGGTTATCAATCTACCCCAGATTTTTTTTTACAATAAAGCCGGTTATCTATCTACCCCAGATTTTTTCTTACAATAAAGCCGGTTATCTATCTACCCCAGATTTTTTTTTACATTAAAGCCGGTTATCTATCTACCCCAGATTTTTTCTTACAATAAAGCCGGTTATCTATCTACCCCAGATTTTTTTTTTTACAATAAAGCCGGTTATCAATCTACCCCAGATTTTTTTTTTACAATAAAGCCGGTTATCTATCTACCCCAGATTTTTTCTTACAATAAAGCCGGTTATCTATCTACCCCAGATTTTTTTTTACATTAAAGCCGGTTATCTATCTACCCCAGATTTTTTCTTACAATAAAGCCGGTTATCTATCTACCCCAGATTTTTTCTTACAATAAAGCCGGTTATCTATCTACCCCAGATTTTTTTTTTACAATAAAGCCGGTTATCAATCTACCCCAGATTTTTTTTTACAATAAAGCCGGTTATCTATCTACCCCAGATTTTTTCTTACAATAAAGCCGGTTATCTATCTACCCCAGATTTTTTTTTACATTAAAGCCGGTTATCTATCTACCCCAGATTTTTTCTTACAATAAAGCCGGTTATCTATCTACCCCAGATTTTTTTTTACAATAAAGCCGGGTTATCTATCTACCCCAGATTTTTTCTTACAATAAAGCCGGTTATCTATCTACCCCAGATTTTTTTTTTACAATAAAGCCGGTTATCAATCTACCCCAGATTTTTTTTTTACAATAAAGCCGGTTATCAATCTACCCCAGATTTTTTTTAACAATAAAGCCGGTTATCAATCAACCCCAGATTTTTTTTTACAATAAAGCCGGTTATCAATCTACCCCAGATTTTTTTTTTACAATAGAGCCGGTTATCAATCTACCCCAGATTTTTTTTTTACAATAAAGCCGGTTATCAATCTACCCCAGATTTTTTTTTACAATATAGCCGGTTATCAATCTACCCCAGATTTTTTTACAATAAAGCCGGTTATCTATCTACCCCAGATTTTTTTTTACAATAAAGCCGGTTATCTATCTACCCCAGATTTTTTTTTACAATAAAGCCAATTATCAATCTACCCCAGATTTTTTTTTACAATAAAGCCGGTTATCAATCTACCCCAGATTTTTTTTACAATGAAGCCGGTTATCAATCTACCCCAGATTTTTTTTTACAATAAAGCCGGTTATCAATCTACCCCAGATTTTTTTTTACAATATAGCCGGTTATCAATCTACCCCAGATTTTTTTTTACAATAAAGCCGGTTATCAATCTACCCCAGATTTTTTTTACAATAAAGCCGGTTATCAATCTACCCCAGATTTTTTTTTTACAATAAAGCCGGTTATCAATCTACCCCAGATTTTTTTACAATAAAGCCGGTTATCAATCTACCCCAGATTTTTTTTACAATAAAGCCGGTTATCAATCTACCCCAGATTTTTTCTTACAATAAAGCCGGTTATCTATCTACCCCAGATTTTTTTTACAATAAAGCCGGTTATCAATCTACGCCATATTTTTTTTTACAATAAAGCCGGTTATCAATCTACCCCAGATTTTTTTTTACAATAAAGCCGGTTATCAATCTACCCCAGATTTTTTTTACAATATAGCCGGTTATCAATCTACCCCAGATTTTCTTTTACAATAAAGCCGGTTATCAATCTACCCCAGATTTTTTTTACAATATAGCCGGTTATCAATCTACCCCAGATTTTTTTTTTTACAATAAAGCCGGTTATCAATCTACCCCAGATTTTTTTTTACAATAAAGCTGGTTATCAATCTACCCCAGATTTTTTTTTACAATAAAGCCGGTTATCAATCTACCCCAGATTTTTTTTTACAATAAAGCCGGTTATCAATCTACCCCAGATTTTTTTTTACAATATAGCCGGTTATCAATCTACCCCAGATTTTTTTTTACAATAAAGCCGGTTATCAATCTACCCCAGATTTTTTTTTACAATAAAGCCGGTTATCAATCTACCCCAGATTTTTTTTTACAATAAAGCCGGTTATCAATCTACCCCAGATTTTTTTTTACAATATAGCCGGTTATCAATCTACCCCAGATTTTTTTTTACAATAAAGCCGGTTATCAATCTACCCCAGATTTTTTTTTACAATAAAGCCGGTTATCAATCTACCCCAGATTTTTTTTTACAATATAGCCGGTTATCAATCTACCCCAGATTTTTTTTTACAATAAAGCCGGTTATCAATCTACCCCAGATTTTTTTTTACAATATAGCCGGTTATCAATCTACCCCAGATTTTTTTTTACAATAAAGCCGGTTATCAATCTACCCCAGATTTTTTTTTACAATAAA
>NC_090768.1:48833091-48845591 GCF_036898095.1 Palaemon carinicauda
CCTCGTTGCCTCCCTTGTTCGTTTCAATTCCATTTCTGCGTAAGACCTTTTCAAAAAACAAAAATTATACTGAAGTTCGACTTTTAAGAAAAAAAAATAAGATTTAGATGTACTTGAAAAAGCTAACGCTACAAAATGTTTGTATGGTTGGGTAATTAAAAAGCAAACAAACTGCTATATGTCTTTTAACGGCTGATTTAAATGTAGTTTAAATGTTTTTGCTTGAAGGCTGACAGAACTCTTAAAACATTCAGACATTCATTTAACAATACTGAATTTAAGATAAAGTTGTAGAGTGTATTGCGGACTATGCAATAATCATTCCTACACTTCGTAAGAAATGAATAAAAACTTGAATTTCAAGGGTTAAGTTTCCAAAAGTGACATATTCTAATCCAGAGATTTTTAGCCCCCTTTGCAGTGGGATGTCAATGCCCGCCACCTTGGGCAGTTGTTCCACTACCGCTGGGTAGTTGTTGAAATAAGTGAAATAAGTTTCAACTGATTTTTTCCTTACGAGCAGTCTGTGAAAAATTCCATGTTTTCATTATCCTCCAGATGTATTCACTACTATACCGTGGATATGAGTATCTTTATTTTTTCCTTTTAAATAATCTCCTTTTGAAGTAATAAGCTTCTTATCCTCTTAGAAGAGAAGTCCAATAACACGAGTCTCTTGAAGTGAAGGAACTGCGTATAGTAGTTACATCTGCCACAATTCTTCCCCACAAAAAAATATACCCAGCTGCGTGCCTTGGAACGTGAGAGAGAGAGAGAGAGAGAGAGAGAGAGAGAGAGAGAGAGAGAGAGAGAGAGAGAGAGAGAGAGAGAGAGAGAGATGGTGGAGGGGAAAGCTATGAGTTGCAAAACATAGAAATAAATGTGTCAGGGAACTCAAAAGAAATAAACCATTTAATAATAAGAGATATTAGAACCAAGAAAGAAATCACGTCTTACGAACTCTTGACTTTAATTCAGGGATTTATTTATCGAATTGGTTTCTGTGCATATTCATTCCTTTCTCGTTTGTTACTTTCACATGCCCTTACCGTAATTATGTTTTTCCTCATTCACAAATGTTGACTTTTCACATCAGTTACATATCAGATACACTTGTTTATAAATATAACCTTGCAGACATTACTTGCGAAGGACGGATTCAAGATATGGCTTTCATAATACAGCTTCCTCGAGTACCTGCGTGATCTTCATCTCGACACAGACGGTATCAAGGTTAATAGTATTCCCGTCAACTTTCATGCCATTTTTTCGTTGAACTATCGCCACCTGTATAAGAAAACAATGTTCCTTAGAATGATCTAATTTTCCGAATTTTAATAGAACGCGCCTTGGCTTTTTCATAAGTATATCTACAGAAATAGCTGTAGTTGCGATTTGTATTTTCGGGTTCCAGTTCATGAAGGTCATGGACGTCTGCAAAACCCATAGCCTACTTCCAGTTACTCAGTATTCGTTATTGCTTGAGCAACCGGTGCTCTCACTACTAGCAAATCTGTACCCTTTCATTTATGTCCTTACTTGACTTCTTTTTTTTCAGTAATGACAGACCAAGTTACTCAGATAAGGAATTTTTCCAGTAATGACAGACCAAGTTACTCAGATAAGGAATTTTTTCAGTAATGACAGACCAAGTTACTCAGATAAGGAATTTTTCCAGTAATGACAGACCAAGTAACTCAGATAAGGAATTTTTCCAGTAATGACAGACCAAGTTACTCAGATAAGGGATATAACTTCCTCATTTCTTTTTAAACATTAAAATTTAGAGGACACACTAATGATCATGAAAACAGGAAAAAAATAATAATTTAAATGTCATGTGGGTAAATACTAATTATAAATTAGAAGTGCATACACATAAATATACGAAAGACTTGTATTTTGATCAAACTGTCACACGTATTCCTTTTAGTTATCCTAAATAACTAGCAACATAAATCAATCATACTGTTAGTTAGAAACGAATGAATATTTAGGTTTTATGCACTCTTGGGTACACACAAACAGAGACATACATATTGTATTTTAAACCTGTATCTAAGTAAATTTAAAGTTATAACTTCCTTTAAAATACTGTAGGACAAAAACCCCTGTCTATTTTTGTATGGACGGAATACAAGCGCGACCCCAAGGTTTAGCTAATGTACGCTGGTTATCAGGGTGTTTCTTTGACTCTTAATCCTTGTGGTATGAAGTCTCTTGCAGGACGAGGTCGAAAGAAAATGTAGAAGTCATAGACCACATGAATATTTTTCCTCTGAAAGACATATGTATTCGAAAGTAATATGGCACTAATCATATTTATGGGTATTAAAGGCGGGGGTGGTGCTATTAATAAAAAAGATAATGTTGTTATTGGTGGTAAGGGTGACTAACGGTATCATCATACTTTTAAAATAATTGCAATGTAAATGAAAGTGACGCTTCTGTCTTCCTTGAATCACTCGTGCAGGAAACTGTCCGTGGAAAGACACGAAACCATGAGTACCAGAAATAATCACTAGAAGACTCTGAAAAAGTTACTGCTCACTTTACAAAGTCTGAGGGACACATTTCGATCCTTTACATTTAAAGGCCAGGGTTCGATGGGTACTGGGTTCTCATGGAATGTGACACTGAAGTTGTAAGAAGTCTTAAGAATGTCAAACATTTTGTCGTAAAGTTCTTGCAAAATATATTAAGAGAAATACCTGGCTTACTCTAAAGCCCTTAATTTACATTGACTTTTAAAGCTAACTTTTCTCTTATCTGTAATTTTTCTTTTTTTTAAATTATATAAAAATATAAAGTACGCTTATTCTAAAGAGATTAGAGAGGTAGATTGATGAAAAGCTGAGAGATGAACAAGCAGGATTTAGAAAAGGTAGAAGTTGCACTGACTAGATTTTCCTCTTGAGACATGTACAGCAATGCGTAGAATATGGAAATCCACGTTTGATAGCATTTGTGGACTATAAAAAAGGCTTTTATAGTGGCCAACGGTCATTTTTGTGGAGAGTCCTACGTTATTATGGAATTTTTCTTAAATATGTGAATTTGATTAAGACTGTTCACGAGCCTAGCAAGTGCAAAGTTAATGTTAATGAAGTCCTATCAAAAGAATTTCCAGTAAACAGCGGAGTACTCCAAGGGAACGTGCTGTCACCTAAGTTATTTATCCTCCTCGTGGATTTTGCAATACGTAGAACAGTCAGAGATGGTGGAGAAGGATTGGCCTGTATTGGTAATAGGAAATTAGCAGACCTAGAGTATGCTGATGATGCTGTCCTTATTAGAAGAACACCACAGGATCTGCAATGCTTGTTTACTAGAGTGCATGAAATATCACACGAGGTTGGACTCAAAATAAATAAAGACAGAGATGACGAGAACGTAAGAAGGGAAGATGGAAGATGAAATATCATTGGAAGGAGAAAGGAATGAGGTAAAACCATATAAGTATTTAGGAACTATGACCTCCAATACAGGATCTTTAGAATTAGAGTTTAGTGAAAGATTGAAAAAAACAAATCAGACAACGGCTTGATTGAGTAAAATTTGGAAATCAAATCGCCTGAAGTTACATATAAAAACAGACTATATATCAGTTTAATGAGATCGGTTTTACTATAGGGATATGAGTTATGATATAACGTTGAAACAATCTCCAATAGATTTAGTAGATTTGAGAACAAAGCCCTCAGAAGGATATTTGGAGTTAAATGTCAGGACAGGATTAGAAATGAAATTATAAGAGAGATTACTCGAGTGACATATGTGGATGAGATCATGGTGAGACTTTAGTTCTGTAAACGCTTAGCTGGGCTCCACAAGGCAATAGAAGAGTTGGAACACACAAGCCTACATGGCTGAGAACTATAAAGCATGAAGTAGGAGAGAATGAATGGAGAAGTACCGAATTAAAAGCTCAAGATATAGATTACTGGCGAAATCTAACCGATGCCCTTTGCGTCAATAAGCCTAGGAGATGATGATGATAAATCATACAAACTGAAGTATTGCAGCATATTCCTAACGAAGACCGGTTTTTAAAGTTAATGATGGTTAGGCAAATATATTAGAGTTCCTATTGCTTCTTCTGCCATAATGACGTCACAAACTTCTCCGAAGTTTCCTTTTGTTATCCCCTTTAATGCTGGTTGATTCGTTCCTTTTCATATCCCCTTTAATGTTTGATAATACGCTCCTTTTATTATCCCCTTAAATGACAGTGGATTCATTTCTTTTATTATCCCCTTATGGCAGTTGATTAGTTCCTTTCATTATCCCAACATGGCAGTTGATTCGTTCCTTTTATTATCATCTTTAATGCTCGTTGATTTGTTCCTTTCATCATCCCCTTTAACGTTTGTTAATTCGTTCATTTTGTAATCCCCTTTAATGTTGGTCGATTCATTCTTTTTATTACCGCCTTTAACGATTGTTGATTCGTTTCTTTTATTATCCCCTTTAATGCTGGATGATTCATTCTTTTATATCTCCTTTTGTGTTTGTTGATTCATTCGTTTCATTATCCCCTTTAATGCTGGTTGATTCGGTCATTTTCTTAACCACTTTAGTGTTTGTTGATTCGTTCCATTTACTACCCCCTTTAATGTTTGTTGATTCATTCTCTTTGTTGTCCACTTTAATGCTGGTTGATTCGTTCCTTTTATTATCCCCTTTAATGTTGGCTGATTCATTCCTTTTATTATCCCATTTAATATCTGTTAAATCTTTCCTTTTATTATCCCATTTAATGTTTGCTGATTTGTTCTTTTTATTATTCCATTAAATGTTTGATTCGTTCCTTTTATAATTCCCTTTAATCTGGAATTGTTTCTTTTATCTCCTTAAATGTTTGTTGAGTCATTACTTTTATCCCTTTTATTGCTAGTTTATTCATACCTTTTATTCCCTTTAATGTTTGTTGATTCGACCCTTTTATTATCCCCTTTAATTCTAGTTGATTAGCATCTTTTATCCCCTTAAATGTTTGTAGAATCATTCCTTTTATAATCCCATTTTTTTTCCTTTTATCATACCATTTAATGTTTGTTAATTCGTTCTTTTTATTATCCCCTTTAATCCTGGTCGCTTTGTTTCAGTTATCGTCCTCCTTAATGCTAGTTGACTCGTTCCTTTTATTATCCAATTTAAAGTGGGTTGATTCATTTCTTTTATTATCCCCTTTAATGCGTGTTGAATCCTTCATTTTATCATCCCCTTTAATGTTGGTTGATTCGTTGCTTTTACTATTCCCATTAATGCCGACTGTTTCATTTCTTTTATTATCCTCTTTAATGCTGGTTTCGTTCCTTTTATTATCGCCTTTAATGCATTTGGATCGTTTCTTTTTATCCCCTTTAATGCTGGTTGATTTGTTCCTTTTTTATCCCCTTTAATGCTGGTTGATTAGTCCCTTTTATTATCCATTTAATGCTGGCTTGTTAGTTTCTTTTATTATCCCCTTTAACGTTGGTTGAATCGTTCTTTTCATTATCCCCTTTAATGCTGGTTGATTCACTTCGTATATCTTACCTGAATAAGAATCTTTCGTCTCCCTTTTTTTATTGCTTTTTGTTGCTATCGCAAATATTCCAGCAATCACTGTAGATGTTCAAAAAAGTATACCCAAAGAAACTAGACCATAAGTGACGTAGATGAGTCACAAAAGAAGCAGTCGTCCTGCTGTGAGATTTATTATACTCAAGATGGCATAAGGACGTGACTTGCCTAAGTGCAAATGTCAGGAATGACAAGAGGAGATCTTGTACCCGGCCGCGGTTACGCGGGAAGTGGGGAATTTTAAACAGAACGTCTTCGTAATATGTAGCAGATAAACACGACTCAACCAGCTTTAAATGGGATAATAAAAGGAACGAATCAACCAGCATTAAAGGGGATAATAAAAGGAACAAATCAGCCAGTATTAAATGGGATAATAAAAGGAACGAATCAACCAGCATTAAAGGGGATAATAAAAGGAACAAATCAGCCAGTATTAAAGGGGATAATAAAAGGAACGAATCAACCAGCATTAAAGGGGATAATAAAAGGAACAAATCAGCCAGTATTAAAGGGGATAATAAAAGGAACGAATCAACCAGCATTAAAGGGGATAATAAAAGAACGAATCAACCAGCATTAAAGGGGATAATAAAAGGAACGAATCAACCAGCATTAAAGGGGATAATAAAAGGAACGAATCAACCAGCATTAAAGGGGATAATAAAAGGAACGAATCAACCAGCATTAAAGGGGATAATAAAAGGAACGAATCAACCAGCATTAAATGGGATAATAAAAGGAACGACTCAACTAGCTTTAAATGGTATAATAAAAGGAACGAATCAACCAGCATTAAAGGGGATAATAAAAGGAACGACTCAACCAGCATTAAAGGGGATAATAAAAGGAACGAATCAACCAGCATTAAAGGGGATAATAAAAGGAACGAATCAACCAGCATTAAAGGGGATAATAAAAGGAACAAATCAACCAGCATTAAAGGGGATAATAAAAGGAACGAATCAACCAGCATAAAAGGGTATAATAAAAGGAACGAATCAACCAGCATTAAAGGGGATAATAAAAGGAACGAATCAACCAGCATAAAAGGGGATAATAAAAGGAACGAATCAATCAGCATTAAAGGGGATAATTAAAGGAACGAATCAACCAGCATTAAAGGGTATAATAAAAGGAACGAATCAACCAGCATTAAAGGGGATAATAAAAGGAACGAATCAACCAGCATTAAAGGGGATAATAAAAGGAACGAATCAACCAGCATTAAAGGGGATAATAAAAGGAACGAATCAACAAGCATTAAAGGGGATAATAAAAGGAACGAATCAACAAGCATTAAAGGGGATAATAAAAGGAACGAATCAACCAGCATTAAAGGGGATAATAAAAGGAACGACTCAACCAGCTTTAAATGGGATAATAAAAGGAACGACTCAACCAGCTTTAAAGGGGATAATAAAAGGAACGAATCAACCAGCATTAAAGGGGATAATAAAAGGAACGAATCAACCAGCATTAAAGGGGATAATAAAAGGAACGAATCAACAAGCATTAAAGGGGATAATAAAAGGAACGACTCAACCAGCTTTAAATGGGATAATAAAAGGAACGACTCAACCAGCTTTAAATGGGATAATGAAAGGAACGAATCAACCAGCTTTAAATGGTATAATAAAAGGAACAAATCAACCAGCATTAAAGGGGATAATAAAAGGAACAAATCAACCAGCATTAAAGGGGATAATAAAAGGAACGAATCAACCAGCATTAAAGGGGATAATAAAAGGAACGAATCAACCAGCATTAAAGGGGATAATAAAAGGAACGAATCAACCAGCATTAAAGGGGATAATAAAAGGAACGAATTAACAAGCATTAAAGGGGATAATAAAAGGAACGACTCAACCAGCTTTAAATGGGATAATAAAAGGAACGACTCAACCAGCTTTAAATGGGATAATAAAAGGAACGAATCAACCAGCATTAAAGGGGATAATAAAAGGAACGAATCAACCAGCATTAAAGGGGATAATAAAAGGAACGAATCAACCAGCATTAAAGGGGATAATGAAAGGAACGAATCAACCAGCTTTAAATGGTATAATAAAAGGAACAAATCAACCAGCATTAAAGGGGATAATAAAAGGAACGAATCAACCAGCTTTAAATGGGATAATAAAAGGAACGAATCAACCAGCATTAAAGGGGATAATAAAAGGAACGAATCAACCAGCACTAAAGGGGATAATAAAAGGAACGAATCAACCAGCATTAAAGGGGATAATAAAAGGAACGACTCAACCAGCTTTAAATGGGATAATAAAAGGAACGAATCAACCAGCATTAAAGGGGATAATAAAAGGAACGAATCAACCAGCATTAAAGGGGATAATAAAAGGAACGACTCAACCAGCTTTAAATGGGATAATAAAAGGAACGACTCAACCAGCTTTAAATGGGATAATAAAAGGAACGAATCAACCAGCATTAAAGGGGATAATAAAAGGAACAAATCAACCAGCATTAAAGGGGATAATAAAAGGAACGAATCATCTGTAGCAAATGACATCATCTTGTGTCAGGTCATAGTAGCAGCAGCAGAAATTGTTATGGTGATAACAGTTATGAAGATAGTTATGAGATTAATCCCTCAATAAATTACTTAATAGAACGTAAAAAGTAAACCAGGACAATTTATATATTTTTTCATATTCCAAACACAAGACTATTTATATACACGAAATTAAAAAAAAACATACGCTAAGCCCTTTAGGTGGGAAGATTGCATACAGTAAATAAAGGAGAAAATGTGGTCATCCGCATATAAATTAGTAAAATAAATAAAGTTACACTAAGATTGGTACAGCACTCACATCAATTTGGCTTTCAAATCCCATATCACGAAAAAGATTGGGCACTCAATATTCATACCCAGGACTACGGTATTGGTAGGTCATGGCAAGGAAGTTATTCAGCAAAACAAGAAATATGTGTTATTAAGCCTATGCCAGGTATAGGACGGACAGACCAATACTTGAGTTTACTCAGAAACAAAACAACTATTGTTCTTTATGCATAACGTGTTTAACAAGGATGGGGAGAGCAATAACACACCTTGTGTTGCTGTTTGTATGCACATGTAGAGCAGCAACGCATATGATCAGAGCTTAGGTACTAAGATTAGTCTTTAGGATAGGTTCTATAGTCAATTTCTTTTAATGAGACGCATTTGCACCGACTCGCAACGGTGCCCCTTTAGCTCAGAAAAGTTTCCTGATCGCTGATTGGTTAGAATGATCTTGTCCAACCAATCAGCGATCGGGAAACCTTTCCGAGCTAAAAGGGCACCGCTGTGAGTCGGTGCAAATCTGTCACGCTAAAAAATATTGACTATAGTTACTAGTTTCATAATTGAGAGGCAAAACATTGAGTACCTTTCCTCTATTAGTCTGACGTCAAAAAAGGGAAAAATTCTTATTCTACTTTCCTAGGCAAACCAAGAGATTTCAAATATCTATATGGGAATATCATTATATTCTTAACTTTTAATTGACTGACTCAAAATATTTGCATGTGTAAACATCCTTCTTTCTTTGGTATATAATTAGGTCAAGGTCCATGGTATTTTCTTAGTTAAATACTGAGTTTTTACGTCATGTTAAGGAGGTATAATATGTGAGAATTCACGTTTCCATCACAATTGGGAAAACATCTGATATTCAATAGAATTTACAAGACGGAAATTTACACGCACACGGAACATTGCGTAATTCAATAAAAGGTTCGATCTCTGACGTTAAAAGCAAACGTTGTTATCCAACTATCAAACGAGCTTACCGCATATACCTGAATACTGAGGCCATTTATTAACAATAACAAGATTTTTTAATCTAAGTTTACTTGATACCCTAACTCTGTAGGTCTGAACTTTACGAAATACAGAATCATAGAATAATTGCGGTCTGTACTTTGCGAAATACAGAATCATAGAATAAGTGCGGTCTGTACTTTACGAAATACAAAATCATAGAATAAGCGTGGTCTGTACTTTACGAAATACAGAATCATAGACTAAGCGTGGTCTGTACTTTACGAAATACAGAATCATAGACTAAGCGTGGTCTGTACTTTACGAAATACAGAATCATAGACTAAGCGTGGTCTGTACTTTACGAAATACAGAATCATAGACTAAGCGTGGTCTGTACTTTACGAAATACAGAATCATAGACTAAGCGTGGTCTGTACTTTACGAAATACAGAATCATAGAGTAAGTGCGGTCTGTACTTTACGAAATACAGAATCATAGAGTAAGCGTGGTCTGTACTTTACGAAATACAGAATCATAGAGTAAGCGCGGTCTGTACTTTACGAAATACAGAATCATAGATTAAGCGCGGTCTGTACTTTACGAAATACAGAATCATAGAGTAAGTGCGGTCTGTACTTTACGAAATACAGAATCATAGAGTAAGCGCGGTCTGTACTTTACGAAATACAGAATCATAGACTAAGCGCGGTCTGTACTTTACGAAATACAGAATCATAGACTAAGCCTGGTCTGTACTTTACGAAATACAGAATCATAGACTAAGCCTGGTCTGTACTTTACGAAATACAGAATCATAGACTAAGCCTGGTCTGTACTTTACGAAATACAGAATCATAGACTAAGCGCGGTCTGTACTTTACGAAATACAGAATCATAGACTAAGCCTGGTCTGTACTTTACGAAATACAGAATCATAGACTAAGCGCGGTCTGTACTTTACGAAATACAGAATCATAGACTAAGCGCGGTCTGTACTTTACGAAATACAGAATCATAGACTAAGCCTGGTCTGTACTTTACGAAATACAGAATCATAGACTAAGCCTGGTCTGTACTTTACGAAATACAGAATCATAGAGTAAGCGTGGTCTGTACTTTACGAAATACAGAATCATAGACTAAGCGCGGTCTGTACTTTACGAAATACAGAATCATAGAGTATGCGCGGTCTGTACTTTACGAAATACAGAATCATAGAGTAAGCGCGGTCTGTACTTTACGAAATACAGAATCATAGAGTATGCGCGGTCTGTACTTTACGAAATACAGAATCATAGACTAAGCGCGGTCTGTACTTTACGAAATACAGAATCATAGACTAAGCGCGGTCTGTACTTTACGAAATACAGAATCATAGAGTAAGAGTAAGTGCGGTCTGTACTTTACGAAATACAGAATCATAGAGTAAGTGCGGTCTGTACTTTACGAAATACAGAATCATAGAGTAAGCGCGGTCTGTACTTTACGAAATACAGAATCATAGAGTAAGCGCGGTCTGTACTTTACGAAATACAGAATCATAGAATAAACGTGGAATACATCCCAATTATAGTGTAGTTTCGGAATCTTGCATTGAACGTTCAAAATACTCTAATGCAGACTTTTTACGCTTTGCGCGCTTACCAAAATTAATTAAGCTCGCTAGGCTAGGCCCTGACGATTTATATAGCCTACCATAAAGGTTCCTCTGTACACAAATTCAAAAGTTTAGAACCGAACTTTTGTAACGGTATTAATTTCAACATATCTCTGTTGACTTCACCTTCGAATGCAGTTTATTTTCAACACCCAAGAACTACAACACTGAATATGACTGGCGTCACTAGCCTAATTCTTTGAGATATCGGAAAACAAATCCAAGGTTATTTTACCTTTCTCAGTTAACACCGTTATTAGGACCTGTGCAAATACAACAGGATGAACTTGAGTTTCTTCCAAAGATGGATACTGAAGCCTTCTACTATTTGTATTCTCTCTGGGATCTTCTGAATGGACCAGGGCATCTTTTGTTGTGAGTTTCGACATGCAGAGTTCAGTTGTTACTAGCAAGAAAAATATAAGGTATTGTTCTCATTCAAACATTATTTAGCTCCTGTCTAGGATTATTTTCAACTAGTATATGTGGTAATATTGCTCCTTGTATACTCGATGTCAGCTAGATAACTATCTTATTTTTTCTCTGGGCGGTGAAACTACTGATGCCCGTCATCAGGACATTGTGCCATGCACAATAAGCTAGGTCATTAGTCACCTGGTAAGTTTCTGCAATGATTATCCTCACCTACCACTGCTAACTTAATCTAAAACTCGATCTCATCTTCCAAAAACATAAACAAGAGAATGATAAAGGACACTCACTCTATGATCACCGGATGGCTAGACAAAGATTGAAATCCCAAGCGCTTCATAACCACCACTAGCCTAGACCCAAAGAGTCAGCAACTTACTGCCTAGAACGCTGGAAAGAAATAGACATTACCCACCTGATGAGCCCATCCAGAGCCCATGTGAGTCTCTCCCTCATAGAACACTACGGCGTCAATGACCTTAGATGTCAGGATGCCAGAAAACTTTAAATCAATCAATCAATCCTCATAGAACAAACTTCTATAGAAAGCATTGGGTTCCTCTTAATCGAGCAAGAGCTAGAGTTGGAAGGATTGAAGACTATCTTCGTAACTTTCTGCTGAGTGCCCATGTGGTCATCCCATCCAGACAACCGACCATAAACTTTGTGGGTGTGAACAGGCGCCAATCTGTACAGATTTGGACCGCTACGAATGTAATTAGGCCACTATGAAAGGATACAATGCTGGTGCGATAAGATAAGATGATCTCCCATCACTAAATTAACATAAGCAAGAAAAAATCAAGGTTAGAAAAACCATAATACGGTACAAAATCTTAAAGAGTACATATTTCAACCAATGTCAAGGACCACAGAAGACAATCTTTTATCAAGCTGAAATAGGCTAGCTAGCTATCGGAATCCAAACGGAATGTTACAAGCTAAGAGACAGAATTACCAACAGCCAGACTTTCTTTACAAAAGTAATGCATAACTTTGGTATCTAAAACCACGACATATTTACATATATTTCAGTATCTTAATCCTGAAACAAAAAAGTAAGTCTG
>NC_090768.1:48850591-48858091 GCF_036898095.1 Palaemon carinicauda
CTCTCCTCCCAAAGAACTCTGAGACCGAACTCCCCAACAAATATAGGCCCATCTGCTGTCTACCAACAACCTACAAATAGCTCACAGGAGCCATAGCATATGAGATCTATGAACACCTAGATCAAGGCAAATATATGGAAAAAGAACAAAAGGGATGCATAAGAAACAAACGTGGAACCAAAAAACAATTGCTAATTAACAAAACAATATTAGAAGACTATAAGAACAGACAAAGGAACCTTAATATGGCTTGGGTAGACTATAAAAAGGCATTTGACAGCGTGCCACACACGTGGATACATAAATGTCTGGAATTATATAACATCAATGAGGAAATAACATCATTCCTGTCAGGCCAGATGGTTAAAGGGAAGACGACCATTTGTCTTAAACACAACGAGGGTCAGATAGTAATTCTAGACAAAAAAAAGATACAAAGGGGAATACTCCACAGTGACAGCCTCTCACCACTTCTCTTCTGCTTGACTATAGATCCACTTAGTAAAATCTTGATCAACCTTAACACCAGCTATGACCTAAGCAAAAGCAGAGGTATAAAAGGCAACAAAAAAGTGCCCTCCTGTTCTTCCTGGATGACCTCAAATTATATGCAGACACAGAAGAAAAATTGGAAGAACTGGTCAGGACAGTCCAAAGATTTTCAAGTGACATCTGCATGATCTTTGGATTAGATAAATGTGCTAAGATTTCCATCAAGAAAGGGAAGAAAGTAACACCAGAAGGCATAGAATTAGAGGAAGGTATGTTTGTAGAAGATCTGTCAGAGGAGTCTACATAAAAGTACTTGGGAATAGAAGAAAATACTTGTATAGAACACAAGAAAATGAGAGAAAAGATAACAAAAGAGTACATTAGCAGCCTAAATGAGATCTGTAAGTCAGAATTAACACCAAAGAATAAGATCACTGCCATAAATCAGTTAGCGATACCAGTGGTGACATATGGTTTCGATATTGTAGACTGGCAACAAGGTGAGATAGATAGCATGGATATTAAGACCATGAAGATTCTCAACCTGCATAAAGTCACATATAGAAACCAGTGTATGGACAGAATATACCTCCCACGCAGAGAAGGTGGACTAGGCTTAACCGAGATCAATCAAGCCTACAGAGAAGCAATAGCAAGTATAGGACAGTACCTAAAAAAGCTCTTAGGATGAAAACATCAAAAAGATTGCCTAACATCGTAATAAAGCCCTGAGCCAACTAACATCAATAACAAATCAGGCTAGGAACTTTGCAGAAGACTTGCTAGAAGAAACAAATGGCACTGAACAGACTCCAGCAACAATGATAGCCAGGAAGACCAGGCAGAAATTCAGTTCTAGAGAGGAGAAACTTGAAATTGGAAAGGTGGAAACACCATTGAGGAGCAGGAAGATTCCAAGAACTGGAAAACTGTACATAGAAAAAGAAGAGTCACTCAGATGGATAAGGAATGGGAATTTACGTTTTGATGGAGAAAGGATCAAGGCATCTTAAGAAATGGATTCAAGAAAATGGTGGGTATATCAGGAAACGATCAGTGTAGGTTTTGTCATGCAGTAGTTGAGAGTGTTGGTCATCTGGTGTCAGCTTGTCACACTTTACAGCTCGTCACAATAAGATCTGTAAATATATACATTGGAAAATACGTAAAGAATACAATATTGAAGTGAAAGATAAGGTATGGGAGCATGAACCAGATCCATTACCTTCAACAGGACATTACAATCTTTTATAAGATAACCCCAACAGGAAGATATATAAAAGGAAGGGCTATAAAATCTGGACTAAAGAAAAAAAACAGCAGAGATTGTAGAGGTGACAGTACCCAGTGATTTTGGCCTCGATAGAGCTGAGAGGCAGAAAATAACAACAAACGGCATAGAATTAGAGGAAGGCATGTTTGTAAAAGATCTGTCAGAGGAGTCTACATATAAGTACTTGGGAATAGAAGAAAATGCTTGTATAGGGCACAAGAAAATGAGAGAAAAGATAACAAAAGAGTACATTAGCGGCCTAAATGAGATCTGTAAGTCAGAATTAACACCAAAGAATAAGATCACTACCATAAATCAGCTAGCGATATCAGTGGTGACCTATGGTTTCGATATTGTAGACTGGCCACAAGGTGAGATAGATAGGATGGATATTAAGACCAGGAAGATTCTCAACCTGCATAAAGTCACATATAGAAACCAGTGTATGGACAGAATATACCTCCCACGCAGAGAAGGTGGACTAGGCTTAACCGAGACCAATCAAGCCTACAGAGAAGCAATAGTAAGTATAGGACAGTACCTAAAAAGCTCTGAGGATGAAAACATCAAAAAGATTGCCCAACATCGTAATGAAGCCCTGGGCCAATTAACATCAATAACAAATCAGGCTAAGAACTTTGCAGGAGACATGCTAGAAGAAACAAATGGCACTGAACAGACTCCAGCAACAATGATAGCCAGGAAGACCAGGCAGAAATTCAGTTCTAGAGAGGAGAAACTTAAAATTGGAAAGGTGGAAACACCATTGAGGAGCAGGAAGATTCCAAGAACTGGAAAACTGTACATAGACAAAGAAGAGTCACTCAGATGGATAAGGAATGGAAATTTACGTTTTGATGGAGAAAGGATCAAGGCATCTTAAGGAACGGCTTCAAGAAAATGGTGGGTATATCAGGAAACGATCAGTGTAGGTTTTGTCATGCAGTAGTTGAGAGTGTTGGTCATCTGGTGTCAGCTTGTCAGACTTTACAGCTCGTCACAATAAGATCTGTAATTATATACATTGGAAAATACGTAAAGAATACAAAATTGAAGTAAAAGATAAGGTATGGAAGCATGAACCAGATCCAGTTACATTCAACAGGACATTACAATCTTTTATGATAAGATAATCCCAACAGGAAGATATATAGAGGGCAGTGCTATAAAATCTGGACTAAAGAAGAAAAAACAGCAGAGATTGTAGAGGTGACAGTACCCAGTGATTTTGGCCTCGATAGAGCTGAGAGGCAGAAAATAACAAAATATCAAGAACTAAAGAACGACCTGAAAAATACATGGGAACTGAAAGAAATAGGAATAATATGGAGAAAAATGTAAGATAATAACTTCAGGCTATACCAAGTTGTCCAAGCATAAATGAGGAGCAGCTTGCTGCCATCAGGGGGAACTGTGACCATCTGGATAAGAGCCCTTGGATACAGGGCTAATGGAGCATAGAGGTGCAACCATGGACCCCCGGCTGGGGCCCATTGCACCACTAATATAAATCAAAACTAATTAGGGTATTAAGAGAGAGAGAGAGAGAGAGAGAGAGAGAGAGAGAGAGAGAGAGAGAGAGAGAGAGAGAGAGAGAGAGAGAGAGAGAGAGAATTATCCCATAATTTTTTACATTAAAGATTTTCAGCCTCTATTGAGTTCGTGTGTATGCTTTTCATTATGTGTTGATGATAGCGCAGTTAAAGACGACCAAGCAGTATGGGTTGCTTGGCAATGATGCTTCAAAGAATCATTGCCTACTACGACTGCAGAAAAAGTGAAAAAATAATAATCTCAATTATAAGAATGGGGTTTAGAATTATTCCTTAAATAATATTTTGGGCGTTAGATGTTTCACTTTCTCTCTTTATACACACTGACTGATACATTTAGGAGTTTTATAGAAGAAGATCGTTTCTCTTCGACAGATCACAATATAATAGCATTTATTCTTTTCCACTCTCTCTTAGAGGAAAACCATTATCAAAAGGTTATGGTAGGGTAAGTCATGTTCCAAGGTCTCGTCACCTTTGTACATAACTGAAAATTTCTTTTATATCCCACTCGTCGTGAAATAGTTCATTTGCTGTCCTTTCATAATTGCTAAAGTGTGAATGCGCATATTTTCCACTCTGTCAAAGGATTTATTTATAATTCTGTCTACTTTGAATCAAAGTAAATCCTCATATGACTGTCAATAAATCTCATCATTAAGATAAATTAAGTGGCTAATGTAACTTGAATTTTATGATTCTCGCATTTTCAAAAAGACTAAAACCTAGTTTTCCAATGATGTGATTACTAAAAATAGACGCCAAAACAGCGTTTAAATTGACATTCGTGAAATCTTGTTTGGACACCGGAATCAAGGTGAAGGTCATACCACGAATTCTGGAACCCAAGGCACAAAAATCCTTCGCCTTTAAGCCAAACACTCTTCTCTCTTTTCGGACATTATTTGGAGAGAGAGAGAGAGAGAGAGAGAGAGAGAGAGAGAGAGAGGAGAGAGAGAGAGAGAGAGAGAGAGAGAGAGAGAGAGAGCAGAGCTTCAGCGCCAACTAAGAGAGAATGATGTAGGTCAAGAAAGGTAAGCCTCTAAATCGATGAATGTTCCTGCGAGAGAGTTTCGTCTGCTATCTAGACCACCTGTTGCTTTGAGAATTCCCCCCCATGTAATGTTTTTGGTTCACCCATTTTTCACTCTCTATCATAACTATTATTATCATTATTATTTTTTTCTTTCTAAGGATATGTTCTTCTCACGTTGGTAGCTAGTAGGCTTCTCGCTACTTAATGTATCTAATTTACTACCACTGTACATTTAACGTATTTATGCTGTTATTATTGCTATTTTGAACTTCCCTCTGGAGAATATTTTCGTCAACCTTATGATTATAATCTTTAATCTACGTATTTTCTTTTCCTTCATCATTATTATCATTATTAATATTATTACCGTTTTATTGTTGTTATGACTTCAGGGATTGTTTATTATTATCGTTAGATAATTACTGAAGTTAATTTTAATGCCATGACTGACATGGTCACAGAAGGGCTGGCAGTGACATACTGCAAGAGTATGGGCTGTATATAAAAATGAGAGCGCAAGCATTACCGAATATGTATTGACTGGTGCTTCAAAATATAATGGGCTGTTAAATATCATTTTTGAATTGTCGAAGTCTAACTTGCAGCCTGGTTGATTTCACTGGACCCTGTGTGGCTGGTATAATAAATAAATTGACAAGTGATGATACACTATATAAAAAAAAGGTGAAAAATTCTATACTACTTGCAAATATAGATTGTTGAAAGGACCCCTAAAAGCGAATTAAATTGCCACTTCACTCCGCAGGTAGTGTGTGTTGAAGGGACCTTAGCAGAGACAAGATGACTTCTCAAATGTTTGGCTACGTATGTAATTTTTTCCATATATATATATATATATATATATATATATATATATATATATATATATATATATATATATATATATATATATATATATGTATGTGTGTATGTATGTATAACTTCTTCAATATGTGCTCACATATGTCATATTTAGGTGATCAAATTCTTGACAACCTCAGAGGCAATGATGCGAATGAAGGGAAGGTTCTTTGGCCTTGACAGAATGGTAATCCAGTCGAAAACTTTTCATATAAGTCACACGCAGACTTGAGGAGAAAAGACCCTTAAAAGGAATACTAACACCACTCCATCCCATTGGAGGAGGAAGTGACTCCCATGAGAGTCTGCGGGGTTCCTTCTTGGTAAGAGCCTCTAACCGAGACCATAAGACATCTTCTGGAATGTTGAGGGTAGGTTTTTAAATTCTCTGTTTTATATGTGAGAAGTTGTCTTGCCTGGACGCACTTTGCCAAATATATTATTAACACCCATGGACATGATGATAGCAGGGGAGGGAGAGTCATTTAGCACATGTATGAAATTCGTTGACAAATTAAAGTAGAACCTTTGAAAAATGTAACGGCGCAGTTACAAAATCAGCTTTTCCATAGATACGCTTAGTAGTGCAACATTTTTTATGTGATGACTGTATGGTACCCTGGACGGTAAAACACTTAGTGATTGAGTGCCAAGTCTAAGTGACCTGAGAAGCTCTTCTTCTTCAACTGTCAAAATGAAGAAATTTAGTTTAATAATGGTGGTATTCATAGGTTTGCAAAAGCTGTCCTTCTTTAGCAAATTTTGCATCATAAACCATTGATGTAGGACCTCAGACTATTCCCGGATCACTATCCACTAGTTCACCTAGTTGTAAATACTGTACATATAAACCTTTACTTGCTGGGGTTTCAGGGTATCAGGCCAACAACCTCACGCTTAAATACCTTTTGCAGCATACTCACTAAAGGGCATTGAAGCTTATCGTGAAACAATTATATGTTATATACTACACAGTATTCTAAAAGGTTTATTCCAGCTGTGATCAGATTGTGAAATGATCTTCCTAAAACAGACCGTTAAATCGGTGAGACTTGGAAGTTCAAATTCATAGTGAATGTTTTTATGTTGAAGAGCGTGATACAAGTCTCTCTTCATAGTTTATATATTATATTATATTAACGTTGTTACTGATCTTAAAATATTCTATAGTAATTATTCTTTAATTCTCGTGTAGTTCGTCTATTTCCTTAATTTCTTTTATCACTGGGTTAATTTTCCCTGTTGGAGCCCATAGGCTTTTAGCATCCTGCTTTTCAAACTAGAGTTGTAGCTTATAATAATAATAATAACAATAATAATAATAATAATAATAATAATAATAATAATAATAATAATAATAACAATAAAACAGATTCAATAATTGGTAAATGTAATTAATATATAGCAGAAAGTTTTACCTAGAAAGAGGAATTACGTGTGTGTGTGTGTTGATATTCATGAATAAATAAATGCATTCTAACATATTGTCTTGCTATCATGGATAATTATTTCAGCTGTGATGCCCACCTGCGTTTATGTACTAAATACTCATTTTATTAAATGACTACATCTCTTAACGTCCACTCCCTACTTGCATATAGTTAAATTATCTCAGCAAGCCAACGTTTGCTTTCATAAACTCCGTATTCTATTGTAATATGGTGAAAAGCCTACAATCTTTATTTGCATCACTCAAATTGTAGCTCACCTCTTGTCTCATAAGTAGTAGTATGGCCAAGGCACCAGCCACCCGTTGTCCTACTACCGCTACAGAGTTGTGGGGTCTTGACTGGCCAGACAGTACTACAATGGCTCCTCTCTGGTTACGGTTCACTTTCCCTTTGCCTACACAAACACCGAATAGTCTGGTCCATTCTTTACATATTCTCCTCTGTCCTCATACACCTGACAACACTGAGATTACCAAACAATTCTTCTTCATCCAAGGGGTTAACTACTGCACCGTAATTGTGCAGTGGCCATTTTTTTCTTGGTAAGGGTAGAAGAGACTCTTTAGGTATGGTAAGCAGCTCTTCTAGGAGAAGGACATTCCAAAATCAAACCACGGTTACCTAGTTTTGGGTAGTGCCATAGCCTTTGTACCATGGACTTCCGCTGTCTTGGGTTCGAGTTTTCTTGCTTAAAAGTACACTCGAGCACACTATCATATCTGGTTTCTCTTCCTCTTGTTTTGTTAAAGTTGTTATAGGAAATATTTATTTTGATGTTGCTGTATTTAAAATCTTTTCTTTTTCCTGGTTTCCTTTCATCACTGGGCTATTTTC
>NC_090768.1:48860591-48862025 GCF_036898095.1 Palaemon carinicauda
TGTTTATTTGTTTGTTTATAGGAGGTACATACATAGTACATGAGGTTATGCACGTTGAGGGTTGCCCTACATACTCCAAAGAATGAACTAGGTACAGGAATATATCATTGATATGCCATCACTTCTACAAAAACAACCACACAACGCCCACTCCCTTCTCTCTCTCTCTCTCTCTCTCTCTCTCTCTCTCTCTCTCTCTCTCTCTCTCTCTCTCTCTCTCTCTCTCTCTCTCAGTATTGAGAGCCTCATACACAAATGATTATATATACATACATAGGAGGTATATAGGATATATTTATTTTAATGATATTACTCTTCTTAAAATATTTTGTTCCCCTTTTTCCTTTCCTCATTGGGCTATTTTCCCTGTTGGAGCCCCTGGAATTATAGCATCTTGCTTTTCCAACTAGAGTTGTAGCTTAGCAAGTAATACATACATACAAATACCAAAGGCACCTCCCCCAATTTTGGGGGGTAGCCGACAACAACAAGAAACAAAACAAAAAAGGGGACCTCTACTCTCTACGTTCCTCCAGCCTAACCAGGGACTCAGCCGAGTTCAGCTGGTACTGCTAGGGTGCCACAGCCCAACCTCCCACATTTCCACCACAGATGAAGCTTCATACTGCTGAGTCCCCTACTGCTGCTACCTCCGCGGTCATCTAAGGCACCGGAGGAAGCAGCAGGGCCTACCGGAACTGCGTCACAATCGCTCGCCATTCATTCCTATTTCTAGCACGCTCTCTTGCCTCTCTCACATCTATCCTCCTATCACCCAGAGCTTTCTTCACACCATCCATCCACCCAAACCTTGGCCTTCCTCTTGTACTTCTCCCATCAACTCTTGCATTCATCTCCTTTTTTAGCAGACAGCCATTTTCCATTCTCTCAACATGGCCAAACCACCTCAACACATTCATATCCACTCTAGCTGCTAACTCATTTCTTACACCCGTTCTCACCCTCAGCACTTCGTTCCTAACCCCTATCTACTCGAGATACACCAGCCATACTCCTCAGACACTTCATCTCAAACACATTCAATTTCTGTCTCTCCATCACTTTCATTCCCCACAACTCCGATCCATACATCACAGTTGGTACAATCACTTTCTCATATAGAACTCTCTTTACATTCATGCCCAACCCTCTATTTTTTACTACTCCCTTAACTGCCCCCAACACTTTGCAACCTTCAAGTAATAATAATAATAATAATAATAATAATAATAATAATAATAATAATAATAATAATAATAATATAATTTATATATGCGTGGCGATACCTTAACGTGATGAAAGGTTTGTGTTTCGCAAAGATCAGCAAAGCTGTAATCATCAGGGCCACTCATACTAGGTTGGTTTGTTCTGGGCTATAAGTCAAAAGTCTGGCACCATCACCAATCCGCAGTTAGCCAGCGTGATGACGAAAAC
>NC_090768.1:48862525-48872525 GCF_036898095.1 Palaemon carinicauda
GTTGCACAAGATTTATAGATCTCACCCCGACATCTTAAAGTCTATGCATTCAGTTTCTGCAATATGACCTTGCAGAGCGTGTTACGTACCGAAATGATAAAATCTACCAACTGTTCTTTGCTTTTTATATTACGTGAATGGAAAAAAAGATGTTTTAGTAAGAGTTATGATAATTATTATTTCTATCATTATTATCATGATACGATCGTGCAAATCTTTAAAGGGACAGTTAATGTCAGTATGACAATTCAGATGTTATGAAATTACCAACTGTGTTTACGCCTAACAATTTATTGTGTATCAAAATTAAAATACAATAATTTTCCAATGTTATTATTCATCTCCCTCTTTTTCCCTTTCCTCCCTCAGTCATGAACAGAAAACTTTTAAAAAACCGATTGCGTTTTGAATACTGTGTAATTTTGTCTTATATCTTGAAACTGGAAAGGTGTTGGAGCTACGCCGAAGGGCATGTCTCCACAAAACAATTACAGGTGTGTACATCATTAATGATATTTCACCTGCAATCATGCTTGACAGGTATGCTGACTAAAGGGTTGGTACTTGAGTTAACACCCTAATCCTTGTTTCCCTGTTACTATGCTTTCGTTATTTCCCAGTATGACAAAAGAAAGCATAAATAGAATAAAAAAAAAAAAACCAGCTGTTAAATCACGCTTGACAGGTATGCTGCCTAAAGGGTTGGTACTTGAGTTAACACCCAAATCTTTGTTTCCTTGTTACTAAGCTTTCGTTATTAACTAGTATGAAAAGAGAAAGCATAAATAGAATAAAAAAAAACAGATGATACAAAACAAAAGAAAGACTGAAATAGTGAATAGTTATGAGAAAAGAAAAACACCAAATTTGTGATATTTCTACTTCAAGATACCTTAGTAGGATCCCTTCAATTCAATCAGCGATATCCCCAGTCCCTTTAACTCAGGAGGGAGAAGGATTGCCGGATTTGACTACCTGTTGGGCTCCATAGGAAGCACCACTCATCAGATAGTTGTTTTCCCCCCTCAGTATTGCTCTGGATCACATCGTGCCCCTTCCTGTGTGTGTGTGTGTGTGTGTGTGTGTGTGTGTGTGTGTGTGTGTGTGTGTGTGTGTGTTTTGTCTTTTTTTTTGTCTTTTTTTTTTTTTTTTTGTCTGGCGGTGCTCTTCGTGCATCATCGTGCTCTGAAAAGCATCACCGTCGTCGTCGCCATGCTTAGCTGTGTACCTGAAGTATTCTTGCGTCGGTTCATTGTCAAATGTACACTTGCGTCGCGTCCTCCACAGGTTGGAGGAGATAGGAAAGGTGGGGTTAAGAGAAGAGGGAGGGGGGCGGCGAAGGAATGGAGGGGAAAGGAGGGGATTACTTGCAGTTGCTAAAGAGAAGCAACCACTCATCCTCTCTCTCTCTCTCTCTCTCTCTCTCTCTCTCTCTCTCTGCCTCTTACCTGCTCTCTCTCTCTCTCTCCCCTCAGTCCTCTCTCTCTTCTTCTCCCGAGCCTAACACCACTTCCCCTTTAACTTGTTCCCATGACCTAGACGATATTGCCGCATGTGTACCCTGAATTTTCTTTGCTTATTTCGTTCTTTTATTCACGATGCGTTTCCTTTCGGCCATATTTTCGAGCAGCGAATACTAGAAAATATTGTTCATCTGCTCTAAGATTCTTCATATAAAATAACAATTATCTAAATGACTTAAAGGTTAAAGCTCGAATATTACCTATCCATAAGGTTCGCAATCCGACATCTTCTCTAGATTTGGAAGTCTGGCAGGTTATGTAAGACCAGTTTACAAGGTTACACGACTTGCATCTCGCCACTTCTTCGGCTGAACTCAGCATAGTGATGTGGGGGGCTTCGGAAAACCTGAAAGTCATTTCCCTTGAAGAATTAGGCGATGGACGAACCCTTGATCGGCATTCTTATGGAAGGCTAAACAGCGTCTTTAAGCTAGGATATATCAAAATAAACTAAACAAGCCATCACTCAATAAAGAAAAAAAAAAATCGAAGGTATCAGTTCCTTATCTTGTTTAGTACATAGACATTGTGCGAATTAATTTCTCAACCTGAAGATATTATGAAGCTAAAAACCAATGAACAAGTCCAATAAACCATAATGCTTATATGTCGGAAACAAGTAGAAAAATAATGAAATAAAAAATAAACTTGTTCAGCACCAACCGAGTAAAAACCACATTCATGAATAAAGAAAAAAATAATAATGAAAGAACTTAACCTTAGAATAAGGAGAGCAACGAAACAGAAGATATGGTACAATGAAAGGTTTGTAAACTTTGATTAAACGTTCAGTATCTTACCTTCCATAAATAGAAGCCCAGATACTAACCAACACAGAAAAACATACTTAAAAAGGTGAAGGTGTTGTACTACACACACGAAATATTGCATTGTAAATCTGACATAATACAAACACATCATAACTTCAAGTTAACATGAAATGGATTATAATCTAAATATAGATGTTAGGACCCCTTCCATCAACACGAGAATGTCTTTTACTGTCCTGTCTGGAAGTCATGCAACAACGCGACCCTTACAATGATTAATCATGACCCAGATACTCGGCCCTAAAGGTCCCTCGCCCTTCCACCAAAGTCAACAATAATTGTTAAAAGCAAGACATAGTGTAAAAGGACACCTGCGGCTGCCACTCCCTCGCGATATACGACACAACGCAATTTCATGGAAAATACAGAGGCTTTGACACAAGCACTATCCTTCGGTGTCGGTCAAGGCCGCAGTAAGGCCTGAAAATAATAATAAGGGAAAGGTCACCTTTACATGGTAATGAACTTGGTGGACTGTGATTTTCCCCAAGTTCTGAATTTCATCTACCCATTAAAGGGACACACCTGAACGTAATGCAGGTAAGACATTCGGGAAGGTGGAGTAAGAACCCTCGAAACTATTAGTAGTCAAGCTTCTTTCAATCAAAGAAGTAGAAACCCACTGTTTAATATTGTGTTTGTGCTTATATATATAAAAACACACACACACACACACACACACACACACACACACACACACACATATATATATATATATATATATATATTATATATATATATATATATATACAAACACAAATATCAACACTGGGTATTTTTCCATCAAACGTTAACCCATTGAATAAAATTAAATCAATGATTGAATCAGAGAATGTATCTGCTGTGCAATCAACTTCTACAACACTGCCCGCTTCATATACTTTTCCAGAAGTTCATGCAGCTAAGAAACTGTCCTCACCATCGAGAGATCTTGCTGGTAAATAAGCGATCATTATTGATATTTTTAAAAAATGCTATGGTCTCTCCGAGTGCTGTACTATGTATACGGCATCCAATCAATTGTAGCCAGTTACAGCTGGCAATTTCAATCCAAGAGTATTAATGAGGACAGAAACGCTAACATTTACTGGATGCAGCCCCCTATGAGGAAATCGAATGCAACGAAATTATACATACTGTACTGTAAACGTGTCTTTATGTACAGTAAATGTGTCTTTATGTACAGTAAACGTGTCTTTATGTACAGTAAATGTGTCTTTATGTACAGTCAAACGTGTTTTTATGTACAGTAAACGTGTCCTTATGTACAGTAAACGTGTCCTTATGTACAGTAAACGTGTCTTTATGTACAGTAAATGTGTCTTTATGGACAGTAAATGTGTCTTTATGTACAGTAAACGTGTCCTTATGTACAGTAAACGTGTCTTTATGTACAACAAACTTGTCTTTATTTATGTATGTATGTACGTACATTTTTTCAAGAACTAGCCAGGTTTTTCGTTCCCTATTCCTATTGTCTTCATGCTCTCTACTGTATATGATCAAAGCATCTAAAAATGCTGTAGGCCATCTTTACTATTTCTATTTATTTCCAGAATTCTCCCCCTGACTCCGGGCATTCAGCTAAATATAGTCATCTTCAAACATATATCCTATTTATTGTATTTGCCTGTTCCCTCATCCTACCATCATCTGTAAAGTTTACTTCCAAACATATAATCAGCTATTACAAGTATTTCCTATAACATATAACATTAATTGCTCTTAGTTCTTGTTTTACTTACTCTCATAATCTTACTTTTGCTCAAATTTACTTTATAATCTTCAACTTTCTCCCATTAAAAACACCTGAAAAATAAATATTAATTTCTGCAGTTTCGCTTCATAGTACATAATAAACACCATCATCTGCAAACATCAACCATATAACTTTACATTCACATCTAATGTCTCCTTTGTAAACAGGTTTTCCTACTATCTACTTAATTTTGCTATCAAACTGCTCACACAAATGATCCCTAATACTCAGACCTGATTTAATGCTTCACTGTTTTAATAAATCTTGCACTCTCTGCCTATATTTCTCTATCAAAATCCTACCATACATCTTCCCTGATGTACCAAGTAACTATATGTAACTTCACGTCAATCGTGGCATCTATCACATTATTCTTACATCAATTCCATCTCTCATCTATTTCTCCTTAGAATGTTTTCTTTACCCAGTCATACCTTATAAACCCTGGTCAGACACTCATTCACAACTTTCACCACATTAATATAGCAATTTCACTTGTTCCAGCAATCTCTGGTGCCTTTCGATTCTTTAACTCGTTAATTGGTCTCCTTTTCTTTATCTCCAACAGTCATTGCAGATCTTGACTCATGAAGATCTACCTCTACTTTATCCTCCACACTCAAAACGTCTTCAAAAGATTCATTTCAACATGTATTGCAATTTCTTAATTTCTAAGATTCACTTGCTCATTAATATTTCCCCCTAATATTTTTTTTTATTTTTAAATCCAAGTAAGCCTGTTGAAAAAATTGTAAACGCTAAAGAGGCTGTCTGAGGAAAGATCTTGCAGGGATTTTAACCTTATAGAAGTATTGAATAAGTTGTAGAGGCTGTACACTAAGTCTAAGTGGTGAGGGGTAACCAGTGAATTTAGCCCTCTGGAGATGATGTAAACGTTATAGAGGCTGTGCAGTAAGGAAAAGCGTGGTGTTGCCAGTGATTTTAGCTTTCTGGGGGCATTTTTAAATGTTGTAGAGGCAGTGTAGTAAGTACAAGTATCGGTATAGCCATTGAATTTAGCCTTCTGGGGGAGTTGTATACGTTATAGAGGAGGCTGTGTAGTAAGCAAAAGTGGTGGTGTTGCCAGTGATTTTAGCTTTCTGGGGGGCATTTTAAATGTTGTAGAGGCAGTGTAAGTAAGTACAAGTATTGGTTATAACCATTGAGTTTAGCCTTCTGGATGCATACAAAAAGTTGTAGAGGCTGTTCAGTGAGTGTTAGTGGTGTTGTAGCCGATAACTTTAGCAATCTGGAAGAGTAACCGTTGTAGAAAGCTGTCTGAGGAAAGAATGCCAGCGATTTGAGCCTTCTCAATAGCCGTAAACGTTGTAGACGCTCTGCAGTGAGTGCAAGTGGTGTTGTAGCCAGTGACTTTAGTCTCCTAGAACCTTTGTAAACGTTGTGGAAGCTCTCCGAGGAAAGGACTGCAAGTGATCTGAGCCTTTGGGAAGCGTTATGAACACTATGAAGATTGTGCAGTGAGTGGATGGGGTGTTGTAACTAAGGATTTTACCCTTCTCGAAGCGTTATACCCCATTGTAGAGGCAGTCTGATGACAGAACTCTTAAGTGATTGGAGCTATATGGAAGCAGTGTTGATGGGGCTTGTGCGTTGGGGCAGGAGTCAGCTTTGGGGGTCGAGGTTCCTATTTATGGTCTTTTTTAAACAGTTGGATCTCCCGTCCTCAGTTCATCAATTAATGGATGCATATGGCAGTGATGGATATGTTGCTAATCTTTCCGGCGACCTATCTTTGGTAGAAGAGCCTATTTCTAAATAAATATGAGAGAGAGAGAGAGAGAGAGAGAGAGAGAGAGAGAGAGAGAGAGAGAGAGAGAGAGAGAGAGAGAGAGATTAGAGTATCTTGCATATTTGTTGACACTGCTAAGGTCAACGATGTCTAATATGAGAGAGAGAGAGAGGAGAGGAGAGAGAGGAGAGAGAGAGAGAGAGAGAGAGAGAGAGAGAGAGAGGAGAGAGAGAGAAGAGAGAGAGAGAGAGAGAGAGAGAGCTGACCACTTTAAGATCCGGTGAGTAGTTTGCTCTGGCCGCGTTCCAAAAATTCTTCTTTACTATTAAAACTGAAATTTACACGAGGCTGAATGTTCGGTTTATCAGTGTCTTTTTTCATCGTTTATAATATCCATGTTTTTTCAAATGCAAGTATGGAAGTATGCTCTGAAGCGTTGATACTATAAACATTTTACAGATTCTACCATTTCTTTATGAAGGTTGATCTCTTTCGAAAGTAATTGGATTTACTGTATACAAGACAAGCATACACGATCAGTACCACAAATACCATCATGACCTTGAAATGACGTGTGGTGAATAAACAGTATTCGATACAGAAAGAACAAGACTAAATCAGGGATCATCAAACAGCTGCCAAAGAAGGGTACGCGAATCACTAGTCAATAACAGCCTCTTGCAAACAACATCACAGAAAAATCAAATTCATAGAAGTGTGTATTACTTTCACTAAATCAGGACAGCTGTGTGACCCACTGCTCTCTCTCTCCTCTCTCTCCTCTCTCTCTCTCTCTCTCTCTCTCTCTCTCTCTCTCTCTCTCTCTCTCTCTCTCTCTCTCTCTCTGTAATTAATTACTTATATTATAAGGTCCGTCAAAACTAGAATAAATATCATCTTAAGGTCCGTCAAAACTAAATTAAACATCATAGTTTGTAAGAAAACTTAATGTTCTGGCACATTTTAAATAGAATATCCGAAATTTGAAACTTTCAAACGTTGCTGACGTACAGATGGAGAGGCGTTAAAACCACTCCTGGTAAGACCACCATGACGAAATACCTTTCATGCTCACGACCCTGAGGATGAGGACACGTAACAGATGCTAAAAATATCGATGTTCAATCATTTAATAACGCATGCACTCAAAAAAAAAAAAAAAAAAGAGCCACTACGTGAACTCAAAGAAATCACAAATATGATTTAAGATAAAGAAGAGAAATTGAAGGACGTTTTCGAAGGTTTCCGACTGCTAATGATAACCTAATCAATCCTGAAAAGATCTCGCACAACCTACTTGATTATTCGTGGTAAAGTCGCTGATATATAATTGGGGAAATGACAAAAGAATCAAATTCTATCGTGAATAATTTCTACCCTCACTGTGCAAAAGACAATGTTAAGCTTAGCAAGTAATAATAATAATAATAATAATAATAATAATAATAATAATAATAATAATAATAATAATAATAATAATAATAATAATTACGAATGATTACCAGAAATGGATGCGAAAGAGAGCCCTCGGGGCCTTGATACCTTGACATAACTATCATCATTCCGGATCCTCTTCTTATCAGAGACGTATAACAATAAATAGAACGAACAAACAAAGGGAATCATATCCGGATGTTACTGTTCATAAAATACGTTATTTTAATTGTTCATTACTTCTCTTGAGGTTTATCTATTTCCTTATTTCATTTCCTCAATGGTCCATTTTTCCCTGTTGGAGCCCTTTAGCTTATAGCATCCTTCTTTCCTAACTAGGGTTGTAGCTTAGCTAGTAGTAATAATTAGTATGCAGTTAATTCTTTTTTCAGTTACCCTAATCAATTATATCTTAGAAAAAACAAAAACTTGTAAATTTTTTCGCGATATTTTCACGTATTAGGTAAAACTCAAACATTTCAAATCTGCGTTTTTGGATGTATTAATACGGTTGAATACGTGAGCTGCTGTAGGAGCTACTGTAGGCTACTTTTAGAGGAAATACATACTACCTTATACGTATATTAACATGGTTTTAAATAACGGATACAATTGGACAGAGGTCTGGTCATACACATACTGTATATATATATATATATATATATATATATATATATATATATATATATATATATATATATATATATATATAAAGTATATATACATATATATATAATATATATATACATATATATATACATATATATACACATATATAAATATGCATATACATATATATATATATATATATATATATATATATATATATATATATATATATATATATATATATATATATGCATATACATATATATTATATATATATATATATATATATATATATATATATATATATATATATATATATATATATATATATATATATATATATATATCCATATATACAAGCACGTATGTATATTTGATGTATGTGATTGAAGAAAGAGAGAGAACCATCGAGCAAAACTACAAATTAAAAAAAAATTTGTAAATATTCAAGCCAAACTGTTTCCAAGATGGTAAATAGCTGACAAGACCAGATCTTCAAAGTACAATTGCCATCGCCCTAATTGATTGGATTTAGGGTTGGACTTAAGAACTATGGCACTGTGGCCTGGGCCTCTTTAGCAAGCCTGAGCAACAGAATAATATGTAGGAAAAGTTAGATAAATAAATAAATATTTAAATAAATAAATAAATAAATAAAATGGGAGCAGCTTAGGCTCGAAAGAGATGTGCAAAGACCTGTAAGTAATGACTACAATGTACCGCTAGAGGTCACTCGCATCCACTAGCATCACTACCCATTACGGGATCAGCCAGGTGGAAATTTCCTTTTTTTGTCACATATTATACGGACCGATCTCTTGTCTTGTTGCCAGGAAAAAAATACTAACATTCGTTAAGGATATTACGTTTTAAATACATACGAAGACTACTTCACTTGAGGTCTGTGTATTAGGTGTAAAAAGAAACTGCTTTTGTTGCTTATAGTATTTGTTTTTTGTCATCATTATACAGTTTCGTATCACATTTCCATCTAATTCTGTCTTAGGATCGACCTTATTAAATAATCACTAATAGCGTAAGAGGAAAATCACTTTCTATTGTTGATTTTTTCCCTTTCCTCTATTTCTAGATCATCACTGAAGTCTCATTCAGGAGCCTTATCTGGCCTTGCGTTTTCCACTATTTATTTCCACACCACCTTGATGTATTTCCGTACCCTGCCCGTATTTGTTGGAACATGAAGACCGTATGTTATTTTATCATCAAGAATTTTTATCGTTTAAACCCTTCGCTATTAAGAGATCATTTATTCATTTAGTAAAAAGGTATTCAACACGTCTTTGATGAAGGATTTCATAATTTTAGGTTGAATACATGAAGATTTTTATGATTTCGACTATCTCAGCAAGGTAAAGTTTATTTCTTTGCATATTGAGAAAAAAAATTTCATTAAATGTCCTTCGACTTGGCATTTGTTATGAAAAAATGTCAATTTTTTCTCAGCTTTTTCGAAAACTTTCTAATTTTTCTTAGCTTTTCAGCCAAACACCTTACAATGTCGAAATAAACTTCAATTAGAAATTCTTGGTACTTAGACAACGGGATTTCTTAGTTTTACTTGTATGTTTAATCTATCTAAAAATATCAATGCAAAGCATTTAAAGATAAAGGTGTCTGATTTCAATAACGATTACCGGCCCCCCCCCTTTTGTGGTGCCCAACCACAGCAGTAGCCTCCCCAGTAAACAGCTTAAACTCAGGTCCCAGGTTGGGATCGATCTGCTGCCATGCAAATGCTAGGCAAACACCTTACCACTGTACTAGCCAGGAGGCTAAATCCTAGAAATCAATAGTAGGGTGGCCAGGGCACCAGCCACCCGTTGAGATACTACTGCTCGAGAGATATTAGTCTTTAGACTGGCCAGACAGTACTACATTGGGCCTTCTCTCTGGTTACAGCTTATGTTTCCTTTGCCTATACATACACAGAATAGTCAGGCCTATTGTTTACACATTCTCCTGTGTCCTAATACACTTGACTACACTGAGGTTACCAAACAATTCTTCTTCACAATTGAGATTAACTACTGCACTATAATTGTTCAGTAGCTACTTTTCTCTTGCTAAGGGTAGA
>NC_090768.1:48887525-48893530 GCF_036898095.1 Palaemon carinicauda
AGGGAGCTTGGGCCTTGAAACGCATGCAGTCTTCCAGTATTAGACTGAAATTTTTGTTCCATTGTTTAGTATTAAGTTTATAGACAAGAAGGAACCAATACTATCATCTAATCAAATCGCTAAGTTAATTCCCTTGATTTCATAGAATGTTTCCTGTTGATTTCAACTAATCAAATAAACACACATACACACAAACACACACAAATTTTGCACATTTAGACGTGTTTTTCATATTCAAATAAGCCATATATTTTTTATACATTAATGTCTGGATTCTCTTAACGACCTCGGGATCAGAGCCCCAGGCGAAATCACACAAAGCCAGTAGCTTCTGACCGGCCGGGTATCGAACCCTGGTCCAGGAAACTTATATGAACAGTGACACACCACTTAGCCACGAGGAAAGATAAAAAGTCAATGACATTTCTCCTCTACTTAGCCAAGTCACAAACATACCAATTAGCTACGATAGTGAAGATGAGTTGATTTTAATTCTAAGTACAAAAAAACCTGAATTCGACAGGTATAGGGAAGCGATGTGGAATGTGATGAGGTTATATGGAATTGGTGGAAGGTTGTTGCAAGCAGTGAAAAGTTCCTACTAAGATAGTAAAGCGTGTGTTAGGATCGGAAATGAAGTGAGCGATTGGTTTTCCGTGAGAGTGGGGCTAAGACAGGAATGTGTGATGTCGCCATGGTTGTTTATCTTGTAAGTTGATGGAGTGGTGAGAGAGGTGTATGCTCGAGTGCTTGGACGAGGGTTGAAACTGATAGACGAGAATGATCATGAATGGGAGGTAAATCAGCTGTTGTTTGCGGATGATACTGTACTGGTTGCAGGCTCGGAAGAGAAGCTTGGCCAATTAGTGACTGAATTTGGAAGGGTATGTGAGAAAAGGAAGTTGAGAGTTAATGTAGGTAAGAGTAAGATTATAAGATGTGTGAGAAGAGAAGGTGGTGCGAGATTGAATGTCATGTTGAATGGAGAGTTACTTGAAGAAGTAGATCAGTTTAAGTACTTGGGGTCTGTTGTTGCAGCAAATGGTGGAGTGGAAGCAGATGTACGTCAGAGAGTGAATAAAGGATGCAAAGTGTTGGGGGCAGTGAAGGGAATGGTAAAGAATAGAAGGTTAGGCATGAACGTAAAGAGAGTTCTGTATGAGAAAGTGATGTACCAACTGTGATGTATGGATCGGGGTTATGGGGAATGAAAGTGACGGAGAGACAGAAATTGAATGTGTTCGAGATGAAGTGTCTGAGGAGTATGACTGGAGTATCTCGAGTAGATAGGGTTAGGAACGAAGAAGCGAGGTTGAGAACGGGTGTAAGAAATGATTTAGCAGCTAGAGTGGATATGACTGTGTTGAGGTGGTTTAGCCATGTTGAGAGAATGGAAAAGGGTTGTCTACTAAAGAAGGTGATGAATACAAGAGTTGATGGGAGAAGTACAAGAGGAAGGCCAAGGTTTGGGTGGATGGATGGAGTGAAGAAAGCTCTGGGTGATAGGAGGATAGATGTGAGAGAGGCAAGAAAGCGTGCTAGAAGTAGGAATGAATGCGAGCAATTGTGACGCAGTACCGGTAGGCCCTGCTGCTTCCTCCAGTCACCTTGGATGACGACAGAGGTAGCAGAAGTAGGGGATTCAGCATTATGAAGCTTCAACTGTGGTGGATAATGGTGGGAGGGTGGGCTGTGGCACCCTATCAGTACCAGCCAAACTCGGTTAAGTCCCTCGTCAGGCTGGGAGGAGCGTAGAAAGGAAAGGTCCCCTTTTTTTAATTTTTTTTTATGTTGGCTACCCCCCAAAATTGGGGGAAGGGGCTTGGTGTATAAATATAAATATAAATATAAATATATATATATATATATATATATATATATATATATATATATATATATATATATATATATATATATATATATATATATATATATACAGTATAACAGTAAATGCAGATACACATATGTTGCCCAACATCCGGAAATAATATATCCAACCTCATATAACTATTTATCCTCTAGGCGAAAGCTCAGAGGAAAAAGATAAAAACTGTGATAATGTTGTTCGATTTAATACCATGTATCAACAGCTGTTTCACCATTTAACTAGGCTACATTTATTGAAGAATTGAACACTTTAGTATAGAAACTATTTAGACAAAATTCTCGGAATAAAGATAGAAATATTGAATTTGAAAAATTCACATAAAAAGAAGATATTACTTGAAGTCTTAAAAAGTCACAGGAGGGTTTTTAGTGGCCTGTTGGAAACGTCCCTGCCTGGCGAATTACCGGACTGGGGTTCGAGTTCCGCTCATACTTGATAGTTTCTTGTAGTGTCTGCAATCTAACCATCCTCGTGAGCTAAGGATGAGTGCTTCAAGGGAGCCTATAGGTCTACCTGCTGAGTCATCAGCGGTCATTGTATGGCTCTCCCTAGTCCTGGCTTGGGCGGCGATAGGGCTTATGCGCTAATCATCTGTAAATATGATCTGTCAAGGGCATTCTCCTGCTAACGAGGGCAATTTCACTATCCCTTACCTATATCATTCATGAGCACCCTTTAAACCTTGAAACTGGCTTCACAATAAGAAATTGCAACGGCGTGGTCATCATCTCTAGCCCAAAGTTGCTTACGAAGCACACTTTGTGACGGTGCCGAGAGAAGGTTGTGAACTCAAAGGCAGGATGCAATCAACTGAGTTAGTTTATTATGGAACACTCTCCTTTATATACAAAACCTCAAGGCAACAGGAAACTACATGTTCGAGAAAATGACAATGTTACAGAGGAGAAAAGCAGACATGAATTTTCATGTTCGTTTTAGTGCGAGGGAAGAGCGCAGATACAAGCATAATATATACAAAAGGAATTATGTACAATTGTGTGACACAGGGTTGGTACAATTTCATCATTAACGAAGGCAGTAGCAACAGTCGGAAAAACTACACTCGCCAGCCAGGAGCAATACTACACCAATGGAATCCACAGAACCAAGGACCTACTGTACATAGTCTGAAATCCTAATTATATATCACTCTTCAACAAAGAGAGACAAGTTTCTATATATAACATTATATGTTCTTGCAAAGCTTGTCTAGGGACCCTGTGATGCTTCATGGAAAAATAAGTAAACTTGTGTACTCGACCCGTCAAAATTGACGGCCAAATATTTAGATCGATATGGATACATACGTGCCAGCACCCTCCTCTCACCTGGGTATGACTACTACTTCTCCCCTTACCCAAGGGACGGGGAGACCGAGTAGTTATACGTCCAGCAATGCTTCTGAGCATGACCGGTTATATATATATATATATATATATATATATATATATCTATATATATATATATATATATACATATATATATATATACATATATATAGAGTATATATATATATATATATATATATATATATATATATATACATATATATATATACATACATATATATATATATATATATATATATATATATATATATATATATATATATATATATATATATATATATAGCCAAACACTTGCTCGTTATTATAAAGGGGAGATTATCTAAATTAATTTGATAATTAAAAAAATTACATATTTTGGAATGTTTTTCTTTTAATAGCCTTTATATTGAAGTGTTATACCAATAGACAATAAGTATAGCATTGATGTAGGCCATAAGTTAATGGCTAAAACAGCTGTCGCCAAAAGACATCTAATGAAACAACTTAATTACAGTTTGAGTTCTCATTTAGAGACCAGGTCTTGAAAATGAGAAATTATATATATATATATATATATATATATATATATATATATATATATATATATATATATATATATATGTATATATATATATATATATATATATATATATATATATATTATATATATATACATATATATATATATATATATATATATATATATATATATATATATATATATATATATGTGTGTGTGTGTGTGCGTATGTACCTTTGGTTAAGTGTCTTGATTTTTTCTCTCTCTCTCTCTCTCTCTCTCTCTCTCTCTCTCTCTCTCTCTCTCTCTCTCTCTCTCTCTCTCTCTCTCTTCTCTCTCTCTCTCTCTCTCTCTCTCTATGTATATATACTGTATGTATATATATATATATATATATATATATATATATATATATATATATATATATATATATATATATTTATATATATATAATATATATATATATATATATATACATATATATATATATATATATATATATATATATATATATATATATATATATATATATATATATATATGTGTGTGTGTGTGTGCGCGTGTGTGTGTATTTGTATTTAATAGTTTGTCTTTAAGACATATGACTTACACACTTTCAAATATTGGGCCACAAATGGTTTTTATAATTGGATTCATTCCACTTTAGGAATGACAAACCCAAAGGAGAATTCATCTATGATAATTGAATTTACCAGGACCAAAATTCAAACCTTCACTTCCGAATCAACACAAAAATTAGAAAATTCAATTTACCCACTGGACTACACATGTACAGTATATGATGTATACAGGACAGTGGTTACCTAATCGCGGTGTAATCATCTAAATTGAGAGCCGAAGCTAAATGGTGTAGTGGTCGGATAACATTTGCTTTGTCCATGGATCGCTCCCAGTCAACCAACGTGCCTCTCCCTTCTTCCCGACTACGATGAGGCAGCGGTCAGACCTCAAGGCGCTCGTCTAGTGCCCCTTTATTTTTATTTGTTTTTTTTAACTTTTATTTTTTATCTTATTTTAAATTGGTACCGTTTTGGATGGTTTGGCATCATAATGTTATCAAGAAAATGAACAGGAAGGACGAGTTCTTTTGGTACAGTTCTCCGAGGGCATATGATAAAAAAAAATACTATCGCTCCCATGTCAGCTGGGATCACGAAATTAAGTATTGGGGTTAACAGTGACGCTACTGAAACTCGCTAAGAATTTAGAAGACATAACACCTTGGGTACCAACCCTTTCACAATTGGATCAACAAACGACAAAAATGTTCATCATTATAACCAGCAATCATTATATTATTGCTGAAGATGGTGTTTAATACCATTGTCTTCCCATCCAATTGTCATGAGAGTTGTTTTCACACTGACACTTATAAGGAAAAACCTGATATAGCAATCTATATGTAAGGCATTCAAATATAGGGTGATCTGAGTTAATTAGCAATGGATAACAAATAAAAGCCATTTACACAGTCTAAGAGTAGGGTCTACATTCTGCCCACAGACTGCCACGAGGTTTTCCTTCGAATGGTCATTGCAACTAACAGCTAAAACCAGTCTCCTAAAGCATTAGTCCAAATTCGCCTTTGGAGATTGGCACTCGCATGGCTGAGGCCTCTGAATGTCACTGGACCCCCGAAACTGGACTGCCCGCAGGCATGGCTTTTACGATGTTCAGCCCAAGTCACGTTACGCATTCCTTCCCCGTCAGTTTCCCCGACGACTCCCCAACGTTAGCTTTTCTTCTTTCACTTCCTCCTCATTCGCTATCGTTGAAGTACTTCAATAACCCGCCCCCCCTCCCTCCCCCGATTTCCCTTCTTCACTCTCTCCATCGGTCTCCCCCCAAACTCCTTCCTCTCGTTCACGTAGTTATGTACTTATGTACTGTACTCTTGAGGTGAAAGAGAGAGTGATCCGCCAGTCTTTCCCTCCCTTCATTCCCGCTTCCCTTCTTCAAATGAACAATCCATCGTAACTCCCTTCCCGTCACCATTCCACTATCCACACATAAAAATCCTTCATTATAGAGATAGGAAGATAGAAAAACGATCACTACAACTAATATGAATTCGTGTAAAAATAAATAAAGATGAAAATATTTCCTACGAAGTAACAGGTTTCTTTATTATCTCTAAAACACCGATGCAAAAATGTTGTTCGTAATTCGTATGAAACTTTTACACAGTGTAATTGAGATTCGAATTATCAAGCGCTTGTGTATAACGAAGCGTACACACAGGGCCTAT
>NC_090768.1:48899030-48919030 GCF_036898095.1 Palaemon carinicauda
CTACCCCCCAAAATTGGGGGAAGGGGCTTGGTGTATAAATATAAATATAAATATAAATATATATATATATATATATATATATATACAGTATAACAGTAAATGCAGATACACATATGTTGCCCAACATCCGGAAATAATATATCCAACCTCATATAACTATTTATCCTCTAGGCGAAAGCTCAGAGGAAAAAGATAAAAACTGTGATAATGTTGTTCGATTTAATACCATGTATCAACAGCTGTTTCACCATTTAACTAGGCTACATTTATTGAAGAATTGAACACTTTAGTATAGAAACTATTTAGACAAAATTCTCGGAATAAAGATAGAAATATTGAATTTGAAAAATTCACATAAAAAGAAGATATTACTTGAAGTCTTAAAAAGTCACAGGAGGGTTTTTAGTGGCCTGTTGGAAACGTCCCTGCCTGGCGAATTACCGGACTGGGGTTCGAGTTCCGCTCATACTTGATAGTTTCTTGTAGTGTCTGCAATCTAACCATCCTCGTGAGCTAAGGATGAGTGCTTCAAGGGAGCCTATAGGTCTACCTGCTGAGTCATCAGCGGTCATTGTATGGCTCTCCCTAGTCCTGGCTTGGGCGGCGATAGGGCTTATGCGCTAATCATCTGTAAATATGATCTGTCAAGGGCATTCTCCTGCTAACGAGGGCAATTTCACTATCCCTTACCTATATCATTCATGAGCACCCTTTAAACCTTGAAACTGGCTTCACAATAAGAAATTGCAACGGCGTGGTCATCATCTCTAGCCCAAAGTTGCTTACGAAGCACACTTTGTGACGGTGCCGAGAGAAGGTTGTGAACTCAAAGGCAGGATGCAATCAACTGAGTTAGTTTATTATGGAACACTCTCCTTTATATACAAAACCTCAAGGCAACAGGAAACTACATGTTCGAGAAAATGACAATGTTACAGAGGAGAAAAGCAGACATGAATTTTCATGTTCGTTTTAGTGCGAGGGAAGAGCGCAGATACAAGCATAATATATACAAAAGGAATTATGTACAATTGTGTGACACAGGGTTGGTACAATTTCATCATTAACGAAGGCAGTAGCAACAGTCGGAAAAACTACACTCGCCAGCCAGGAGCAATACTACACCAATGGAATCCACAGAACCAAGGACCTACTGTACATAGTCTGAAATCCTAATTATATATCACTCTTCAACAAAGAGAGACAAGTTTCTATATATAACATTATATGTTCTTGCAAAGCTTGTCTAGGGACCCTGTGATGCTTCATGGAAAAATAAGTAAACTTGTGTACTCGACCCGTCAAAATTGACGGCCAAATATTTAGATCGATATGGATACATACGTGCCAGCACCCTCCTCTCACCTGGGTATGACTACTACTTCTCCCCTTACCCAAGGGACGGGGAGACCGAGTAGTTATACGTCCAGCAATGCTTCTGAGCATGACCGGTTAATATATATATATATATATATATCTATATATATATATATATATACATATATATATACATATATATAGAGTATATATATATATATATATACATATATATATATACATACATATATATATATATATATAGCCAAACACTTGCTCGTTATTATAAAGGGGAGATTATCTAAATTAATTTGATAATTAAAAAATTACATATTTTGGAATGTTTTTCTTTTAATAGCCTTTATATTGAAGTGTTATACCAATAGACAATAAGTATAGCATTGATGTAGGCCATAAGTTAATGGCTAAAACAGCTGTCGCCAAAAGACATCTAATGAAACAACTTAATTACAGTTTGAGTTCTCATTTAGAGACCAGGTCTTGAAAATGAGAAATTATATATATATTGGGGATATATATATGATATATATATATATATATATATAGATGTGTGCGTATGTACCTTTGGTTAACAGTCTTGATCTCTCTCTCTCTCTCTCTCTCTCTCTCTCTCTCTCTATATATATATATATATATATACATGTGTGTGTGCGTGCGTGTGTATCTGTATGTGATAGTTTGTCTTTAAAACATATGACTTACATACTTTCAAAATATTGGGCCACAAATGGTTTTTATAATTGGATTCATTCTACTTTAGGAATGACAAACCCCAAGGAGAATTCATATATGATAATTGAATCTACCAGGACCAGAATTCAAACATTCACTTCCGAATCAACACAAAAATGAGAAAATTCAATTTACCCACTGGACTACATATGTACAGTACATGATGTATACAGGACAGTGGTTACCTAATCGCGGTGCAATCATCTAAATTGAGAGCCGAAGCTAAATGGTGTAGTGGTCGGATAACATTTGCTATGTCCATGGATCGCTCCCAGTCAACCAACGTGCCTCTCCCTTCTTCCCGACCACGATGAGGCAGCGGTCAGACCTCAAGGCGCTCGTCTAGTGCCCCTTTTATTTTTATTTGTTTTTTTAACTTTTCTTTTTTATCTTATTTTAAATTGGTACCGTTTTGGAAGGTTTGGCATCATAATGTTATCAAGAAAATGAACAGGAAGGCCGAGTTCTTTTGGTACCGCTCTCTAAGGGCATATGGTAAAAAAAAATACTATCGCTCCCATGTCAGCTGGGATCACAAAATTAAGTCGTGGGGTTAAAAGTGACACTACTGCAACTCGCTAAGAATTTAGAAGACATAACACCTTTGGTACCAACCCTTTCACAATTGGATCAACAAACGACAAAAATGTTCATCATTATATCCAGTAATCATTATAATATTGCTGAAGATGGTGTTTAATACCATTGTCTTCCCATCCAATTGTCATGAGAGTTGTTTTCACACAGACACTTAAAAGGAAAAATCTGATATAACATTCTATATGTAAGGGCATTCAAATATAAGGTGATCTGAGTTAATTAGCAATGGATAACAAACACAAACCATTTACCCAGTTTAAAAATAGGGTTCTGCATTCAACTTTGACTCCATTCTACACCGGATTCTTCTGACGAGCCAATGCCCACAGACTGCCACGAGGTTTTCCTTCGAATGGTCGTCGTAACTAACAGCTAAAACCAGTCTCCTAAAGCATTACTCCAAATTCGCCTTTGGAGATTGGCACTCGCATGGCTGAGGCCTCTGAATGTCACTGGACCCCCCGAAACTGGACTGCCCGCAGGCATGGCTTTTACGATCTTCAGCCCAAGTCATGTTACGCATTCCTTCCCCGTCAGTTTCCCCCGACGACTCCCCCAACGTGAGCTTTTCTTCTTTCACTTCCTCCTCATTCGCTATCGTTGAAGTACTTCAATAGTACACCCCCACCCCCCCCACCCCCACCTCCCCTTCTTCACTCTCTCCATCGGTCTCCCCCCAAACTCCTTCCTCTCGTTCACGTAGTTATGTACTTATGTACTGTACTCTTGAGGTGAAAGAGAGAGTGATCCGCCAGTCTTTCCCTCCCTTCATTCCCGCTTCACTTCTTCAAATGAACAATCCATCGTAACTCCCTTCCCGTCCCCATTCCACTATCCACACATAAAATCCTTCATTATAGAGATAGGTAGATAGAAGAACGATCACAACGACTATTGTGAATTCGTGTAAAAATAAATAAAGATGCAAATATTTCCTACGAAGTAAAAGGTTTCTTTATTATCTCTAAAACACCAATGCAAAAATGTTGTTCGTAATTCGTATGAAACTTTTACACAGTGTAATTGAGATTCGAATTATCAAGCGCTTGTGTATAACGAAGCGTATACAAAGGGCCTATGTATACTTGGTAATCAGATACGTCAAGGCTTAATGCATCTGTATGCATTGATGTCTTATAAATACAATTATATATATATATATATATATATAATGACATTGTATATGTACATATAAACATGTAGTTATATATACAGTATATATATTTATATATATATGCATATATTATATATATATTATATATATATATATTATATATATATATATATATTATATATACACACATATATATATATATATATGTATATACAGTATATATATACATATATATGTATATATACGTATAGATATATGTATATATATACATATGTATATATATATATATATATATATAGTGTGTGTGTGTGTGGATGAAAATCAACACAATACCATGCTCAAATAGAAATAAATTTCTACATCATACTAGGATCTCTCTCGTGGAGAGAGAGAGAGAGAGAGAGAGAGAGAGAGCAAACGTGGGGATGCCTTTGTCGACATATGAGTGGAATAATAAGTCTTGACTATATATCTTTTGATATCCAATTTTTACTAATGAAGAATTAGGGTTCATAATTAGTTTAGAGAAACTTGTGACACACTTGTTATAGTGAGAGAGAGAGAGAGAGAGAGAGAGAGAGAGAGACAAATCAAAGTTCAGTGACCTGGTACTGAAAATGTTGTCAAGCCTCGTGAAGGACATCCATAAAAACATGATCATGATCGCCCAGTTTCATTCGAGAATTGAGCTGATGTTTGTAACAGCCTCATTGAAATGTTAATATTACCATAATCATTATCAACAAAGTTTGAATGACACATAGAAGGTTAATTTTGCATTATTGAGAATTATTTCTCTTCTTGTTTTGTTGCTCTTCTTAAAATATTTTATTTTTCCGTGTTTCCTTTACTCACTGAGCTATTTTCCCTGTTGGAGCCCCTGGGCTTATAGCATCCTGCTTTTCAAACTAGGGTTGTAGCTTAGCACATAATAATAATAATAATATTAATAATAATAATAATATTAATAATAATAATAATATTAATAATAATAATAATATCCAGTGTTATAATATTATTACTGTGGTATCCAGCCGCAGAGAGTTACTTCATCTATAATAAAAAAAAAACAAGTACCTCAGGCTATTTTATATTCAGGTTTACGCTCATTCAAATAAAAGATAGGAAAATTCTATTCATATGTTGTCGCCATATAAAAATGGGATTATGTCTACTTCCACGAGGTTGTGTGTCAGAGTGTAACCGGTTATTCCATTTCACCTACAAAAATCATTCCGTCAAAAAGCGTTACCAAGTTATTGCTTCTTGGGGGTGGACTGTCGCTCTTCAAACGTATAATCTTTAGTGGAGAGAGAGAGAGAGAGAGGAGAGGAGAGAGAGGAGAGAGAGCAATTCACTAGCACTTTTTGGCTCGAGGTCCAAAAGTAAAAGTGAAAAACTCTTAGTGCGTGGAAAATAGTCTCGGCTCGTGAGTGGTGCTCGAGTACTCTCAGCCTTACGGCTTCACTTCATGGAAGAGAAATCTCTTTTTGTTTCATAACTCTGAGTTGTAGTATAAGCTAATTATCAAATAAATTTACAACTATAAAAAGACCATTTCTTCCCCTAATGTACAATATAAGTTATTGGGATTCCTCTCACGATCAACGAAGAAGAAATCCTTTATGATCAAGAGGAGAAAAAATAGAGCAAGATTCCACTAAGGTCGAAAATCGAGTGACACATAACTCTCATTGAGGCCTCTCTCATTCGCGCACTCGACGTCACGGTCCGTATGTGGGTCATCTACAATACGGTCGCTTAAACTATATTACTATTTTTTTTTTCTTTTATGAATTATTATCTGGATATTTTCATAGAGGGTGTCATTCCAGCTAAATTGCCGTTGTCACTTCTCCGAGAGAGAGAGAGAGAGAGAGATGAGAGAGAGAGAGAGGTGGCATTTAATCATTTTAGGCGAATTCATGCGTTGTATCATAAGTGGAACTTTCGTGGACAATTCTATTGTTATGAAAAATCACAGGACAAGTTCCAAAAGATTTCCCCCGGGAATAAGAGAGCGAACAAAAAAGCCGGTAAGATCCCAAACTTTTTTTTTGTCACGCTGTTATATAATATACCCTGCCACGTTAAAGGTATAAAAGAAAGTAAGAGTAAAACTTTTTTTACTACGCATTCCAGCTTGAGAGAGAGAGAGAGAGAGAGAGAGAGAGAGAGAGAGTGTCCATTAATAATGAACAAAAGACAAAAATCTTCATATATAATTGATCTTAACAAATTTCTCCATTCCAGAATCTCTTGAGAGAGAGAGAGAGAGAGGAGAGAGAGGAGAGAGAGAGAGAGAGTCCATTAAGCAATAAACAAAAGACAAAAATCTTCATATATAATTGATCTTAACAAATTTCTCCATTCCAGAATCTCTTGAGAGAGAGAGAGAGAGAGAGAGAGAGAGAGAGAGAGTCCATTAATAATGAACAAAAGACAAAAATCTTCATATATAATTGATCTTAACAAATTTCTCCATTCCAGAATCTCTTGAGAGAGAGAGAGAGAGAGAGAGAGAGAGAGAGAGAGTCCATTAACAATAAACAAAAGACAAAAATCTTCATATATAATTGATCTTAACAAATTTCTCCATTCCAGAATATCTTAAGAGAGAGAGAGAGAGAGAGAGAGAGAGAGAGAGAGAGAGTCCATTAACAATGAACAAAAGACAAAAATCTTCCTATATAATTGATCTTAACAAAATTCTCCATTCCAGAATCTCTTGAGAGAGAGAGATGAGAGAGAGAGAGAGAGAGAAAGAGAGAGAGAGAGAGAGAGAGAGAGAGAGAGAGAGTCCATTAATAATAAACAAAAGACAAAAATCTTCATATATAATTGATCTTAACAAATTTCTCCATTCCAGAATCTCTTAAGAGAGAGAGAGAGAGAGAAGAGAGAGAGAGAGAGATACTTCGAAGCCTATCATGATACTCGGTAACCCAGGATATAAACCAGGTCTCACCCGAGACCTATACAAATAACCTGGCTTCATGGACGACTAATTTGGATGTTGAGCTGTGGCGGCAATTTGCACTCGACTGGAGGAAGCGAAACATTAATATCCTGTCTGTTTAACCGCACGCGCCGAGGTCAGGTATTAAAGCCGCAGCGGATAGTCCCGTGTGTTCTGATAAATTGATAGAATTCTATACGCAATGTGTCTGTCCACCATTTCGTGCAAGGGAACGGCAACCCCCCCCCCCCCCTCAGGTTCAGGTCAAGCGTCGCCCGGACGTCTTAGATCCAAGATGGCCTTTAGCCATGAACAGAAAGGCCAGTTGCCTCAATTCCACTTGGTGCGATCCATTCATGATTCAATTCACTTTGTATGTAAAACAATGTAGTTCATATCAGTATTTTGTAAAGAATAATACGTATATAATGTAAATTGCTAAGATGTAATTGTATTTTTATAATAAAAGATAAAAAAAAAATATTCACTTTGCTGTTCATCGGTTGGATAATGATTTAACAGAGAATTGATTTTATTTTCTCCCTTTGGGTGATGGGGAACTACAAGTGAACGTTTTTTTCCTCTTAAGATTTTTATCATATAGATATCTTGAGTGAACTTCTATATAACAAAGTAAGCAATTTAAATCCAGGAACTCGTAATCCATCTCATTCTCATTCTCTTTTTCCGGAGGCAATGTATTAACTATCGGGGGGCGAGCGAGGAGAGAGAGAGAGAGAGAGAGAGAGATGAAAATAACTACATTGTTCGCTTGAAAATAATCTTTTGTACAAGATATACCTTTAAAATCGTCACAATTGCTGCCAGAAAACCATCAAAATGTTTGCAGTCTTGTAATACAAAAATTACTTCCTCTTCAATCGATTATGTTGGTTGAAGTTCAGTTATTGATGACACAGAGCGGTAGTTATTTCTAGAATAATGGGATCAATTTGTTCTACATTGAAAATAAATACTAGTTATATGCTTGTATTACATGACATGCTTTGTTTTCAGTGCACAAAGTATTATTTTGTATTGTATGATATATTTTTTTTTCTTGTAATGCATGATGTAATTGGTTTGATTTGCATAAAGAATTTTGACATGCATAACATAGTTCGTTTATTTGTGATTTCATTTTTTTCTAGGCTTTTATAAAGTTGATAAGTGTAAAAGTTTCCAGCCATCAAATACTTTTCTGACATAAACCAGAAATTTGATATCCAGCAAGCCATCACATCTGCAGTGCAAAAAGAAGTTAGTCCATATTTCAGGCCCTATTTCTATCCATACAGTGAGTTTTTCACTGCTTATATCAAGTACTATACCAGACATACTGACAGTACTTTTCTGGAACTAGTGGAGCATGTGATGAGTACTGCTATGGTAATATTTATACGGCCACTGTTAGTAGTCCCGAGAGTCCAAATAGCTTATAAGGAGAGCGACTTTGTTCAGTAACACGATCTATTAAAACAATTAGCCCAATTTAGTACTTTTTGATTATTCACTCCATAACAAATGAACTTTTTGTGAAATAAAGTGATTAAGTGATTTCGTCAATCAATCAGGAAGTAGGTTGGCTAGTGCACCAGCCACCCATTGAGATACTACCGCTAGAGAGTGGTCCTTTGACTGGCCAGACATTACTGTATTGGGTCCTTCTCTCTAGTTACGGTTCACTTTCCCTTAGCCTACACATACACTGAATAGTCTGGCCTATTCTTTACAGATTCTCCTCTGTCCTTATTCACCTGACAACACTGAGATTACTAAACAATTCTTCTTCACCCAAGGGGTTAACTACTGCACTGTAATAGTCCAATGGCTACTTTCCTCTTGGTAAGGGTAGAAGAGACTCTTTAGCTATGGTAAGCAGCTCTTCTAGGAGAAGGACACTCCAAAATCAAATCATTCTTCTCTAGTCTTGGGTAGTGCCATAGCCTGTGTACCATGGTCTTCCACTGTCTTGGGTTAGAGTTCTCTTGCTTGAGGGTACACTCGGGCACACTATTCTATCTCGTTTCTCTTCCTCTTTTTTTTTTTGTTAAAGTTTTCATAGTTTATATATGAAATATTTATTCAAATGTCATTGTTCTTAAAATATATTATTTTTCCTTGTTTCCTTTCCCCACATGGCTATTTTTCCTGTTGGGGCCCCTGGGCTTATAGCATCCTGCTTTTCAAACTAGGATTGTAGCTTAGCAAGTAATAATAATAATAATAATAATAATAATAATAATAATAATAATAATAATAATAGCTGGCTCTAGAAAGGAACAGCATAAGTCCCTGCCAAATTCAAATTCATCATATTGTATTAGTATTGAATTGGGAAATTTGGGGATGAACATCCGTAAAGCAAGACTTCCCCAACAATGGGAGCATCATTCACCTACACAGGGAGCTCATCCGCAGAACATCTAACCCCACTTCACACGGCGCTATGCAAGCTCATCTTTGTTCTCACTCTCGTGCTTCCTGAAACCAAAGTCCTTCATTGCCAATACTCCTTTCCCAACATCTATTCAATATTCTTGGGCCTTCCTTTCCTCCAGAAGAAGATGCTGCTAAAATTATAACAGTGAAAAGGATACAGGGAACTCCTGAAGGCAGATTTAAGCTAGAGATATAGAGAGTAATTGTTCCAAGGAGCTTGGCAAACATAATTGAATGGTCCTTGGAGTTATAACGTCAGACTATTGATTCCAAACAATTCCAAATGAAGATCTTACCGATTTAATAACGCTTTACACCCAGTGTGGCATTATAGTGCCATTGCTAATTTCATTTCTGTTCTTATTCCTCTCTGAACTTCAACCTTAAATAACTCCGATAATTCCTTAGATAGCGAGTGCTTCGTAGCTAGTGGCATTTGCTGACATCAGTGTGGAACTTTCCTTAGAGTAAAGCCAGGCTGACACTTGCACGAATTTGTGGCACGCATTGTCACGACTCGAGTCGAGTCATGAACTGGCGTGAACTCGTTGTGAACTGGCGTGAAGTGTTCGTATACCCGTCGTGACATCGTGGCATGTCGTGACAAGAATTTTGAAATGTTCAAAATTTTGGTCACGACAAAATTTCGTGCCCGGGTCGTGAACTATGCGCGAACTGTTCGTGAACTCGTCGGGACGATGCGAGAAGTGCGCAAACTATGCGTGAACTCGTCGTGCCAGTTCGTGTCAATGTGGACAGGTCAGCTGTGGTTCTGAGGTATTTTTTTTTTTTTTTTTTTTGATCTTCCAGTTCGTGCCACAAAATGTCACGACTTGCCACGACAAACTCGTGGCAAAAAGTCGTGCAAGTGTCAGGGTACCTTCAGTAACAATAAAAAATTAGCTTATGAATATAAATATTGCTTTGACAATTCCAAATGTTCTCCAGTAACTACTGTACACTTCCCAGTCAAATGACTACACACCCGGAAACCGAGATAAGTCGAAAAAATATAAATACGATGATAAATGGTATATAAAAAATCGAAAATACAAAACATAATTAAAGAAAAATAATTGATTCCCTTACGAGTAAAGGTAATAATTACCGAGGTAAAAAAAATCAACCGGAAAAACAAAACTCATATCATTATTGCACCCTTGAAAATAGCTGCACCACGATCACAAGATGAAAAAGAAATTGATAAAAAGATAACAGAGAAAGATAATAAATGAAAAAATGAACGCACACACTGGTGATAAGTTATCCTGGTGAATAATTATAAATCAAATCAATCTTACCAAGTAAAAACATTTATTAAAAAAAAAAAAAAATAATAATAATAATCGGAAAAGTCCTAAAACAAAATTGGGGATGATACTGCGCAGTGCATGTTTATTAGTTCGTTATTTTGCATTTTAAAGTTTTAAAGGCCCTTCATGAATGGCAGAGGCAAATAACAGTGACAATGACGCGAATACCGTGAGACCTTCTACCGGGGGGTACTCCCAGGGTGGCGCCTGGGGGAGAAGTTAGAGGGGACTTGTGATAGTCCCTGCTGGCTAATGGTCGCCCGAGGAGAACGATGTAAATCGTCTCAGTGGAGACCTAAAACCCGCAACTTTAACTTTTTAACTTTTATATAAAATATAGCAGGGCAATGCCCTAGAGGCTGACTATATATACACACGATCAGCGCCCCAGCCCCTCTCCACCCAAGCTATAGGACCAGCGAGGGCCAGGCTATGTCTGCTGATGATTCAGCTTGTAGATCAGTAGGTTCCGCAAAACCTCCCATCCTTAGCTTACAAGAATGGTGAGGTTGCAGACACTACAAGAAACTATCGAGTTTGACCGTGACTCGAACCCCAGTCCGGCAGATCGCCAATCAGGGATTTGTATCCAATGGTTTCTCTAGGTACAAGAACAGACATCACAAGAAACATCATGCTTCATTGCAAATCTCATTTCGCAATAACATGGCCATCTAAATTCAATCCAATATATTGTGAGGACTCAAAAATGGAAAATCTATGGTCTATGGATTTCAAAAATAAGATAAAGTAACAATTTTCTGGAATTTTCTTAAATCACAAAAGTAAAACCGACACAAAAGGAATTTTTAAAAATTAACCTACCTTTCCACGATCCGGAAGACGAAGACTGTTGGAATTAAAGAAGATACATCCACCTGGAAACAAGGAGAGAAAAAATCAGATAAAACGTGACAAAGAAAAAGACAATTCAGTATTTTCGTTTGCTGAATTACCAAACATCTTACCAGGGGAGAACTTCCTCTAATTATTTATTATTACTCAAAGAAATGTTTCCCTTTCAACTGATTAAGTGATATGCATGTTACAAAACGTTAAGATAGTATTTCAAAGATGAAAAGACCAAATCTTGCTAAAAATAGAGTCAGGATACAGATAATCAAGATATTTACACAGAAAAGTTAATATATACTTCAAATACTAGTGTACCAGAGCTGTCAAAAATGATATTTAAATAATTAGATAGATATACACACACAAGCACACACATACAGAATAACCCTTTCCACCCTTCCCCCTTGTCTAGCTACAATCCGCTGGTTCGGCAATTTATGAGAGAATGCGGTTTCAGAGTGTACCTCTCGGGGTACCACCTTTCACCAGGGTATGACTACTTCATCTCCCCCCTGAGCGTGACAGAAAATTAATAAACATTACATATTAGCCAAACGCAGGCTCTTAGATTGTTACTGTTCTTAGAATGATATATTGTTAATTTATTCTCATCATTTATTTATTTCCTTATTTCCTTTCCTCACTGGGCTATTTTTCCCTGTTGGAGCCCTTGGGCTTATAGCATCTTGCTTTTCCCACTAGGGTTGTAGCTTGGCTAATAATAATAATAATAATAATAATAATAATAATAATAATAATAATAATAATAGGGGAGATTAAGACAAAATTCTGGAGACAGATTATGTGCAAACACAATAAATTTGTCTAATAACCATGTGACAAAAGGGAATTAAGAGGAACTGGCAAAAGTAACTGTCCTTCCCGTGCACTTAAAATGCATTGAAACTATTTAGTGGGAAGTCAGTTGAATCCGTTATTTAGTTCGAAGCAATTGTCTTGAAAAAAAAGGGATAATTTTTTCCTAGTCATTACAAAGAGGTGACGTAATAGAAATTTAGTGTCAATTACCAGCTGCCATGTGGCCATCAAACGTTTGAATATAGATTGTAATGATTGTGTTATGTAATTTCTATGAACTTTTGTATAATCGTTTTCGGCGACATTAATTTTTCATTTTTTTAAAACCAGGTGAACATAACTAATCAGTTAATCAGTATATTTTGAAATATCTTGTTTTGAGGCAGACGCATACAATGTTGTTGGCCCAAAACCTTGAAAAACACCTGGCAAGGCCTTAATGGGAATCGTTGAAATTGTGAAACCCGAAGTAACTTTCGCCATAATTGAAAAAAAAAAAAAATGCAAAAAATCCTGACTGCGGCTCCTTGCTTTAGAGCAGTGTTTCCCAACCCTGGGGTAAATTACCCCAGTGGGGTAATGGACCCGTATTTTTGGAGTAATCAAGATGTTCTGAAATTGAGCTATTCACATTCCCATAATTATTGCCATAATTCATACACAAAATCTGCAATAATTATTCTATAAGAAAACTCAATAATCCTTAACTATAAGCAGCCAATAGCGGGCTACATGATCCATACAGTTCATCAGGTAGCTGCAAAAAACATCCGATGTTACCGGGTATATGTTCAATGGGGTAATTGATTAGTCAGAAATAACATTTTGGGGTAATCATTTAAAAAAGGTTGGGAAACACTGCTTTAGAGGAATTTAGGAACTCTGTTATAGGGATTGGTATTTTCACTGACAGCTAAGCAGCTAATGTCCCATTTTTCGTCCCCTGTGTTAGATCTTACATATTTTGGGAGTAAAATATATTGCAGTAAAATTCACATGAATAATTACCAAAATATATTCGTCAACCATAGTTGCTAGGAATAATGTACATAGAAGATAGCGAGCATTTATACGCATACATACATTCAAATACGTATGCATATGTATGTATACATATGTGTAATGAGGTATGTATGTATATTGCAGTAAAATTCACATGAATAATTACCAATATCGAAGATGTATATCTTGGCTAACCATATAAAACGCAAGGACGCGTTAAAGCAAACGCTCTGAAATGTTTATACTCAAGTATTGTAAAGCTGTACAAAGAGTTGCTCAAAATTTCATCATCCAAATGCAATAAAACTAAAATATTTTTTTCAAAGAATGAATGCAATGTTAATGATCACCATTTCTCTCCTGCAACTTGCTGCGTCAGAGGCTGGTGGAATGAGGGTCGATTGAAAGGCCTCTAAAGTATAATGTAAAAGATATTGATGATGAATATTTGTCATTTTCCAGCATGCAATGGAGACTTCTTGAGGCAAATTCTTCTTAATCACCGTTAGTTAATGATGGCTTTAATGGTGAACTCAATTGAATTAGTAACTCTTGATGCAGATCATGAGATGACGCAGTCCTTAATAATGAAAATTATTGCTACTACTACTATTCATTTTTTCTAATTAGAGTAATTGGATAATCATAACATTACAAGCATAAATAGTAAAAAAAAAATAATGGCTTCCTCGTCGAGGGGTCTAACCGACAGTACACCTTTTACAGTACACCGTAGGCATTAATCACGGATTATTATTAATATTATTATTATTATTACTAGCCAAGCTACAACCCTAGTTGGCAAAGCATGATGTTATAAGCCCTAGGGCTCCAATAGGGAAAAATAGGCCAGTAAGGAAAGGAAATAAGGAAATAAACCATGAGAACAAATTAACAATTAAATCATTCTAAAAACTGTAACAACGTCAAAACAGATATATTATTACTATTACTATTATTATCAATATTATTATTACTATTACTTGATAAGCCACAACCCCAGTTGGAAAAGCAAGACGCTATAAGCCCAGGGAGCCACAACAGGCCCTAGTTAAATTTGCTTTACATCCTTCTACTTTGCCTGCGATCTTGTTTCCTTTCTGCCATCTAGCTGTCCAAGCTCTTCTAACATTTACCCTAGAATTACACTAGGGTTCTTAACCTTCGGATGATTCCAGACCCCCATACAGGCATAACTACAGTGAACAAGAACATAAGCATAACTACAAAAAATAACCTGTGAACAATAATAAGTACAAAATAGAAGAAAATAACGAGATGCTAAAAAAAAAATACCTGATTACCAGAGATCGAGTCCCATACCCCCAGCATTTGGGTCCCATACCTCAAGGGGTATGGATATCCCGGTTAAGAACCCTGGTCTAAGATGCACTTAGAGGGTGAAGGGTCTTACAGCACAACGCCGGGGTATATAGCCCAAATCCAAAAATCCTATGCAAGTCCAACAAATAACTTCATCTAATATTCCTCAGCCCCTTCTGTGATCTTGTTGCGATATGAAAATAGTTGATTCACGTTTTGAAGTACATATTTCCGAAAATGGCAAATCCGGAAAGACTTGAGTCGCCAAGACCGGATGACTCGCGTGAGTCATTCCACAAATTAATAGGTACAAGACGGGTTTTGTTAAAAAAAACTCTTTTCACTCATCGTGTATGACAGGTCAATTGACGTCAATCAAATGTGAGTAAGAATTAATTACATACTTGGGAAAGCTCCTGGACCGCGTATGGTCTCCTAAACGGGAAATATAAAAAAGAACCTAATTTGGAGGAAAAAATATGAATTGCCGCTTCGATTGTACTCATTGGATTATTATTATTATTATTATTATTATTATTATTATTATTATTATTATTATTACTACTAGCTAACCTACAACCATAGTTGGAAAAGCAAGATGCTCTAAGCCCAAGGGCTCCAACAGGGAAAAATAGCCCAGTGAGGAAAGGAAATAAGGAAATAAACGATATAAGAAGTAACGAAAAATTAAAATAAAATAAATAAAAACATTAACAACATTAAAACTGATATTTGATATATAAACTATAAAAGGACTTATGTAAGCCTGTTCAACATAAAAAACATTTGCTGCGAATTTGAACTTATGAAGTTCTACTGATTCAACTACCCGATTAGGAAGATCATTCCACAGTACTTTATTTCAAGCAATGGACAAAAAAGTTCTTTGTATTGTAATTTGAACTTATGAAGTTCTACTGACTCAACCACCCAATTAGGAAGATCATTCCACAGTAGTTTATTTCAAGCAAATGACAAATACGTTCTTCGTATTGTATTATGAGAACTAACTTGACGATAAAATTTAGGTTCATTCAAGTGTTATGGTAATAAATAGATAAGGAGTACAGTACTTGGCAAACAAACACTCGTAATCAGCTCACCTGCTTCAAAGGATGCGTAAATTAATTCGTCACGACGCTTCGAGGTCTCTGGGGTAAGATAACAAGGCCACCGAGCACTGAAGACTATTCTACGTTTCCCATTACATGCTTTTATTTGTTATTTTCACTTGAAGGTTTAAAGGTTTAAAGGTCGCTCATGAATGACAGAGCCAAGAGACAGTGACATTGCCCTAGCAATCACGACAATACCCACGAGACTGACCATATATTATATGATCAGCGCCCAAGCCTCCTCTCCACCCAAGCTAGGACCAGGGAGGGCCAGGCAGTGGCTGCTGATGACTCGAACAGATAGACCTATAGGCTCCTCAAACCCCCTGACCTTAGCTCACAAGGATGGTAAGGTTGCAGACACTAATGGCACTAACGAGTCTGAGAGGGACTCGAACCCCCGACTGGCAAACACCAGACAGAGACGTTACCGATCAGGCCACAGCAACCCTTCGTACGAAATAAATAAAATAGTGGTTTTAGTAATGTCCGTTTTCGTTTCTATCAGTCATAAATTATTTCCAGGTTAAATTTGGGCTTTCTGTTACTGAATTATCTAAAGAGTTTGAAACGTTTTTATATTAAATTGACCAGATATGATAATTTTATTGTATAAGTTTAATAATTAATACTAAAATGGACGTCCACAGTCCATGTATTCATTTCTAGATGCATGCATACAGACCTACGAGAGAGAGAGAGAGAGAGAGAGAGAGAGAGAGAGAGAGAGAGAGAGAGAGAGAGAGAGAGAGCTTATCTTTTTGAACTCATCTTGATAGTTTTCAGTGTTTTGGCGAGCCAGTAACGTTTTATATTTAGGTTTAGCTGTAGCCTACTTTGTATTCCTTATCTTTGCCTACACAGTCAGATAATGGATATGGATAGTGAATAAAAACATTAAAAATTAAGTTTTAAGTATTGTAGGTTTGACGCTCTTCTTAATTGATATATTCAAATTAGCCTTACGTAGGATGTAGGATAAACGCTCCTATAATGACTTTTAAAGCGAGGAATAAAATTGCAAAACATCCGATTAATATAAAATACAAATTACGTTTATAGCCAATGGTCTGTAAATAGCGAAGAAAGCTTTCAAAGTACCACATTGTATATAAAGGCTGATGCCATTCCTACCAAAAAAAAAAAAAAAAAAAAAAAAAAATCATATCTGCTAATAGTCTAAAAGAGATAGCCTCAAAATATCGTCCATAAGATAACCTTGCTTTTCATGAAGTATAAATTACCGGTTGATGTTCAAGAAAATCTGCTTAATTTGCAATGTCATTAACAAATGTTTTACTAAGAAGATTACGGAGAGCAGTTACCTTCATAGAGACTCTCATTAAGTAGATTGTACACACACAAAAGTTATCTTTATAATCATGATGCTTACCCAGTGCCTTAATTAATTACGTATTTCATACTAAGTGACTTTTTTATTATCCATATTATTCACATGAATTCTATAGACTAATTCATGATACAGTCTATAACCATGGATGCTATTGCAATGGATTTTGGGCCATGGTTTTCCAAGTCCATTAGGACTTACCAAGTCGAAACTGTTCTACTAATTTGACCAATGTGTTCTTCATCCACTCTGAGCGGATGGAGACGTAAGAACACAAAGCAATAATGTTCAGTTACTATCAACTGCGTATGCTGATAATGCTGTAGTTTATCAGTCATAGATAAGGACACTACTCATCCTTAAAAGTAACTCGAGGCAAATAGCCTTGGTATCTCAATTGGTCGTATCTTTAAGGGTTCAGTTATATTCTAAATTCCTTAAAGAAATATAAGACCACGGGCTATTTTTCCCTATTGGAGCCCTTGGGATTATAGCATCTTGCTTTTCCAACTAGGATTGTAGCTTGGCTAGTAATAATAATAATAATAATAATAATAATAATAATAATAATAATAATAATAATAATAATAATAATAATAATAATAATACCCCTCTGCTTATTTACCTGTGATAATTTCTGTAACACATACTAGGTTTTGAGTTTTTCATAAAACTCGTTATAGGAAATAGTTGATTCATTGATTTGCGTGAACTGTGGAAGCATTGTTATTAGAAATGCTCTCTCTCTCTCTCTCTCTCTCTCTCTCTCTCTCTCTCTCTCTCTCTCTCTCTCTCTCTCTCTCTCTCTCTAAAAATATTCGAAATCTCTATTTCCATATCCCTGGTAACGCTCCAGATCTTAACTTGTATAGTTCCGTCAGTGCTCAAGATTTCGATTGAAAAACTTGAACAATACATGAAATATTTATCTAAGAAACTGACAATGTTCAAAATCCTAATGCATAAGGAATTGACAGTGTTCTAAATCTTGATTTAAAAAAGCTATTCATTATCATGAAGTATACACAGTCTTCATAGAAGATCCCCAATAACTAAAGTTTCTATAAAAGGATTGCTAGAGCTCCCTCTGAATATTTACAAAATCTGTTACTAAGTGTGGGTCTCAGATCAAAGCACTATCATTCTCCGCAATAAATCTTCATGTAATGATGTCATAAGTATAATTACCTTGTGACAACCTTTACTTAAGATGATTCGACGATTCTATCATAAGCTATTTCAACATGAGCCTGAATCAAGCATATTTCAATAAATATCCCTTTAGAGTAGAATTTATTGAGGAGCTCTTTAATTTGTAATACTAAGTTTATAGAAATTCTTGTGAAATTGCAATTAACATGGCTTAATTAAATCAAAGAATTTGACATATTTGCTATGTGACAAAATATATCAGCAGATAAAAGATAATTCAATTGCCTTAGCTGGTCAGTAAATAGATTCTGAAATGTATGAATATGTATTCTCTAACAATACCTATTTTTCTAATGTGCTAAATTTCACCCAGAATATACTATATACGACCATTTCCCAACAAAATTTGGCATATACTTCTACAAAATGGATATAGAAAACGTCACTGAAGTAGGGTGCAGGTTGGCCAAGACATCAGCCACTCTTTGCGATACTGAACAGAAAATTATAAGATCCTTTAAGGCCGGACCAAACACTTTGATGTTGGATCCTTCTCTGGATATAACTCTTCTTTTTGCCTACACATGCACTGAATTACCTGGGCATATTTCTTTAACATTCTCCTCTCTCCACACACGCCTCGCAATACTAAGCAAACTACAACTTACACTCTCACATCCGTGGGTGGCTGCTGTAACCGTTCAGTACAATTTTCTTTTTTTTCTAAGAGAGGAACACCACAACATCAAATCAATGTTCTCAAGTCTTGCTAGTGACATAGCCTCTATACCGTGGCCTTCCACTGCCTTGGATTACGAGTTCCTTGCTTGAGGGTAGACTCGGGCACGCTGTTATATTTTATTTCTCTTTCTATTGTTTTTTGAAATTTCAATAGTTATAAGAAAAATCTAATTTAATGTTGTTACTGTTCTTAAAATATTTTATATCGATTGTTTATTACTTCTCTTGTAGTTTTTTAATTCCTTGTTTTCTTTTCTCCATAGGCTATTTTTCCCTGTTGGAGCCCTTGGGCTTATATCATCTGGGTTTTCCAACTAGGGTTATAGCTTAGTTTGTAATAATAATAATAATAATAATAATAATAATAATAATAATAATATCCAGTCATTGTCTTCTGATGTCTTGAGTCACGGTGTACCCTCAAGCAAGGTAACTGTCAATTGTCTTTCTAAGCGTAGTTCACTACTGAAACATTAGAACTGCATGAAAAAATATCATTGCTTTCCTTTGGACAGTAGGGCTCCAATGTGTGTTAATACATAGAATACAACAATTCAAAATGTTATCAAACAAATAATTAACAATTCTTACCTCAAACTTGTCATCTATCTATAGTATTCTAACCATAAGGCCTCAATTGAATTCATTAACTTTTCTTAAAAGACATTGGGAAAATTTCATGACAATTATTATTATTTTTATCAATAATAATAATAATAATAATAATAATAATAATATAACTATTATTATTATTATTATCATTAGCAGTAGTAGTAGTAGTAGTAGTAGTAACCAAGCTACAACCCTAGTTAGTAAAAACAGGATGCTTTAAGCCCAAGGGTTCCAACGGGGAAAAATATCCCAGTAAGGAAAGGAAATAAGGATATAAATAAACTATATGAGAAGTAATGAACAATTAAAATATTTTAAGAATAGTAACAACATTGAAACTAATCTTTCATATATAAACTATAAAAAGACTTATGTCAACCTATCAAACATAAAAACATCTCCAAGTTTGAACTTTTGAAGTTTCACCGATTCAATTATCCGATTAGGAAGATCATTCCACAACTTGGTCACAGCTGGAATAAAACTTCTAGAATACTGTAATTAATAGAGTAAAGTAGTCGTATCAGACAAT
>NC_090768.1:48929030-48939030 GCF_036898095.1 Palaemon carinicauda
ATAATGATAATAATAATAATAATAATAATTACAATAATGATGATAATAATAATAATAATAATAATAATAATAATAATAATAATAATAATAATAATAATAACAATAATACTAATAATAGTAATAGTAATGATAACAATAAGAATAATAATAATAATAATAAAATTCTATATCGAGCGCTAAAGGTTTAATATTATTTTATAAGATATGATAGATGGGATGATGTTGGAATCCCCGTGATAATTAAATGTTATTAACCTAATTAATTTTTCCAGAGAGAGAGAGAGAGAGAGAGAGAGAGAGAGAGAGAGAGAGAGAGAGAGAGAGAGAGAGAGAGAGAGAGAGAGAGAGAGAATATCAGGACGACACATGCCAAGGGAGATTCAATTTTAAATATTAAGGTTTATATAACCACGACCACAAAAAAAAAAAAAAAGTAAGTTTTCGAAATATTATTACTATCTGCATTTAATTTAACCTATCTCTTACATTTATATTTACAATGTAATAGCACGGCCATTTTCAATGTCAAAAAAAATAGCTACTCATGAGATATTGTTCATGTATCACAGATTGCAAGCTATCAGGATCACGAAGGTTCTGTGTGTGAGTGAAAGAGTTAGTGAGTGAGTGAGTGAGAGTGTGTTTGTGTGTATGTGTTAGATGTGGATTAAAGCCATCAATAACGCAGAAGAGCGAATAGAAAATGTTCAGATGAGGAAACTCGGGTTATAAAGTATCCTTAAAACTCCCACTGCTAAACATTTTAGATAATGTTAAGGAAAACTGGGATTTGGGGTCCAATGTTAAGTTAGGTTAGTGGGGTGAGGAATGATCTAGCATACATTCCTGCAATTACCATCTCATAATTTCAATTTTTTTTTTTTTAAACCATGAATGGGTATTCACGCCCACGGTCTAGATCATGCATTTTAGGCATTTATAGGTATACGTGCTAAGATGCTATTACTGCTGGATAAACTTAAAGGTTAGGAGCAAAGGCCAACTTGATGTTTAATAGTGCTATGTAAGCCTTTTAAATAACGTTCGTTCGCTGGGACCAATAAAACTTTCATTAATACTAGCAAATCTCTATTCGAAAATGCCGCAAAAAAAAAAAAAAAAAAAAAAAAAAAAGTAGGTAGGTTCAATGACTTTACGAAAATGTAAACCCTTGCTGTGATTACGGTTTTTTATGTTTATGCATAATTATAGGCTCTTCAGTATATAGCATAGAATATTCTAAAGACCTTAGAAAAGTGATAATTACAAGATAAATAATGTCATATATTTCTATACTAAGTCATATATTCTGAGCCAAATTTAACCACTATTATTGCCAAAACGGAACTACAATGACCACTGATATTGTTCGTGTTATCATCACAAGGCTTCTGATGTTCTGTATGGCTTATTGTAAAAAAAGTTATTATTACTATTGTTTCATCATCACCATCATTAGTACTAACATCATCATTATTTTTCGATGCAAAAAAAAAAAAAAAAAAAAAAAAAAAAAAAAAAAAAAAAAAAAAAAAAAAAAAAAAAACCCCGAAGAGTTTTTCGATGTTTTAATTACATCTTTTTCAGGAAAGATATATAATTACAAAACAAGGCGGCACACAAGCCTCCACTCGCTGCTCGATAGTTAAATTTTAATAGTTTTATGGCAAAATCTCTCTTCAAGTATTAGACGTTGTCTTACGTAGGCACGTGACCATCCTATTAATGTAAATACTTATTATTTTAATAGAGGAGGAAAATTAATTAACTAAAATATACTGACGTATTAACCGTTTCATGACGTTCAGGATGATTCAGTAATAAAGTTAAGATACCACGATAGTATGATCCTCCAGTCCTACTACCGGCGACTTTGCTATTTACAGATCTTTGCTACGTAAGGTAGCTCTCCTTTTCTATCTAGAGATCTTTGCTATGTAAGGTAGCTATCCTTTTCTATCTAGAGATCTTTGCTATGTAAGGTAGCTATCCTTTTATAACTACAGATCTTTGCTATGTAAGGTAGCTGTCCTTTTCTATCTAGAGATCTTTGCTATGTAAGGTAGCTGTCCTTTTCTATCTAGAGATCTTAGCTATGTGAGGTAGCTGTCCTTTTCTATCTAGAGATCTTTGCTATGTAAGGTAGCTGTCCTTTTCTATCTAGAGATCTTTGCTATGTAAGGTAGCTGTCCTTTTCTATCTAGAGATCTTAGCTATGTAAGGTAGCTGTCCTTTTCTATCTACAGATCTTAGCTATGTAAGGTAGCTGTCCTTTTCTATCTAGAGATCTTTGCTATGTAAGGTAGCTGTCCTTTTCTATCTACAGATCTTTGCTACGTAAGGTAGCTCTCCTTTTCTATCTAGAGATCTTTGCTATGTAAGGTAGCTCTCCTTTTCTATCTAGAGATCTTTGCTATGTAAGGTAGCTATCCTTTTATAACTACAGATCTTTGCTATGTAAGGTAGCTGTCCTTTTCTATCTAGAGATCTTTGCTATGTAAGGTAGCTGTCCTTTTCTATCTAGAGATCTTAGCTATGTGAGGTAGCTGTCCTTTTCTATCTAGAGATCTTTGCTATGTAAGGTAGCTGTCCTTTTCTATCTAGAGATCTTAGCTATGTGAGGTAGCTGTCCTTTTCTATCTAGAGATCTTTGCTATGTAAGGTAGCTGTCCTTTTCTATCTAGAGATCTTTGCTATGTAAGGTAGCTGTCCTTTTCTATCTAGAGATCTTAGCTATGTAAGGTAGCTGTCCTTTTCTATCTACAGATCTTAGCTATGTAAGGTAGCTGTCCTTTTCTATCTAGAGATCTTTGCTATGTAAGGTAGCTGTCCTTTTCTATCTACCGATCTTTGCTATGTAAGGTATCTGTCCTTTTCTATCTACAGATCTTTGCTATGTAAGGTAGCTATCCTTTTCTATCTACAGATCTTTGCTATGTAAGGTAGCTGTCCTTTTCTATCTAGAAATCTTTGCTATGTAAGGTAGCTATCCTTTTCTATCTAGAGATCTTTGCTATGTAAGGTAGCTCTCCTTTTCTATCTACAGATCTTTGGTATGTAAGGTAGCTATCCTTTTCTATCTAGAGATCTTTGCTATTCAAGGTAGCTATCCTTTTCTATCTACAGATCTTTGCTATGTAAGGTAGCTCTCCTTTTCTATTTACAGATCTTTGCTATGTAGGGTAGCTATCCTTTTCTATCTAGAGATCTTTGCTATGTAAGGTAGCTATCCTATTCTATCTACAGATCTTTGCTATGTAAGGTAGCTCTCCTTTTCTATCTACAGATTTTTGCAATGTAAGGTAGCTCTCCTTTTCTATCTAGAGATCTTTGCTATGTAAGGTAGCCATCCTTTTCTATCTAGAGATCTTTGATATGTAAGGTAGCTCTCCTTTTCTATCTAGAGATCTTTGCTATGTCAAGTAGCTGTCCTTTTCTATCCAGAGATCTTTGCTATGTAAGGTAGCTATCCTTTTCTATCCAGAGATCTTTGCTATGTAAGGTAGCTATCCTCTTCTATCTACAGATCTTTGCTATGTAAGGTAGCTATCCTTTTCTATCTACAGATATTTGCTATGTAAGGTAGCTATCTTTTTCTATCTACAGATCTTTGCTATGTAAGGTAGCTATCCTTTTCTATCTACAGATCTTTGCTACGTAAGGTAGCTCTCCTTTTCTATCTAAAGCTCTTTGCTATGTAAGGTAGCTCTCCTTTTCTATCTACAGATCTTTGCTATGTAAGGTAGCTCTCCTTTTCTATTTAGAGATCTTTGCTATGTCAGGTAGCTCTCCTTTTCTATCTAGAGATCTTTGCTATGTAAGGTAGCTGTCCTTTTCTATCTACAGATCTTTGCTATGTAAGGTAGCTATCCTTTTCTATCTACAGATCTTTGCTATGTAAGGTAGCTATCCTTTTCTATCTACAGATCTTTGCTATGTAAGGTAGCTGTCCTTTTCTATCTACAGATCTTTGCTATGTAAGGTAGCTATCCTTTTCACCATTTGTTTCATGATTGGATACGCCCTCACCCGTGCCCTATTTGGACTTTATTTCACTAGTCTTTGGAATCGGCGAGCATAAGTCTCGAGTATCCGTAGCTCAAAGACTTTTCTGATCCCTGTGCACTCGGAGATTGATTAAACTTAAAAGCCAGAATGTAGAATGCAATGTGATCATGGGTTGTGGAAAGAAAATTACATTATCCATCTCTTTAATAAATTCAGTTATCAGTTTTTTTTTGTTTTTTTTTGGCATTTCTGTTTCTATTGCAGTTAATGCCATCACATCTGTTAAGGGGCACTTAGACTCTTTTTGGGACCTATTTCAGGGGGACAGTACATTCATCGTTCCAACTGTAAGAGTCGAAAAAAAGACTTTCCTTAGACATAATGTCCAGTACCTTCATTCTGACAGAGCTTCGTCATCTTCTTTTATCATATACGTTACTTTGGACACCATTTCTTCACACTCACACATTCTGTGTTGGAACAACAGAATCGAGTCAGTGTTTTTAATTACTTCTACTTCTTTATCATTTGCTTTGTTTTAATTTTCAAGATACAAGCTGTTCACTACATAAGGGAAGTCTATCTGAATGAAAAGGATGGTTAGAATTATGATAAATCTTATGCAACATGCATAAAGAACTAACTGAACGACGGTGCCGGGGATTAATGTCAAGATGCGGAATAGAAAAAAAAAATTAATTGACAGCAAATTAAGACGAGAATCAGTAGCTGAAGACCAGACAGAAAAACAATACTTGAAACAAAGTACAATGAAAGAATTAGAACATTTCTCCTAGATTGATTGATCACCAAAAATATTGAATTACTTTTTCAATTAGCCATTTTTTTGGCAATTGAAGAAGAATCAGACCAAATGTTCCTAAAAAGTAAATTTACAATAAAGAATAATAAAAAAATATTTCAAAGGAGTTATATATGATTGAAGTACTGTAATATTAATGCAAAGATCTGGGATGTTGAAGAGCCTCTGCCCTCGACCTGCTTACAATCATACTTTTGGTTTTGTTAGGGTTCAACTTCATGCCCAATAAGTTGCAGTAAAAGCACATACACCCACTAATACAGGATAAACCATAGCCTACATTTGTCTGCTGTATCAGCCACATATCTTATTCTTGCCTGCAATATATCTAATCCTTCATTAAAAATGACAGAAGTTGATAATTCCAAATGTAGTCTAAAAGGTAGTGAATGTTCCATAACTAATTCCGACAGGAAGTGATGACATTAATGGCCAATACATGTTCAGTATCAAACTGAAGGCATCAGGAAAATTTTGAAGCCGAATGGAGGCTTCCCCATTCCTTTGCTAAGGAAATAACCCTGGAAATTCCCTCGTAGATGTTCGAATCCTTCTCTTACACTGAAAGGTAACTAAGTGGGCAGTCTGGACTTAGTCACCAAGTTCTTTCTCGTAGGTGATCGGATCACTCTGTTGTGGGAAATCCTTTTACCTCGTCATCCGGAGTAAACTGGCTATTAATATATTGTGGTAATTCATTTACTTTGAACTGTTGCCCCATTAAGTAGAAAAATTCTATTTTAAGGTTTTGGTTATACAGTATATTATTGTGGGTTTATTAGCAGTTCTTGATTACTTATTGCTGTAGTTTTTATTTTCAGATTCTAGGAATATTTTGCTGTGGTTTCTATTTTCAGATCATTACTATTATTATTTTTATCATTATCATCATCATTATCTTTATTATTATCACTACTACTGTTATTACTGTTATTATTAGCTAAGCTTCAACCCTAGTAGGAAAAGCATGATGCTGTAAAACCAAGGGCTCCAACAGGGAAAATAGCTCAGTGAGGAAAGGAAATATGGAAATAATTAAACTCCAAATGAGAAGTTATAAAGAATATAAAATATCTCAAGATCAATAACAAAGTTAAAATAGATATGCCATATACAAACTATGAAGCTGAAGCCTAACTTCTGAAGTTCAACCGATTCAACGGCGTTATGTGGAAAATCATTCCACAATCTGGTCACAGCTGGAATAAAACTTCTAGAATGCTGTGTTGTGTTGAGCCTTATGATAAAGAAAGCAAGAGTATTAGAACTAACTGCATACCTAGTACTACATATAGGATGGTAGAGTCTGGGAAGATGCGAATGCAAAGGATAGTCAGATTTATGAAACATCTTATGCAAAATGCATAAAGAACTAATAATACTAATTGAACAACGTTGCCAGAGCTTAATATAAGATGGGGAATGTAGAATTTAAAAGACTGCATGTTTTTGTCCGACAAATTACGTCGAGAGTCAGCAGCTGAAGACTAGACAGGAGATCAATACTCGAAATAAGGCAGAATGAAAGAATTAAAAAATATCTTCAGCATAGATTGATCACCGACAATCTTAAAAGACTTCCTCAATAAGCAAATTTTTTGTGTAATTGAAGAAGAAACAGACCGAATGTGTTTCTCAAAAGTAAATTTGCAATTAATAATCATATTTAAAAATTTCTATTTGCAGATTTTTATTAGATATTGCTGTGGTTTCTATTTGCAGGTTTTGACCGTCATGATGTGGTTTTTATTTCCAGGTCTTCATTATATATTAATGTGGTTTCTATTTACTGGTTTTGGGTTATATATAAGCTGAGGTTTAGATTTGCAAATTTTGGTTATATTTTGGTGTGGTTTTTATTTGCAGGCTTTAGTTATATATTGCTTTGGGTTTTATTAGCAAATTCTGGTTCGATATTGCTTAGGTTTTTAATTGCAGAGTTTAGTTTACAATATATTTAGGTTTCTATTTTCAGGTCTTTGACCTGGTTTCTACCTACCAGTTTTGAATACAAAATTGCAGTGGCTTTTATTTGTAGGTCTTTGTTATATATTGCTACGGTTTCTATTTACAGCTTTTGTTTACATTTATTTTTCAGTTACCATTTCCAGTTTTTTCTATATATTGCTGTGGTTTCTAATTGTAGGCTTTGATTATATATTGCTGTGGTTTCCATTTGCAGGTTTTGATTATATACTGCTGTAATTTTCATTTATAGGATTTGGTTGTAATCATTGTTGCTTCTACTCTCCTCAGTTTTGGTTATAATTTGCAGTGGTTTATATTTGCAGGCTTTAATTATATATTGCTGTTTCCTATTTGCAGGATTTGGTTGTATATTGTTGCTTGTTAGTTGCAGGATTTGGTTTATATTGTTGCTTTTTATTTGCAGGATTTGGTTGTATAATGCTGCTTCTTATTTGCAGGATTTGGTTGTATATTGTTGCTTTTTATTTGCAGGATTTGGTTGTATATTGTTGCTTGCTAGTTGCAGGATTTGGTTGTATATTGTTGCTTTTTATTTGCAGGATTTGGCTGTATATTGTTGCTTTTTATTTGCAGGATTTGGTTGTATTTTGTTGCTTTTCATTTGCAGGATTTGGCTGTATATTGTTGCTTTTTATTTGCAGGATTTGGTTGTATATTGTTGCTTTTAATTTGCAGGATTTGGCTGTATATTGTTGCTTTTCATTTGCAGGATTTGGTTGTATATTGTTGCTTTTTATTTGCAGGATTTGGTTGTATATTGTTGCTTTTTATTTGCAGGATTTGGTTGTATATTGTTGCTTTTCATTTGCAGGATTTGGCTGTATATTGTTGCTTTTTATTTGCAGGATTTAGTTGTATATTGTTGCTTTTTATTTGCAGGATTTGGCTGTATATTGTTGCTTTTTATTTGCAGGATTTGGTTGTATATTGTTGCTTTTTATTTGCAGGATTTGGTTGTATATTGTTGCTTTTTATTTGCAGGATTTGGTTGTATATTGTTGCTTTTTATTTGCAGGATTTGGTTGTATATTGTTGCTTTTCATTTGCAGGATTTGGCTATATATTGTTGCTTTTTATTTGCAGGATTTGGTTGTATATTGTTGCTTTTTATTTGCAGGATTTGGTTGTATATTGTTGCTTGTTAGTTGCAGGATTTGGTTGCATATTGTTGCTTTTTATTTGCAGGATTTGGTTGTATATTGTTGCTTGTTAGTTGCAGGATTTGGTTGTATATTGTTGCTTGTTAGTTGCAGGATTTGGTTGTATATTGTTGCTTGTTAGTTGCAGGAATTGGTTGTATATTGTTGCTTGTTAGTTGCAGGATTTGGTTGTATATTGCTGCTTCTTATTTGCAGGATTTGGTTGTATATTGTTGCTTGCTAGTTGCAGGATTTGGTTGTATATTGTTGCTTTTTATTTGCAGGATTTGGTTGTATATTGTTGCTTTTTATTTGCAGGATTTGGTTGTATATTGTTGCTTTTTATTTGCAGGATTTGGTTGTATATTGTTGCTTTTTATTTGCAGGATTTGGTTGTATATTGTTGCTTTTTATTTGCAGGATTTGGTTGTATATTGTTGCTTTTTATTTGCAGGATTTGGTTGTATATTGTTGCTTTTTATTTGCAGGATTTGGTTGTATATTGTTGCTTTTTATTTGCAGGATTTGGTTGTATATTGTTGCTTTTTATTTGCAGGATTTGGTTGTATATTGTTGCTTGTTAGTTGCAGGATTTGGTTGTATATTGTTGCTTGTTAGTTGCAGGATTTGGTTGTATATTGTTGCTTGTTAGTTGCAGGATTTGGTTGTATATTATTGCTTCTTATTTGCAGGATTTGGTTGTATATTGTTGCTTTTCATTTGCAGGATTTGGCTGTATATTGTTGCTTTCTATTTGCAGGATTTGGTTGTATATTGTTGCTTTTTATTTGCAGGATTTGGTTGTATATTGTTGCTTGTTAGTTGCAGGATTTGGTTGTATATTGTTGCTTGTTAGTTGCAGGATTTGGTTGTATATTGTTGCTTCTTATTTGCAGGATTTGGTTGTATATTGTTGCTTGCTAGTTGCAGGATTTGGTTGTATATTGTTGCTTGTTAGTTGCAGGATTTGGTTGTATATTGTTACTTGTTAGTTGCAGAATTTGGTTGTATATTGTTGCTTGCTAGTTGCAGGATTTGGTTGTAAATTGTTGCTTTGTATTTGCAGGATTTGGTTGTATATTGTTGCTTTTTTATTTGCAGGATTTGGTTGTATATTGTTGCTTTGTATTTGCAGGATTTGGTTGTATATTGTTGCTTTTTTATTTGCAGGATTTGGTTGTATATTGTTGCTTTTTATTTGCAGGATTTGGTTGTATATTGTTGCTTTTTTATTTGCAGGATTTGGTTGTATATTGTTGTTTTTTATTTGCAGGATTTGGTTGTATATTGTTGCTTTTTTATTTGCAAGATTTGGTCGTATATTGTTGCTTGTTAGTTGCTGAATTTGGTTGTATATTGTTGCTTGCTAGTTGCAGGATTTGGTTGTATATTGTTGCTTTTCATTTGCAGGATTTGGCTGTATATTGTTGCTTTTTTATTTGCAGGATTTGGTTGTATATTGTTTCTTTTTTATTTGCAGGATTTGGTTGTATATTGTTGCTTTGTATTTGCAGGATTTGGTTGTATATTGTTGTTTTGTATTTGCAGGATTTGGTTGTATATTGTTGCTTTTTTATTTGCAGGATTTGGTTGTATATTGTTGCTTTTTTATTTGCAGGATTTGGTTGTATATTGTTGCTTGTTAGTTGCAGGATTTGGTTGTATATTGTTGCTTGTTAGTTGCAGAATTTGGTTGTATATTGTTGCTTGCTAGTTGCAGGATTTGGTTGTATATTGTTGCTTTTTATTTGCAAGATTTGGTTGTATATTGTTGCTTTTTTATTTGCAGGATTTGGTTGTATATTGTTGCTTTGTATTTGCAGGATTTGGTTGTATATTGTTGCTTTTTTATTTGCAGGATTTGGTTGTATATTGTTGCTTTTTTATTTGCAGGATTTGGTTGTATATTGTTGCTTTTTATTTGCAGGATTTGGTTGTATATTGTTGCTTTTTATTTGCAGGATTTGGTTGTATATTGTTGCTTTTTTATTTGCAGGATTTGGTTGTATATTGTTGCATTGTATTTGCAGGATTTGGTTGT
>NC_090768.1:48941530-48964030 GCF_036898095.1 Palaemon carinicauda
TGTATACATCTTTATAAACTAAGCTGCACATTAATCAATACAATCGTGTTGTATTTATTACCTTGGACAATTTCCTTTTAAGAATTAACAATACGGATACTGAATAATAACAATGAATATAGCATACGTTTCCATGCGCAAACCTAAATATGATTATATAGATTCCACCTGTTTTTCATGGCTTTTTACCAAGTGTTTATTATTATTATTATTATTATTATTATTATTATTATTAAATGCTAAGCTACAACCCTAGTTGGAAAAGCAGGATGCTATAAGCCCAGGGGCCGCAACAGGGAAAATAGCCCAGTGAGGAAAGGAAACAAGGAAAAATAAAATATTTTAAGAATAGTAACAACATTAAGATAAATATTTCCTATATAAACTGTAAAAACTTTAACAAAACAAGAGGAAGAGAAACTAGATAGAACAGTATGTCCGAGTGTACCCTCAAACAAGAGAACTCTAACCCAAGACAGTGGAAGACCATGGTACATAGGCTATGGCACTACCCAAGACTAGAGAACAATGGTTTGATTTTGGAGTGTTCTTCTCCTAGAAGAGCTGCTTACCATAGCTAAACAGTCTCTTCTACCCTTACCAAGAGGAAAGTAGCCACTGAACAATTAAAGTGCAGTAGTTAATCCCTTGGGTGAAGAAGAATTGTTTGGTAATCTCAGTGTTGTCAGGTGTATGAGGACAGACAGAGGAGAATAAGTAAAGACTATGCCAGACTATTCGGTGTATGTGTAGGCAAAGGGAAAGAACCGTAATCAGAGAGAAAGATCCAATGTAGTACTGTCTGGCAAGTCAAAGGACCCCTTAACTCTCTAGCGGTAGTATCTCAACATTCTGCAGAATCTTATCTCTCCCAGTTTGCCATGATAGTTTTTCTGTATGTTTTTTTTCGTACCCTCTTTAATGGTAATCTCTTACTTTCATCCCTACTGCGTTCCACGTTTCATTATAGCAACAAGTCTACTGTCTACCGACAATATTCACAGATAATACATATTGGTATTTACAACAGCCATATCCTCACAGCGCGACAAGTTCTTCCCGTATTTCCTTCAGCATTAAACTTATTCTTCTGAGAGTTACGATGTTAAGAGCTCTATTAGTGACTAATCTATATTTATGGGTAGATTTTCTCGATGAATTACAGATTTGTGCTTAATGTAATTTGTAAACGATTATCTCAAGATGAAAGTAAGGTGTACTCAACGTCGTGTTACCTGTACAAATAGCAACTGATAATCTCTCAGGTATTTTCATACAGTTCTTTCGAGAGACTGTATCTTCAATTATTACCCACACCACGTTGTGTATAATTTCAATTTATTCTTAATTCTCATTAATTCAGTGATTTTGGATTATACAGTTCGTAGATAAATTTACTGAAGATTAATCCTTGAAGCCTGTGCTATGGCCTGACTATTTTTTCTGAAGTTAACATGTCTGTTTTAACCATTAATCTATCAATTCTAAAGTAAATTATATTTCTTAGCTATTCTCATAATCTAAAAATTCTAATCAATTCATTTCAATATTCAGAATGCCTTAAAACTTATATGGAAAAAAATCGCAAAAGATAATAGAGTTGTTTAAATATTTGGAGTTATCATAGTGATTACTACGCTTTTCGTGGATAATTTTTGTGATATTAAATAAAAAAAAAAAATATTAATGTAATCCAAATAGCTTTCTTTCAATACTGTGTCATTATTGCATAAAACGATCTCTTGACCAAAACCCTTAATCAAATGATTAATACTTGCATATTTGCATCTCGCTTATTGGATTAATATTTTCGATTACATTTATGATATGATGGGTGTTACTATTACGAGATCTAAACCATATGAAAGGGTTATTTCCCCTCTCAGCCAATACTTATATTTGAATGCAAGTATGATCTTGAACTCACTTCCTCTGCTTGTTTTTTTTTTTCTTTAAGAATAAGATGTTTCATTTAAAGAAAAAATATTATTTTGAAAAATGTAAATTTTTTTTTCCGGCAATCTACTATTTACTTGAACGGTATCGATTCGACTGTGGTCCGAGGATGTACGAATAAGCTAATGAGAGAGAGAGAGAGAGAGAGAGAGAGAGAGAGAGAGAGAGAGAGAGAGAGAGAGAGAGAGAGAGAGAGAGAGAGAGAGTAGAAGTTTTTTAAATATGAATACGTAGAAAATACAAATAATGATAATAAACGATATAAAAAGTAATTCATGTAATACATGGCTGAGGACTACGAAGCGTGATGTAGGAGAGGATGAATAGAGAAGTATTGATTTAAGAGCTCAAGATATAGACGACTGGTGAAATCTAGCCGAGGCCCTTTGCGTCAATAGGCGTAGGGGATGATGATGATGATGATGAATATAGTTTTTATTCGGTATGTTCCTATAATTTGAAACATCTTGTATTATTATTATTATTATTATTATTATTAATATTATTATTATTAGCCAAGCTACAACTCTAGTTGTAAAAGCACGATACTATAAGCCCAGGGACTCCAATAGGGAAAAATAGCCCAGTGAGGAAATTTTATTATTCTAAATCTTATTTATGACCAGAACACTTTTTTTCCCGCAAAAAGGAAATAAAAAATACTACTGACCTAATCAAGATGATCTGAGTTAGGAAATGTACGAAACGATAACTATATTCTTGTGCAAACATTTTTCATTAATGTAAAAAGGATGAAAATAGGGAACTAAATCTATCAATAATCTACCCGACAATCTAGACAAATTTACCATATTTATGACAAACAAAACTCTAGACAAATTTATCATATTTATGACAAACAAATCTCTAGGCAAATTTATCATATTTATGACAAAAAAAACTAGACAAATTTATCATATTTATGACAAACAAAAATCTAGACAAATTTATCATATTTATGACAAAAAATCTAGACAAATTTATCATATTTATGACAAACAAAAATCTAGACAAATTTATAACATTTATGATAAAAAATCTAGACAAATTTATCATACTAATGACAAACAAAAATCTAGACAAATTTATCATATTTATGAAAAATAAAAATCTAGACAAATTCATCACATTTATGACAAAAATCTAGACAAATTTATCATATTCATGACAAATAAAAATCTAGACAAATTTATCATATTTATGACAAAAAACTCTAGAAAAATTTATCATATTTATGACAAAAAAAAATATAGACAAATCTATCATATTTATAAAAAAAAAATCTACACAAATCTATCATATTTATAAAAAAAAATTCTAGACAAATTTATCATATTTATAACACAAAAATCTAGACAAATTTATCATATTTATGACAAACAAAAATCTAGACAAATTTATCTTATTTATGACAAAAAAATCTAGACAAATTTATCATATTCATGACAAACAAAAATCTAGACAAATCTCTCATATTTATAACAAAATAAATCTACACAAATTTATCATATTTATGACAAACTAAAATCTAAGAGGTAAAAATCACCAAGGGGTTGGGTGAGCGTCCGTCTCTGGTCATTACCTCTGATATTTTTGTAAGACAAATACACAGAGTCAGTTGGGTGTCATCCAGTGCTACAGGAGGAGAACTTTTACTTTCAAACACGAGGAAGTGATTGTGGGAAGTGTGTCATGTGTTCCGCCTCCGCAAAACACACTCTCTCTCTCTCTCTCTCTCTCTCTCTCTCTCTCTCTCTCTCTCTCTCTCTCTCTCTCTCTCTCTCTCTCTCTGTCGGACTGTCTCTATATCTGTATGTGTGTATGTATGCAGGTACGTTTATATGTACAAACACAAATACATGCAGGTATAGATAGATGCAATATATATATATATATATATATATATATATATATATATATATATATATATATATATATAATATATACATACATTATATATATATATATATATATATATATATATATGTATATATATATATATATATATATACATACATATATATACATATATATATATATATATATATATATATATATAAACACACTCACATATAAATCTGCGAATTCTGTGCACGCACGAATGTCTGGGGTCATAAATTCATTGTATAGCAAATGGTTGCTTGTATCATTTATTCATCACTGGAATTTTGAAAAACTTGAATGCTCTATAAAATCGAACACTAAAGTATACATACACACATATATGTATGCATTTTTTCTAACACGCACTAACCGACGTAATATATATATATATATATACACACATACATACATATTATATATATATATACTGTATATATATATACTGTATATATATATATATATATACATACATACGCATATATATATATATATATAATTGGGTAATTCTCTGTTCAATATCTGTAAATTAGATAAACCTGTAATAAGTTATACCTTTACAGTGGCAAAGAAAGAGTTGAATCGTTTCTAATTTTAATCGCACATTTCTTAAGCTAGGACGGTTATGTCCAAGCAACAACAAGCAACAAGGAAAAAAACCAATGAGCGTAATGATAATGTGAAGTAATAACAATAAGAGTGTTTTCCTTCAGAACACCTGCAGATGAATATGCACACGCACGCACGCACGCACGCGCGCACACACACACACACACACATATATATATATATATATACACATACACCCATATCATGTATATACTGTATATATACAAATACACATAGCAATATATACATATATATATATATATATATATACACTGTATATATACACATACCCCAAACCCAGATATATATAATATATATATATACACTGTATATATACACATACCCAAACCCAGATATATATATATATATATACTGTATATATACAAATGAACACCCATATATATACACTGTATATATACAAATACACACACCCATATATATATATATATATATATACATACATATATATATGTGTGTGTAATCATATCATCCTGTTCTATATCAAAACAGAAAAACTTCCCCCCTCTCCATTACACGTTCTTTCCCCATCCTACAAAAGTCCACTCTGAAAGTTGTATTCAACGTTGATAGCAGCATTTTACGATCTTTTTTTCCACCTGAAATACAGACATGTTGAGGTTTCAAGCCATTATCAAGCATGCGAATGAAACGGAAAACATAACTATAATTGGGAGCATCAGTGTTATTACTGACGTATATGAAGAAGGAATGATGTGACTAAAGACCTTTAGAAAGAAAAATAATAGTAATGAAACGCTATTTTGATATAAAGATATCTATAGCTAAAATAAAAAAAAAGTAATGCAAATGAGATAATGTAATAAGTAATGGAATGAACACTGTTGCAGTGGAGAGACGTTCCAAAGAGATAAAAATAACATAGGTAAGACAGACAATGAAAGGCAACGACCTAGAATTCACAGCTGACGCCAAATAGCCAATAAAAGTAAAGGATGGCGTTCTCCGATGCACAATTCTATGAAATCGTCCATTTTTGGGGTCAACCAAGATACGTATTGCCGAAAAAATTATCCCTATAGTCAATTTTTTTTTGCGAGGCAGATTTGCACCGACTCGCAGCGGTGCCCTTTTAGCTCGGAAAAGTTTCCTGATCGCTGATTGGGTTGGACAAGATAATTCTAACCAATCAGCGATCAGGAAACTTTTCCGAGCTAAAAGGGCACCGCTGCGAGTCTGTGCAAATTCGCCTCATTAAAAGAAATTGACTATAGAATATTTTGAAAAATAACTCGTCTGTTGTTCGGTCACTTCAATGTAAAAATCCATGTTATTTAGTGCATTCAGTTGCATTTAAAATAGAGCTTATTTGATTTTGATTACATTCTTATAAGGGAAATGTTCAGATGATTCTAGGTCAAGTTATATTTCAAGGTATAGGTCATAGACATCATGTTTATCACGTTTAACTTGTAATGGCGAAGCGCAAAGGAACTGATACCACTCCAATAAAAACTTTCCAGAAGAAAACTGAAACAGAAACTAAAGTGAGAGAGAATGAATGGACTTTAGAATAAGGAGAAAAGAGATCAGAAGCAATAAACAATACAGTTATCAAAAATATCTATGAGAAAAGTGAACTAGTTATCAAAATAATTTAAACCGCAATGCAAATGAGGTTCGAAGGATTTCCAAAAATGAACTTAAAATATGAGACGAGATGATAATGCTTTTCCCACAGTGTTTCCCAACCCTGGGGTAAATTACCCCAGTGGGGTAATGGACCCGTATTTTGGGGGTAATCAAGATGTTCTGAAATATCTATCAATATTGTTACATTGAATATTCTGCCCTGATGATGGCTCATTTTGATATCCTTTAAAATGGAAAAGTTTGCATTTATTTTGGATCCTTAAGTATAAGCAGCCAATAGCGGGCTACATGATCCATACAGTTCATCAGGTGGCTGCAAAAAGACATCCGATGTTACCGGGTATATGTTCAATGGGGTCATTGATTAATTGGAAATAAAATTTTGGGGTAATCATTTAAAAAAAGGTTGGGAAACACAGATGCATAATAAAAAAAAAAAAAAAAATTCACTTGACATGAACAGTAGACTAGTTATATATCTAGAGGTTACGTGAAAGTTTGCTATAAAAAAAAAAAAAAAAAAAAAAAAAAAAAAAAGAAGAAGAAGAAGAAGAAGGCAAGATTATATTGTTCTTGAACAAGATTAACAGTAACGATCAATTCTCAGCCCGCTCTTAATCTGTTTGGTTGTATTTTATGAAAAGAAGCTGAAGTTACATTGAAAAACGAAATAAGTAATAAATGTCCTGAATATTCTTCAGAAAAAGACAAGAAAAAAAAAAAAAGTCCAAAGTAAATTGCATGTAACTCATCACAGTTTCTTCTTTTAACAGAAGTAAAACGCGAACAAAGAAATGCCAAAACTTCAAACCAATGAAAAAAAAAAAAAAAAAAAAAATGTTTAGATCGAATGCCTATTTTCGAAAGTAAAGTTAAAAATATACTGATACAGAAAATGGCAATAAACAATCTGAGTCAAATAATTTTTAAGTGAATAATAAAACTCCAACACAGGACCGATGATTAAAGGCAAGTAGTCAAATTCATAATGACTCTATCCAAACAAAAACAATCACACGTGCTAATAGCTAAACGAAACAGGTTACATAAAGAACTTAATCACTGCAAATAGAATAAATTTATATGGTCTGCTCCGAAATGGAGGGCAACATAAGCCGCATGTGGAATATAATCTGCATAATTGAAAAAAAAGGAAAGTAAACAAAACAAAAAACCGTAGAACAAAAAGGCAGGAAGTTTTCAAAGGCGGGTTCGACTGGTTACAATGCTCCATAAACGGGAAACGAACTTCACACACATATTTCCTGTCAAGTGGAGCTGCACTCTATGTCATCGTGGTGTCGAAGCAGAGAGGTTGCGAGTAATGATTTCTCGATGACGAGGGATACTGGAATGCCCAAAATCCAGTGCCATTTGCGATCGAATTCCGGAGAATACTCTTGTTGGGTTGATGGAACAAATAATCAGTTGAACTAAGAAACCCTATATTTGATAATGCAATACTACAACAACAACAACCACGTTGATGGAACAAATAGTCAGTTGAACTAAGAAACACTATATTTGATAATGCAAAAAAAAAAAAAAAAAAAAAAAAAAAAAAAAGCAGTCATTTCTAGTCCAAAAGCCTCACACATGTCCTTATTCATGTCTGGGATTTGGCCAGTTTTCATTACCACGCTGGCCACTGCGGATTGGTGATGGTAGGAAAATTTTGTCTGGTCGTTCACAGTCAACCAAACTAGTACAGGTGACCCTAACTACTACAGCTTTGCTGATCATGGCGATACGCAAACACTTTCACCACGTTAAGGTATCACCACTCAGAAAGGGATAATGAAATAAGCTGCACTTAAATAAAATATATACCAATGGGAAAACTGAAAGATACGAGTCGTCTAACTCATTATCCTTTATTTGTTATTGAAAAAAGTAACGTTTAATATTAAAATGATCGGAATTGAAATGGTTACGAATCGATATGTAATATACTGTAGTACATTAAAGTTCCTTTATTTGTTTAAGTAGTCTCAAACTTCTCTCTCGTTTAAAGGTTTTGTAATCCATTGACAGGTACCCGAGGTTCATCTCTTATCTTCGTACTGTTGGACAATTTGACCAATTTAAACATCATACATTAAAGCAATGTATTGTTTGTTAGCTAAATAAAAAAAGAACTGATCAACTCACTCGTGATTTTATATAAAGTTTATTTTTGGACGAAGAAAATATCTGTCCAGAATTCACGAATTACTTTCACATGATTTCCGGGAGATTTTTTTTCCTTTATCTAATTCCCTAGAGACTTTATCTCACATATCGGGATATGTGACGCAAATCTCTTCTACGATTACGATACTCTGGGTCCCAGGAAACATGTATCGTACTCGATTAGAATGGCGAGTTACGCATAGGGCAATTAATATCCTTCGTATAACTAATGTGATGCCATACGTCACTAATATTATTAATTATAGGAAACATATCTAATTATGAAAGCCAAGAAACCTAAATAAAGCAGGCTTTCACAATTCCGAATTTAATATATATATATATATATATATACATACATATAAAATATCATACACACAAACAAACGGATACATATATATATATATATATATATACATACATATACATATATATATATATATATATATGTATATATACACATATAAAAATATATACATTCACCTATACATATTACGTGAAAAAAGATATAACTAAAAGCAGTAAAAACTGAAATGGTAACATATTTATCAAAAGTCAATAAACGCATTTAAATAGCTTTAATAAAAGTTAATAAATATGAATATAAAGTTGACAAAATATTATGAATAAGCCAACGAAAATTAGATTTATCAACACACTAACTATTCATAAGTAGCTGCATAAATACTATTAAGTGAAGGTTTTTGTTATATTAAAAAAATATTACAAACAATACCGCTTCCTTCAAATGCATTTTTGCGTAAAATTTTGCCTTCACGGCTTCTTGCTGTGAATGTAAATTTGTACTTGCTGTGAACGTATTCAACAGGGTTAATTAGAAGGGGAATCCGGTAAAATGTATGTTAATTAAGAAATAAATTAAAGAAAGTAATGGTATATGCATACTAGGTAAGGACAAAATAAATTATCAAAGATCATAAACTAAAGAAAAAAAAAGGTTGAATTTCACTAGAAAATTTTAAGCACTTTTGCTTTAAATACTTTCGAATATCTAACATGAAACACCATTAAACAGATTATTAATATTATTATTATTATTATTATTATTATTAATAATACTAGCCAAGCTACAACCCTAGTTGGAAAAGCAAGATGCTATAAGCCCAAGGGCTCCAATAGGGAAAAATAGCCCAAAGAGGAAAGGAAATAAGGAAATAAATAAATGATTAGAATAAATTAACAATAAATCATTCTAAAAACAATTATATAGTTAATTTTCATTTAAGTGAATTCAATAGTTTGCAAAGCCCAACCCATAACAGCCTATATGTTATGTCTAAATTACCTAAAAACATACTGCTAATGATGTGTTCTGCTTTCGAACACTTTTTTTTTAACAGAAAACAATACAAACGGAAACTTTATGAAACATATAGAAAACCGGATATGTGATAAGGGACTACCCAGGAGCACCGTCTAAATTAACTGAAGACAAATTGCTAATGACTTGATCTGCTTTCCAACACCCTTTTTTTTTTTTTTTTTTTAATGAAAACAATCCAAACTGAAACTTTATGAAACATATAGAAAACCGGATAAGTGATAAGGGACTACCCAGGAGCACCGTCTAAATTAACTGAAAACAAATTGCTAATGACTTGATCTGCTTTCCAACACCCTTTATTTTTTTTTAAAGAAAACAATCCAAACTGAAACTTTATGAATCATAAAAATAAAGAAAAAACGGATATGTGATAAGGGACTGCCCAGGAGCACCCCTCAGCGGTCGAGAAGAGCTCGACTAACAAAAAACAGAAGCTTCTTACCTTCCACATTCATCAACAAACATTGTATAACAAAGCGGGTATATGGCAAAAAAGTCGAACCCCTATTTTTTTTTGGAAAATATTAGGAAGGTCAGGTGCAGCAGGTGTGGCCGTGGATGCAAACTAGAGTGACCAGATGGCATGGTAATGAACCATTGTGTTCATCCTTATCAAGAGATTTGTATATTTACACCTATTGTTAAGTCATAAAGACTTACACACGTGAGCCATGCCGAGAATTCTTCCTTGACCACCGAAATAATGTCACGTTAGAAAATTAATTGCGAAATTAAATGACCTGAGGAGATTTAGAGAAAAATGCAACACTGAAAACACAAATTTGATTTGATTTTGCTGTTTTACCTCTCTTGTACATTCTTCAGGGTTATAGTTGGATTACTTACATGACGAACTTAAATCCTAGTTTGATGACGCAATTAGTTTAGCAGAAAATTAATATTTCTACAGGAATGGTCGCTGGAGCGCTTAATGATAACTCAAACTTCCACATATATATTAAGTATAACCTATAATAGATATATGTATGTATATATATATATATATATATATACAGCATATATATATACATATACAGTATATATATATATATATATATATACATATACATATATATACATATATATATAAATATATGTATATATATTATTATTATTATTATTAGTATAATAATAATAATAATACCCATGACTGTAGCGGTTTGGGATAATGACTCATTTATTTTAACAGTATTTATTGTGCTTCCCTACAACACTTAACGTCGAATTTTTATTTTTTTTTCTAGCCTTCGTGTATATCAAGTAAGCTCACGATATACACACACACATACACACACACACACACACACATATATATATATATATATATATGTGTGTGTGTGTGTGTGTGGGTGTGTATATACTGTATGTATATATGTTATATATACATATATAAAGTTTCTATAGTTTTTATAGTTTATATAGGCAATATTTTTGTTAATGTTTCAGTTCTTAAATTATTTGATTTTTCCTTGTTTCCTTTCCTCACTGGGATATTTTCCCTGTTGAGGCCCCTGGCCTTATAGCATCCTGCTTTTCCAACTAGGGTTGTAGCTTGGAATTGATAATAATATACACACACACACACACACACACACACATATATATATATATATATATATGTATGTATTTATTTATTTATATATATATATATATATATACTACCAAGTTAAATACAAGAGACCTTTAAAATATATATATATATATATATATATACTGTATAAGCTATATATACACATAGATATATAGATAGATTAATATATATGCAAAACATTTGCTACTGAACTATATTTACAAGTGCGGTAAATTAAGTTCTCATAATTATATATTTGTAGTCATGTAACATACTGCATTGGTCCACTTTTAATTATCTTTGTCTGTTTGTCAAGTAACAGCCGACTCACAATGACATTCGTTCCCAGCAGGCCATGTCATGACGTCACCAAGGTGGCCGTGTCTTAACTGTGCCTGTGTTTAACGGACCGCTTTCTTTAATGAGCAGCTAAAGTGTGGTGGCCACTTTCACAAGGTCACCCGTGACGTCAGGGGGGCACAACGTGATCCTGGATTCCCAAGGCCAAGTATTGAATGGGAAGTGCCCCTGTGCCTCGGAACTCCGTGGGCGTAGCGCGGGACGAGGGGGGCGCCATCCGTTATGAAGAAGATTATTACAAAAGCACTCCCAAGTAATATTACTCATCTCCCATTGGGTATCATCAGTCGCTGTCTTTTGGAAAGGGATCAGCCATGAGTGCGGCGAAGACGGAGGTTGGAACGACTAGAATTTTTATGTTTCTTGGCGTCAAAACTGGTTCAGTATTTCCTGTCTTATGCCATTGCCGGTAAGTACCGGCTGGCCCTTCAGGGCTGGGAGATTCCCATTACTCAGTGGATTTATGATTGGCTTTGATTTATTTCTTCATTTTCATAATATGATTTATCTATTGGTTGGTTTTTTCTTTATTCAGATTTCTACTTTTCTTTAACATTTTTCATAAATAATAAAAAAACAAGGAAAACTAATACAACGGATAGGAAGAAGACGATAAGATTACACAACGAAACTAAAGCGTCTTCCATAAAATTTCATTCACTTTGTGTCGTACAAAGAGAGAGAGGGAGAGAGAGAGAGAGAGAGAGAGAGAGAGAGAGAGAGAGGAGGAGAAGGTTGGATACGAAATAATTCTCATTTTTTTATTCATGGTTTAGCTAAGCAAAAGTGTCACAAATGCATTTTACACACTGCGATTTGAAACGATACCTAGTGATCTTAATCACCAGTTATAAGTTTATTCAACATATTCTCTCCATCAAATTAGAATTGAAAAGACACACCACTCAATGTGGAAACTTCTTCACATACATAATAGCAAATACATGGAACAGCCTTCAAGCGGATGTAGTGGAGAGTAACACAAATTCAACAGTAAGTTAGACAAGACCATAAAAACACACTAAACGTTTAAACATATTCACTCTACTCAAAAGCAAATGGAGTCTCTGAGGATGGATTAAAAAGTCTTTGAGCCATCCAATCCTTGTAACTCTCTCTCTCTCTTGCTTGGTTGGAAGAGACCAGGGGTCCACGTCAGGTACCTTTAAACCAAAAGATAAACCACATTTCCCCACCTCCTCTCTCTCTCTCTCTCTCTCTCTCTCTCTCTCTCTGTCCTTCTTGGTTGGTAGAGGCTATTGGTCCTCATCAGGCACCTTTAAACCAGAAGATGAACCCCACTCCCTCTCACACACTCTCTCTCTCTCTCCTTCTTCTTGGCTGGTTGAGACCCGGGGTCCTCATCAGGCACCTTCAAAACAGAAGATACTCTCTCTCTCTCTCTCTCTCTCTCTCTCTCTCTCTCTCTCTCTCTTCAAAAGTGGATCAAGACTAGAGGCAAGCAATTATAGACCTGTTAGTCTAACATCACATATTATGAAAGTGTATGAGAGGGTAATAAAAAAGAAAATAATGGATCATTTGGTTAAAAATAATCTATTTAATATAGGTCAACACGGTTTTGTGCCTGGAAAAACTACACAAACCCAACTGATAGCACACTATGAAAACATATACAAAAATATGATAAATGAAAAAGACACAGATGTGATCTATCTACATTTTGCAAAAGCCTTTGACAAGGTAGACCATAATATATTAGAGAAAAAAATGAGAAAGCATAATACTGGGGGAAAGATAGGAAAATGGGTAAATGAATTCCTGCAAAACAGAAAACAGATAGTGGTTGCAAATGACGAGAAATCGGATGAAGCTCAGGTAATATCTGGCGTGCCACAAGGTACGGTTTTAGCTGCACTGCTGTTTGTTATTATGATCTCAGACATAGACTGCGATGTTGAAAACTCTGTAGTGAGAAGTTTCGCGATGACACAAGAATAAGTAGAGAAATTACTTGTGATGAAGATAGGAACTCACTACAAAGAGATCTAAGCAAAATATATGAATGGGCGGAGATAAATAGGATGGTATTTAATTCCGATAAATTCGAATCAATGAATTATGGAAACAGAGAAGGAATAGTATATGCATACAAGGGACCTAATAACGAGACAATCACAAACAAGGAAGCAATTAAAGACCTTGGTGTAATGTTAAATAGGAATATTTTATGCAACGACCAAATAGCAACACTGTTGGCAAAATGTAAAGTAAAAATGGGAATGTTATTCAGACACTTTAAAACAAGAAAAGCTGAACACATGATTATGCTTTACAAAACTTATGTACGTAGTACACTCGAGTACTGCAATGTGATATGGTACCCACACTACCAAAAGGATATTGCACAAATAGAGAGTGTACAAAGGTCCTATACTGCTAGAATAGAAGTTAAGGACCTTGACTACTGGGAAAGACTGCAAATTTTAAAACTATACAGTCTAGAAAGGAGAAGAGAACGCTACATGATAATACAAGCATGGAAGCAAATAGAAGGAATTACTGAAAACATCATGGAGCTAAATATATCAGAAAGAGCAAGCCGAGTAGATTAATAGTGCCAAAAAATATTCCAGGTATACTAAGAAAGGCGAATAAGCTCGATAAATACCTAAGATGCATCCCAGACCATCCTAGACTGGAAGATGCAAAATACACCGGAAGATGCATTAGCAACTCTCTGGTGGATATACGAGGTGCCTCACACTGAGGGACCTGGGGGAACCCAAACAAAAAATAAGGCAATAAGGTAAGGCTCTCTCTTTCTTCTTCTTCTTGGCTGGACGAGACCAGGGGTTCTCATCAGGCATCTTTAAACAAGAAAATCAACCACACTCCTCTCTCTCTCTCTCTCTCTCTCTCTCTCTCTCTCTCTCAGCTGCAAGAGACCTGGGGTCCTCATCATGCACCTTTAAACCAGATGATACTCTCTCTCTCTCTCTCTCTCTCTCTCTCTCGGCTGAACGAGACCAGGGATCCTCATTAGGTACCTTTAAACCACAAGATCAACCACACTCCCTCTCACACTCACTCTCCTTCCCCCCCCGCCCCCCCCCCCCACGTGAAATGAGTCTGTTGGCGTAACGCCAATTTTATATAACGTCATTACATCATTGTAATGCAAATTTTGTCACTCATTGTTCTCAGTATCGAGACGAAAGACACAAGAGGGAAAACAATGTTGATGGACGCCAGATAACCTTTCCATCACCATTTCATCTGCGGCGGACCAGACCTTTCATCTGTACAGTCCCGTGGAAGAAAGTGCTATGTTGACCGTCTCTTCCCTGCTATCGCGTTCAACTTCCCCCTTCGCTTTTGTCTATTTGAAAGATAGCGTTGGATGCTGTGGCACGATACTATTTCTTCTTAGAGTTATAGAAGTCTTTCTACTTCTTGTTCTTCTTGCTTCATTTTCTTCCGTTCGTCCGGAGGCGAATTAGGTAGGGACAGGAAAATTCGAAGTATGGGCATATGAAAACAAATGAATTAAGATTTGCACAAAAATATAACTAATTTGGGTAAACAAGGAAAGTGTCATTTCTTATTAGAGCTCGTTACAACGCTTTGCGATCTCAAAAAAAAAGAAAAAAAAAAAAAAACTAACTAACATTGATAAAAAGGGCATTTCCCCTAATTTTGATAATGGTAATAACAACACATTTCCCTTTCTTGAATTTGTATCCCACAATCCCATTTTCATCTTCATTACCATCTAAGCCTTAAAATTGCATTCTTCATTAAAGTCTCCGTCAGTGATAAAAATTCTCGTGTTCAGTCTGGTTTCGATTCTGAAATGGCAACCAGTTCATGACGATCGTTTGCAAACATTTCTCCTCTCTCTCTCTCTCTCTCTCTCTCTCTCTCTCTCTCTCTCTCTCTTTATTTTTAAATGAATTGCCATTCTCTAAGAACGGGGTACATCTGATCTTTTTTTCATCAGATTTTTTTTTAGATCTCCCAAAACTCTTATTATTAAATTTAAGATATGAAATCTAAAAAAAAAAAAAAACTTTACCACGCAATATGCAATTGTTTCATTTCATATGCCAAATTGCTTCTTACAATAACAAAATAAGACTTTTCATATTTCCAGTATGGATAATCTGTTTTATAACTATTATCAATATTAACAAAAGGGACCTTTGAGACAAAAACGATTTACTTTAGAAATATATCTTCATAATCGTTAGGGTTGTAATAGATGGCAAGCTACAGATAAGCAAGGTCTGGAAATGTGGTATTTCCGGCCGATGAAAAATCTCTTAACTTTAATGTAGTCAAGAATTGGGAAGAATTTTATATTCTGAACATATTTGAGATTCCTAATATCTTTGATGTATTTTAAGTGTATCATTAGATTTTTGGTGTTTCTATCATGAGTCTCTTATCATGTTTTATCTTTGAATCACTTCAACATCTTCAAAGATTGTGCTTTAATATTTCAAACGCTATAAGATCATGATGGGTGACAAAAATTCCAAAGCATCGCTTGTGTCATTCAGATCCATTCCCCGATAGGAACAAGTTTTCAAAACATGGTAAATATATTAATTATATATATATATATATATATATATGTATATATATATATATATGTATATATATATATATATACATATATATATATATATATATACACATATATATATTCATATATACATAAATATATATATATATATATATATACATACATATAAAACTGAAGGGCTGCTTACAAAATTTGTCAATAATAATAATTCTAGTTTGCCGGAATCAGATTGAGAGAGAGAGAGAGAGAGAGAGAGAGAGAGAGAGAGAGAGAGCTTAGATGAACGTTCAACCAACACCTGATTAGATTTCTTCGTAAAGCTTTTCATGCTGTTCTTTTGTAGTCTACTGAGATACTGAGAAAAACATAGGCAAGCAGACACAATTATCAAATGTTCTTAAACAATTTCAAGCTATTATTATTCTTTCATTGTGGAATGAATAATACAAAAAGGAGTCTCCAATGAAGTATATGAGCACTCTAAATAAGCATTGAAACCTCGACCACATATATGAACGTTGAACATATATCACAAGCACACGTGATTTTAATTAATGTAAATATCACCCACGAATGGCATTTAATACCGAATTCTATCTTGGGAATATATATCCACTTGGAATTCATTTTATGGTAACAGCTTCTGGCCGGGTGGGGATTCGAACCACCACCTGTACGGCTGGAAACCATGCTGGCAGGGACCATACCGACTGAGCTATCAAGAGAGACATCTGTTAATAATAATATAGTACAAGCAGAGAGAAAAGACATGACACCATATAGCAATCGCTGATATCATTACAAACCGAGCTGCGACCAAAATTGAACAGCAAAACACGTTTTTAACGTCTTTTGACAAAATATCTAAATAGGTACGCTGAAGGTAATCATCTTTTCACTAATTTGGACTTTAGCTTTCGCAAAGGCCTTGGATCATATGATGCCCTTCTTATATTTTCCTATTCTGTACAAAAATATATTAATTGTCCCCCAGGAACTTCATATGGTTGACCATGATCTTAGTACTGCCTTTGATCGTGTTAATAATGAAGCCCTTGTTTTCAAACTTGAACAGATGGAAATAGGAGGGTCTTTTCATTACATCATTATTGAATTTTTAAGTAATAGATTGCATAGTATTTGTTGATGGATACCCTAGAGACTAGTATTAACACAATAGGTCTGTTTCTTCTTTAATTGTGTAAAAAAAAAAAAAAAAAAAAAAAAGAAGAAGAAGAAGAAGAAGAAGAAGACATCGTGATGTCTAAGATCTTCAGTGATCAATCTATCCTTAGGAAATTTTTCAATTCATTCATTCTACTTTATTTCTAGTATTGGTCACCTGTCTGGTCTTCAGTTGCCGACACATGTGGTAAAAAACACCTGGCGTTAATTAAATTTCTTATTCCTGATCTGGATATTAATATCTAGCACCGTCGTTCAGTTAGACCTTTATGCATGTTACATAAGATTTCTCATAATTCAGATCATAAGCTGCACTCAGATCTTTCTAGACTGTACGTAGTACTTGGTATTCAGTAAATTCCAACAGCCATACATTCTCGATCATAAGGATTAATATTACACAGCATTCTAGAAGTTTTATTCCAGCTGTGACCTGATAGTGGAATGATCTTCTTAACTATGCAGCTGAATCACTGAACTTCAGAAGTTTCAAACTTTTTGTAAATGATTTTTTGTTGAGCAGGTTGACATGTCTCGTTTTATAGTTTACATATGACTGATCTATTTAACGTTGTTACTGAATTAAAATATTTTATATTTCAAATTAATTACTTATATATAGTTTAATTGCCGTTCCCTTATTTCCTTTCCTCTCTAGGCTACTTTCCCTGTTGAAGACCTTGGACTTGTAGCATTCCGCTTTTCCAACCAGGGTTGTAGCTTGGCTAATAATAATAATAATAATAATAATAATAATAATAATAATAACAATAATAATAATAATAATACTAATAGAGATACAGCTACTACAGGTGGTGAGATATATGCAAAGAGACCAGCATCATCTGTATTACCAATGCGTAGGTTTTCAAGACCACACCAAATATCAAACCTATATATTATAATAAGCAATGGGTAAAGCACACTACCCTTAGGAACATCAGAGATTAACTCCTACTAGTACACAATAACCATTACTCTTTACAATCTATATTATTATTATTATTATTATTATTATTATTATTATTATTATTATTATTATTATTATTATTATTATTATTTATTAATTGCTAAGCTACAACCCTAGTTGAAAAGCAGAATGCTATAATCCCGGGGGCTCCAACGGGGAAAATAGCCCAGTGAGGAAAAGAAACAAGGAAAAATAAATATTCTAAGAATAATAAAATATGGCGTGAATTCAATAATAATGATAAGACATGATTCACAAAACCATATCAGTTCCAGGTTAGGTAACAAGGCCAAAAGTAGTGCTAATGCGAAGGCCAATCATACGAACTTTACAACTAAAATCAATTGATTTCTGAACATCACTGGAAATTTTAAGAAGAGCATCGTAATAACAAAGACCCCTGCAAAAGACAAACCCCAAACTCTGGAACAGACGACGACGGTTTGCCAACAGATGTCTAAAAACTTTAGAAAATATGAAAGATATATTGCAGAAAAGGGGCAGTCATTGGTTAGGCTCAAACTAACACATGCACTATTACCTCAAGCAGTACCATTACGTATGTCTAAAAACTGCAAAAGAACCCGGAAAAGCAAGGAAGATCTCTCAGTTCCAAGGTCAACTCAGTTTTATATATGAACTCTTCTCTTTTGAAATATATATTTTAACTTTCAGCAAAGTGAGATTGCACACAACTTTGTTAAGGAAAACTTCATCAATACAAACTTTTGAGCTTTAACTTTTGAACCTGATGCTTAACTTTGAAACAACAAACCAAATATTATTAAACCGATTCTTTCATTTTACCTTAGCGCATGTTCATATTTCCTGCGACATAGTAAGGAGAAGAAGGCAATATACGGAATTATATGTGGAATTAAAGATGTAACGCAAATACCATATATTACGAGACGGCTGAATCAACTGATGTAGTCGCCTATTAAAACATATTATCTACGGCAACATCTACAACTAAACATGTAATCATAACTTAATTGAATAAACTAACATAATTGGTGGACAGGACCAAAGTAAAGGATTGATGAGAAAAGTCTACTGACGTCAGACTGTGCAAGAATGGGCTCAATAATTACATTAAAGCAATAATAATGGTGCTACATTTCTTTAAACGTACAAATGAATATTTAAAAGCAAGCTGAAAACTGAAGAAAATAGAATTACATTTTGACGTTCGTATGCCGTCAAAATCTTCTAGAATACACTAACGTTTTTTCTTCAAAAAAAAAAAAAAAAAAAAAAAAAAAAAAAAAAAAAAAAAATATAATAAGGTTTCGAAAAAAAGAATACGGGTCTTGCTTGGTGACGCCATGCTTTAATGGTGAGTAGATACTACCGCTAGACAGTACTACATTGGGTCTTCTCTCTGGTTACGGCTCATTTTCCCTTTGCTTACATATACACCGAGTAGTCTGGCCTATTCTTTACATATTCTCCTCTGTCCTCATACACCTGACAACACTGAGATTACCAAACAGTTCTTCCTCGTTCAAGGGGTTAACTGGCTGCTTTCCTCTTGGTAAGGGTAGAAGAGACTCTTTAGTTATGGTTAAGTAGCTCTTCTAGAAGGACGCTCCAAAATCAAACCATTGTTCTCTGGTCTTGGGCAGCGCCATAGCCTCTGTACCACGATCTTCCACTGTCTTGGTGTAAAGTTCTCTTGTTTGGTAGTACACTAGAACACACTATTTTATCATATTTTTCTTCCTCTTGTTTTTTAAGCTATTATAGTTTATACATGAAAGATTTATTTTACTGCTATTACTGTTCTTAAAATATCTTATTTCAATTGTTAATTACTTCTTGCAGTTTCCTTATTTCCTTTCCTCACTTGGTTATTATCCCTCTTGGAGCCGTCGGGCTTATAGCATTCTGCTTTTCCAACTAGGGTTGTAGCTTAGCAAGTAGTTGTAGTAGTGGTAGAAGTAATAATAATAATAATAATAATAATAATAATAATAATAATAATAGTGGATATCAGTAAAAGAAATAAGTTATTATGCCTCTCAAGCACACACAGGCACAACAGCGTGACTAACTTACACACACGTACAAGGAAATTAGTAACCAGCATGAAATTTACCCAGTTGTCTACATTGGTCATATGAGCGACTTTTCTTGCTTGTTAGCAAGATTGATCAATGTTGTGTTATTCGCAACAAAACTCCATCTTGAAAGAAAATAAGGGAAAAATAACTGGAAAAACACATGCCTCAATTATAATAATATAGTAATAATAAAATTTTAAAGAAACTTTTCTTTTCTTTTATTATTATTATTATTACTATTATTATTATTATTATCTACACTACAACTCTTATTATCTACACTACAACTCTCGTTGGAAAAGTAAATAAATAAAATTTACGAAAAGCAACGAATAAAGAATATAAAATATGTTAAGATCTGTAACAACGTTAATTAGAATAGATATGTCGTCTATAAAAAATAAAGAGACTCACGCCTGCCTGTCCATCGTAAAAACCGTTATTATTATTATTATTATTATTATTATTATTATTATTATTATTATTATTATTATTATTATTATTATTATTATTATTATTACCTGCTAAGCTACATCCTTAGTTGGAAAAGCAGCCTGCTATAAGCCCAGGGACTCCAACAGGGAAAATAGCCCAGTGAGGAAAGGAAAAAAAGGAAAATAAAATATTTTAAGAAAAGCAACAACATTAAAATAAAAATCTCCTTTATAAGCTATAAAAACTTTAACAAAACAAAAGAGAAATTATATAGAATAGTTCGCTGCAAGTTTGAAATTCTGAAATTCCAACGACATTCTCGTGGGATGGCAAAGGAGACGCTCTTTTGTTTTTATGTGAGGTAATCATTGAGCGAGAATGAACGTTGTTGAGGAAGCATCAGGAGCGGAACACCGTTAACGGCAAAAAAGAGGAGGAAATTCCTTCAGAGTCCTCCAGGAGCAGGTACTGAACTTCAAAAAGGGTACCGCTAGTTGTACACAAATTATCCATAGGTTCACATACAATTTCGGTACAGTAATTTATATCCTTGCGTTAAGTACATGCACATACGGTCAAGTTATCATCAAACCATAAATTGATAAATTTTTCATTGCCGACATCAATTTATTTAACTTGAAAACACCAAGTTGACCAGGCTGACATGAGTCTTTTTATAGTTTATATATGACATATCTGTTTTTGACGTTGTTAGTAGTTCATATAGGACATATCTGTTTTGACGCTGTTACTGGTTTTAGAATGATATATTGTAAATTTATTCTCATCATTTATTCATTTCCTTATTTCCTTTCCTCACTGGGCTATTTTTCCCCGTTGGAGCCCTTGGGCTTATAGCATCTTGCTTTTCCAATTAGGGTTGTAGCTTGGCTAATAATAATAATAATAATAATAATAATAATAATAATAATAATGACGTCTTTAAGAGTCTTTGGAATTAAAAATCAAGTTATCGTTTCTATTTTAAAACCACAGAAGCTTTCGCATTTTTTCTCAAAGTGCCTCTTCATTTTTAATACCACCAAAAATCAATTTATTTATTAGATTTGGAGATTGAATTTGAGCCTTAATTTGTTACGTATTTCCAAATAGGGTTGTAGCTTGGCTAGTAATAATAATAATAATAATAATAATAATAATAATAATAATAATAATAATAATAATAATAATAATGACATATTTAAGAGTCTTGGGAATTAATAATCAAGTTATCGTTTCTATATTAAAACAACAGGAGCTTTCGCATTTTTTCTCAAAGTGCCTCTTCATTTTTAATACCCGCAAAAATCAATTTATTTATTGGATTAGGAGATTGAATTTGTGCCTTAATTTGTTACGTATTAGCTTTGTTCATGTTATGATAGCGCAGCATTGTTCTGTTTAGCATAGGGCAATTTAAAGGTCATCCCACTTTACCCTCATGACGACACTGACACCAATTATGATAATTGCCACTCAGAGCCATTCAGAAGAGTAAGAACTGGTTTCAAGCCGTCGAGTCGTGATTACCTAATTACGGCGTATTTTTTTCTTATTTCATACAGATAACTTTCTCATTTGTAGCATTTGGTTCTAGATCTAGAGCTTAGATTCTGATAAATCATGACAAAATTTTTTTGCAGTTTTTACTTTTTATTAAATTAATTATATCATTATCAAAAATATAAAGATAAGAAAAATTCTAACCCGCGAACAACTTTGCTTAGCGGAAAAAAAGTAATGGTTAGTGGGGAAGCAGTAGATTCT
>NC_090768.1:48974030-48976530 GCF_036898095.1 Palaemon carinicauda
ACCTTTACCTTTGACCTAGGACTTACAAAATTGAATCACTTCCAGGTCTCAACATAACAATTAATTCTGGAAAGTTTCACTACTCCATGAGAAAAATTATGACCAGGAAGCAGTTTACAAAAAACTAGCAGACAGGCAGCTAAATAGAAGTGAAAACATAACCTCCTCTCATTGGCTAATAGAGCAAGCTATATTATTATTATTATTATTATTATTATTATTATTATTATTAGCTAAGCTACATCCCTAATTGGAAAAGCAGGATGCTATAAGCCCAGAGGCTTCAACAGGGAAAATAGCCCAGTCAGGAAAAGAAAAACGAAAAAAAGAATATTTTAACATTTAAATAAATATCTCCTATATAAACTATAAAAACTTTAACAAAACAAGAGGAAGAGAAATAAGATAGAACAATGTGCTCGAGTGTACCCTCAAGCAAGAGAACTCTAACACAAGACAGTGGAAGACCATGGTACAGAGGCTATGGCACTGCTCACGAACTTAAGAAGACTACTAAAACGCGATTCGAACCGAGAACGTCGCACAGGCATTCGATTTAAACACAAACAAACATCGAGACAAAGAAATGTCTGGTAATTGTCCTTCCGCCCGAGTGCGTGGGTGTCCACGATCATACTTTCATTACGTGTACTGCGGAGGTGATCTGCTGCGACGATGAACCTAATGCTTATTGTTATAGGAGGATTGTTATGCATTATTCAGGTTCAGTAACGTGCAAGGGGTCCTTACGTCCCAAGAATCTCTCTCTTGTTCTATAACTCATTAATAATTAAATTATGATGTTAATATCTCCGCAAACGAGGACGGACGGATGTCGACATCGTCTTCTGCATGTCAATCAAGTTACGAGAAGTGCTTCCTTATTTCTGATCCTCAATTGGAATGGTTATACGAGTGGTATAAGGGTTTGTGACTCACCAGGATCAGCAAAGCTGTATTAGTCAAGGCTACCCATACTAAGTTGGTTTACTGTGAGCGATCAGACTAAACTCTCCCACCATCACCAATCTGGAATGGCCAGCGTGGTGATGAAAACTGGCCGAACTCCAGACCTGAATAAGGACATGTCTAAGGCATTTGCCCTACAGTGGACTAGAAACGGCAGTATTTGTTGTTGTTGATGTAGTGAGTAGAGAAATATTTTCTTTTTGCTTCCTCTCTCCTCTCATCAAGTTGTTTTCGAAAGCTGTGAGAAATAGGTCCATCTTGTACTTTCATTGATTTATTTAGAGTTGATATAACAATATTCTTAAAGGCATTTAAGATTATAGAAGATCAGTAGACGTTTGCATCAACTTAAGTCCTGCATTACTGTCCGAACATTCTTTATATCCTTTCTTAAAATCTCATATGGAAAGTGAGGTAATTATGATAACAAAGTTAGTTTTTAAATGGAATAGTTGGATGAAAAACATTTTGGTTATTATATTTCGGTTTATATATAATATATCAAAACAAAAATACAGTATATAAATAATACAATTAATGATCTGAAAGTCATAAAAACTGCACAGGGTGCACAATACACGAGAGAGAGAGAGAGAGAGAGAGAGAGAGGAGAGGAGAGGAGAGAGAGAGGGAGAGAGAGAGAGAGAGAAGAGAGAGAGAGAGAGAGAGAGAAAGCGCATAATACAATTAATGATCTGAAAGTCATAAAAACTGCACATGTGCACAATACACGAGGAGAGAGAGAGAGAGAGAGAGAGAGAGAGAGAGAGAGAGAGAGAGAGAGAGAGAGAGAGAGCGTGTGTAAGGTGAGACACATGAGAGAACTGATTTTATTCGGACCAAAAATATTTGTAATGATTTTGAAAAAGATCTGTGCAAAAGGTTACACCAAAAACCCAGACATAACACTACCATTTGTATCTACATATTTATCCAACTTCTTATTAGAGCATGGCATTAATGTATATAGTTTTACGGATGGATATTTATTGTATTCTGATAGACATTTACGACAGACTGAAAGCACAGAACGCCACTTGCTGAACAACCTTGCTAATTTTCTCAACATTTGACTATTTAAGAATCCTTGTGTATTCTTCAAATTACAATTGAAAAGTGTAACTTAACACTGGTTATTTTGGTTATTTTCTTGATTTCACAGTTAGATAAACTAATAGTCCATTTCTTTTAGCGAGTCATATTTGCAACCGACTCGCAGCGGTGCCCTTTTAGCTCGGAAAAGTTTCCTGATCGCTGATTGGTTGGACAAGATAATTCTAACCAATCAGCGACCAGGAAACTTTTCCGAGCTAAAAGGGCACCGTTGCGAGTCTGTGCAAATATGACTCGCTAAAAGAAGTGGACTATAATAGTCATTATTTCGCGTAACCGCCAAGTAATATTCTTTTTTTATTCTGCTCAAACACTAAATATCATCGATATTCAATTAATTATAGTATTTCTATAGTATTTCTGGTCACGAATGACAAACCACCATATTGAAAACAACGCATCATCTCCATTTGAACAT
>NC_090768.1:48989030-48994030 GCF_036898095.1 Palaemon carinicauda
AACTATCACAAATTATGCACAATGATCTAGCTGAACCACGATGCCTCACATACACGACAAAATATTTTCTACTTAACATATAATACTTATAAACATTTGTTTGGGAGTTATACTTGGTAATCTGCCTAAGTCTATTATACTGACAAGTAAATGTTGCGGCCGATGAGGTAACATCCCTGAATGGTAAACGCCAGACTGGGTTTCAAGTCCCACTCAAACTCGTTAGTTCCTTTAGTCGCTGCAACCTTACCATTCTTGTGAGCTAAGGATGATGGGGGGTTTAGAGGAGCCTATAGGTCCATCTGCTGAGTATTCAGGAGCAATTGCCTGGCCCTCCTTGGTCGTAGTTTGGGTAGAGAGGGGGATTGGGCGCTGATCATATGTATATATGGTCAGTCTCTATACTAGGGCACTGTCCTGCTTGCTAGGGCAATGTCACTGTTCCTTGCCTCTGCCATTCATGAGCGGCTTTTAAACCTTTAAACTGAAAGGCATGAAAAGCCACTGTATACAATTATCATTATGATAAATCATGAATTTTCCATACTTTATATAAAAAAAATCAGTAATATTCCTTCATTGGTATGGAAATGTCGAAATATTCCTAAAAATAAATCGGATTTGACTAAATAACGGAAGCTTTAATATAATTAATTACTCTGGCTACTGCCAACTAACATTTCCAATACTTTATAATATAAACTAAATCATTAATATTTCTTGATTGGTATGGAAATGTCGATATTTTCCTTAAAATTAAATTCAGATTTGACTGAAAAACGGAGGCTTCATGATATTTACTCTGGCTGTTGACAACTTGATTTGTATGTGAAAGTCGAAACTCTCCTCAAAATGAAAGCTATCTTGACGAATAATGGCAGCTTTTGGAGAGTTAAAGAGATAGAATTATAGCATGATAACGTTTCAAAGTATAGTTTCTAACCCCGTATCATTAGTGTTTTCAAGTTTAAAAACCTATGAGCAATTTCATAACACTTAAAAGCTTGATTCCCTATTCGATATTGGATAATGAGAAAAATATATCTAAATAAATAAAGACTGAATTTACACATATTAGAAAATCAAACTACGTTTATTCAGTGCAGAACCGTATCTATATGCTATACGACTGAGAGAGAGAGAGAGAGAGAGAGAGAGAGAGAGAGAGAGAGAGAGAGAGAGAGAGAGAGAGAGAGAGAGAGAGAGAGAGTATATCAATGTGCAATGCAAATATATAGGGTTATGAGATGGTAATGGAAAATATGGAGAGAGAGAGAGAGAGAGAGAGAGAGAGAGAGAGAGAGAGAGAGAGAGAGAGAGAGAGAGAGAGAGAGAGAGAGAGAGAGAGAGAGAGAATGAATATGCAATGCAAATATATAGGGTTATGAGACGGTAATGGAAAATATTATGATATAGGAGAGAGAGAGAAGAGAGAGAGGAGAGAGAGAGAGAGAGAGAGAGAGAGAGAGACTTCAAGGTTGTACATAATTTCCTTAAACATGTTCTTTCCGTTCAACTGGCCAAACTAAGGAAACCATTTTGGACTTGTTCTGCAAGATCGATTTTGCTTATTGTAAAATGATGAAAATGAATTGTTTCCTTTCCAAATTCCTAATTCTTCCCACAAAAAACCACACACAAAAATCATCTCTACATCATCCCAATTATTTCTAATCTCCCAACTCCACTTCACACTCATTAAGCAGAGATGGCTTAAAAATCGTGTCTTCCATACCAATTTACGTTTCTATAGTGTTTTCTTTTCCAAGTTTTCAGCAGACATTACACTACTTTACGTGTTCCTTTTCCTTTATGATTTAATTATTAACTCATTATTAATACTCAGATGAATCTATCAGCGCCATTTTTGCACAAGTTTTACTAACAGTGATAACTCCTTACTACTGACTTTGTTTTTGCTATTATTCTCTTATAAATTTCTCCTCTTACAAACATCTCCAAAGATTTCTTACTAGCATCTTCAGCTTTTCTTCTCAATCACCAACTAGCAATGTATCATATATAAACATTAAAACTACTCGTCACTCTCATTACTGATTTTTTACCTCATAAAGTTCCGCCTATTCCTATATTTTACTAATTCTAATAAGCTTTGGTATAAGCATGAATCCGTCTAATTAGTCTAAAAAAATACCCGCTATATGATATTTTCTCAATACTCTGCTCATTATTTCATTCAATTATGTCGCAATGCTATTTTAGTTACTGCACCCAATATACCAACTTACCCTTTTTACTTTGAAATTCATCGAACCCCTATTTCCTTACCAATCAACGTACACTCTCCCTCTAAACTCAATGCGTTCTTTCCTTAGTAATGCCATAGCCTCTGTACCATGGTCTTCCACTGTCTTGGGTTAGAGTTCCCTTGCTTGAGGGTACACTCGGGCACACTATTCTGTCTAACTTCTCTTCCTCTTGTTTTGTTAAACTTTTTATAGTTTATATGGGAAATATTTATTTCAATGTTGTTCCTGTTCTTAAGATATTTTATTTTTCCTTGTCTCCTTTCCTCACTGGGCTATTTTCCCTGTTGGGGCCCATGGGCTTATAGCATCCTGCTTTTCCAACTAGGGTTGTAGCTTAGCATCTAATAATAATAATAATAATAATAATAATAATAATAATAATAATAATAATCCATCCATCGTAGCGGTTTTGCAATCATCCATACTAATAACTCGAAAGATATAGAAAGTAATGTTCTAAATTCATAAATCTTATGATTACCATGACCACATTTTAGTCCTTTCAATCATTCTTAAAAAATTTTCAAACTTTCCCAGACATACCTTACTTTTGTGGGGCAGTCAATACCATTGAAATCACGTCACAGTATTCTATTAACTCCTGGCAACTTACTTCATTCATATCTACTCATCTTCAAGCTAGTAATTTCAGCAACTATTCAAAATACATAATCTATCAACACAATACTTTCGGAAAACCTTTCCAGTTGCTTCTTTGGCCCAAATATCTTTTCTATTGCATTTACGCTCATCAAATTCTCCTCAAAGTGCTTGGGTCGAAATTTTCACAACTATTGCAACTTCTATTTCCACATTCTCAAGATTTTTCTGCTTTCTCTTGTACGGTTCTTTATTTCCATAGATACATTATAATGTATAGATAAAGAATACTTTGTAAAAAAAAAAAAGTAAAACACACAGACAAGTCATAAGCCAGTATCATGGCTCACTGCGTTTCGCTATTGTATAAGTTTCCGGTTTTCTGCCGGATATTCTTATCAAGTTATTAAATAATCTAGTGAATTTGTTGGTTTAGGATACCTCACTCAGATGATGTTTCTAGTAGCTTTAACATTTAACTACCTTCTATACTACTACTACTACTACTATGGCTATCGCTACTGTACTACTACTACTATGGCCCCTACGACTACTATGGCTATCGCTACTGTACTACTACTACTACTATGGCTCCTACGACTACTATGGCTCCTACGACTACTATGGCTACTACTACTACTACTACTACTACTACTACTACTACGAGAGAGAGAGAGAGAGAGAGAGAGAGAGAGAGAGAGAGAGAGAGAGAGAGAGAGAGAGAGAGAGACGGTGAAGGCTGAGCGAGTCGAGGATATAAAAGAATAGTGATCTCTCTCAAGTCCAGCAGAACTGGTTTCTGAAGGTCGACCTTGAGGGCCCCTTCAGCCATTCATGTATGGCAGAAAAAAAGTAACGCGAAACCTCCGGTATCTCGAGAAGCAGCAGCTGCAGCTTCGCCCAGAAGTTCGTCGATCGAAGCAACGCCATTAAAGGTAAGATCGTAATGCCATAACTCGAGTATGATCTTAGACGAATTTCACTCAAGAAACCGATTATTTTCTAGAAGTTTCATGGAAGTCTTGTCCACAATTCCATCTCATATTCTTTGCCCTTATTTTACTTAGATGAAATATAAGTTTGAAGCTTTAATGGATGTAATTTTCCTTTATTTGGCAGAAGATGAAATATAAGTTTGAAGCTTTAATGGATGTAATTTTCCTTTATTTGGCAGAAGATGAAATATAAGTTTGAAGCTGTAATGGATATATTTTTTTTTTTATTTGGCAGATGTAATATCAGTGTACACCTTCTACGTCTTGCAAGGAAGATCAAAGGAGTTATTCCATCATTTATTTGTTTCTATTATCTAAATGTGTAAAATTATTATCTAGTACAAATGGCCGTCTTCTCTTGGAGGAGGAAGTGCCAGAAGGCGATACCCTAATTACATAACGAAGAATAGAGGCCCAGGGTCATAAAACTTTTCTATCATGAAAGATCAAACTCTACTTAATACCATACATTCATGTTGATTCAGATAAATTTGATATAAATTGATATATATATATATATATATATATATATATATATATATATATATATATACATATATATATATATATATATATATATATATATATATATATATATATACATATACAATTATCATAATAATAATAATAATAATAAATAATAATAATAATAATAATAATAATTTGTACTTCATCACCAGATCCAAGTATAAACAACCCATCCCTTAAGTTTGGTCTTGCTATTGGAGAATCTCATGACAAACAACGCCTACCTAAAATTAGCGCAGGGTGTATATCAAGGGGAATAAATTTAAGCCCTAAAGGTACCCTGACACTTGCACGACTTTTTGCCACGAATTTATCTTCCAGTTCGTGCCACAAAATGTCACATTTTGTGGCACGAACTGGAAAATAAAGAAAAAAAAATTACCTCAGAATCACAACTGACCTGTCCACATTGACACGAATTGGCACGAGGAGGTCACGACGAGTTCACGCATAGTTTGCGCACGTCCCGCATTGTTCCGACGAATTCACCAACAGTTCGCGCATAGTTCACGACTCGGTCACGAAATTTTGTCATGACCAAAATTTTGAATATTTCAAAATTCTCGTCACGACATGCCACGATGTCACGACGGGTTTATGAACATTT
>NC_090768.1:48996530-49026530 GCF_036898095.1 Palaemon carinicauda
ATCACTGTTGACAGTCCATTCAAGTCACACCCTCCATAATATTATATCCTTTCCTTATGATTTCCTAGAAGCAGTTGCCGCCTTTAAATGTACTCCAAGGTTGATGCCAGCATCCTCATAAATCTACTTAAACCAATTCTTCATTTTGTTAGTTATCTATCTCACCTTAATCATTTACAAAAGACTATTTGAAATCAGTACAATGCATCAATCAGTCCAACCAACCAAATATTGATTAGCTAGTTATAAGGAACTGAAATCTTTTCAATGCATGTTAAATCAACATTTTGGTTCTCCAGGCCACTCCTGACAGAGAAATTTTAGGAAACTACATATGGGTGATTGAGGGATGGCAGTTAGTCACCTTTCCCCTTTACAATTCTGTAAAAGAATTATAATTTTTGAAACTCGGTGCATATTTCACTCATTCCTTGAATACAAATAGTTGAAATACAGTTAAAAATTCAACTCCAACATTATTTTGAACATAAAGAAACTTCCTAAATTTCACTTCACTGTTTTAAGAATGTTTAAAAATTCTGGCGCAGTTAATGTATACCATATAGCTGACTGCATTCGTAGTTTTTGACCTTTGATAATGATGGCTGAACAGGGCTTGGAAACTCTAAGCTTAAAAGTAGCACTTGGTTAAGTTGGTATCTTGAGGTTTGGTTAGGCTTCATGAGTCGTATTGAAACCCTATATTTGGATTGAAAATTGGTTGAATCTAAATTGAAACTTGAAATCATCTTTGAATCTACATTATTCACAGAAGCTGCTGTAAGTAATAAGGTAACTTCATGGACATTATTGACAAGTTTGTTGATGAAGGTTTCAAATTCATAGCAGTGGAAGGGGAAATTAATTTCTTAATTTTTCCCTTGAAGAGAAAACAACTTGTTCTAGAATAAAATGAACAATAATTTAAAACAGCCTTGTACTATGAGTAGCCTGACAGCTTAAGGTGCGTCCACACGGTCGAACAGTGTCTGTCGGACAAACACTGTTACCATATCTAAATTGAAAGAATGAAGTCATAAACGTTGAAATGAGGGAAGTTGATATGGTAACAAACAGTGTTACCAGATGAAGCTGAATACCAGGATTTCTACTCATTATTATTATTATTATTATCATTAAATGCTAAGCTACAACCCTAGTTGGAAAAGCAGGATGCTATAAGCCCAGGGGCCCCAATAGGGAAAATAGCCCAGTGAGGAAAGGAAATAAAGAAAAATAAAATATTTTAAGTATAGTAACAACATTAAAGACTGGAAGAAATATCCGAAGCTGATGTCTGCTGGGATCTCTCTTATCTATGTGATTGTTATAATCTGTACTCGCGGATCAAGTAGTAGTTATCAGCTTCAAGTAAGGAGCATCATAACCATAGTACACCATAAAATAAAAGCACAATTCAACAAATTAAATTATACCGCATGATTATTCCTGATCTTTTGAGAACAATGGAATGGTACAAGGAAGGACTAATTGCAAAGACAGAGTGAAAAGAGAAACTCAAATTGATTAAGAATCAGACTTTAAAAAATATATACTGCTGGGCCCAAACGCTTTATACATTTTATCGGAGAACTTGAAACCTTTAATAACTAAGCAGGACACGAGTGATAGAGGAACCTTTTTCCAGAAGCACGTCTGGAGGCATTACAGAATCATATATATATATATATATATATATATATATATATATATATATATATATATATATATATATATATATATATATATATATATATATGTCTTACTTAAAATAACCTATCAGTGAACTGAGGATGTTATTGTTAATAACGTGCAATGTATAGCCTATATTATTCCAAGAAATAACTAATGTTTGAGAATGTACATACTTCGGATTATGTGTTGTTATCTAAATCAAAATTGTTTCAGTGATATAGATAAAATGTTCAAAATTTGTTTCCCTTGTTCTCGTAGAGAGAGAGAGAGAGAGAGAGAGAGAGAGAGAGAGAGAGAGAGAGAGAGAGAGAGAGAGAGAGAGAGAGAGAGAGAGAGAGATCACGTCTTTTCCTCACGCTCAAACACTTCTTCGAGCAAATGAGACTTCGGTGTCCATAAATGAAACAGATTCAGTTATGCTATACTCTTATATCAAAACGCCATAATTTAGTTGTGCAAATGTCTTCTGTACCAATCTCCGACTTTTATATATTTCTCCTATTTGCGTAGCTCTTCCTTGAAATGACCCATTATGGATTCCATATTCTTTTCGACTTATTACCAGTTGCAGACGTTCCACCTCTCGGAAGTTCTGACGTTACTTTATTTATTGCTGCTAAACGTTTATTTCTGTCTTCGTAAACATTCGCTTTGATGTTTCATAAGCATGGGTGCTGCCAGTACTGTTCGATAAGCAACTGAGCATCTCTTCTATCTCAAAGTCAGCTTCTTTCCTCCGTAACTGGATTACAACTAGTCATGTTTACAGGGAAGGTGATACCTAATATTCTAAAAGTTGAAGTTAATCTGGTAAACAAGTAGAACTCCGTCCATCGAGGACTGCTACTCCGCCTCCGGAGCTTCTGAAGCTGGGACTCTACGAACACAGGCACAGTCCGACACACCACTTGGTCCTCGCCATTGACGTCATTAACGCTTCTTTCACAATTTTAACTGGTAACAATTGTGTTCGACGAATACTGTTCGACCGTGAGGACGCACCTTTAAGCAATTAGGACTGGGTGTTGTGCAGCTGCTTCAAAATGTCGACCAAACAGCAAGAGTTGTCAGACTTCAGATTTTACAGGATGATTCTAGGGAAATAAGGAAATATGCCCAACCTCAAACGTGTTAGGTACCCCCAAGAATCTGGGTTACATATTAGTTACCCAAATGTAATTAGCTCAATGAGACTCCTCAAAGCGTTGAATCTGAAATTTTGTGGTGCGGGACTAGGTGGAAAACCCTTTCGGAAAGTGGGACAAAAATAAGAGAGAGGTCAATGATCCAAGAGAATAAAGATTGCCGTAGTCTGAAAGAAAAAAATCAAGAGTACTGGATGAATGGTTGTGCTAATCAGAATGTTTTAGGAATAGAATGGCATGAATTCACAAAGTTGAATGACACATGCTACTCAATGGTAAGGTTTACGGAGGGATGTGGGGTAGATAAGTATATGAAGCTTAAACTTACACAAGGCTGTGAAAACTAAATAAAAAAAAACACACACACAGGGAAATAGTTCTTTAAGGCAAAGGTCTACAAATACACTTTAGGTTTGCTTCAGGTATCCAGTAACTGAAATAAATTGGGAAATGTAACCGACTTTTTATTTCTGTTTTATGAACAACCACTATTTAACATAATTGTTTATTGGTACCATTATGCGGCAAAAGACATCAAATTGTATTGAATTGCATAAATGCTACGATAAAAATATGAAGATGAGAAATGTAAGGTTTGAATAAATAATTTTCAGATATTTTTAAACACGCGTAAACGAAATTCTCATACAATTAACACATCGAATATTCCGATTTTATACTGCACTGTATGAAAATCAAACGAAAACTTCCCTTGATGAATGTAAACTCTCTTAATATATTCCTCGTCGCTATGCCTACTGTCAAACACATCAGCCAAAAGGGTTGCCTTTTCCTTTGGACAGTGAGTGACAGAACCATCCGGTTTAAGTAAAGGTGGAAGTCTACACCAAAGAGTTCAGATTTTAGGGTACCCCACTATTTTTGTTCCTGGGTTGTAGTACCAGAAAGGGTTTCTTTTAACATCAAATTATATTCCTTTTCAGCTGAAGCATGAACTCTGAGCTATAGCTCTTCGATAAGTATAGTTAATTCAGCTGAAGCATGAATTCTGAGCTATAGCTCTTCGATAAGTATAGTTATTTCAGCCGAAGCATGAATTCTGAGCTACAGCTCTTCGATAAGTATAGTTATTTCAGCCGAAGCATGAATTCTGAGCTACAGCTCTTCGATAAGTACAGTTATTTCAGCCGAAGCATGAATTCTGAGCTACAGCTCTTCGATAAGTACAGTTATTTCAGCCGAAGCATGAATTCTGAGCTACAGCTCTTCGATAAGTACAGTTATTTCAGCCGAAGCATGAATTCTGAGCTACAGCTCTTCGATAAGTACAGTTATTTCAGCCGAAGCATGAATTCTGAGCTACAGCTCTTCGAAAAGTACAGTTATTTCAGCCGAAGCATGAATTCTGAGCTACAGCTCTTCGATAAGTATAGTTATTTCAGCTAAAGCATGAACTCTGAGCTACAGCTCTTCGATAAGTATAGTTATTTCAGCTGAAGCATGAATTCTGAGCTATAGCTCTTCGATAAGTATAGTTATTCCAAGTCTCAACAGCAACAACTTTCGTGGTAGCAACCCCTGTGCTTAAATAATACCAAATCTCCATCTACCTTTCTCGTCAGGGCTACCAACATAAATCTTCTCACAAACCAGCACATGGGATTTGTTACTCGTTAAATTTTAAGACTCTTGTTTCTGATAATATTCCCTCGGTTTTATGACACCAGTGGTTCACTACCGTACCAATTATTATAGAAATAAAACCATTCCGGGTAATGCCAGTTCAAGCTTCTCTTAATAAAACCATCTGTGTGTGAGGTAGAAGAATGCAAAGCCACACGGAAAAAAGTAAAGTTATTGAAGGAATTAAAGTAAAATGTATAGGGTGATATTAGGTACAATTTCTTTTAAAATACCGATAATGAAACAGGCTTTTATAGACATCTTGCAATTTCTTAGGCTCAAAACAAGGATTCATTACAGCTACTCCTATACTAAAAGGAAAATATATGTACTTAGCAAAACCTTTCTTCTTAAATGGATTCCATATCAGTTTCCCTTAATGCAGGTCATTATTGATGATCCTATTAATTCCAGTAGCCGTTCGCAGAAAACAAAATAAAACCCATCTCCCATAATGCCTTACGATATCGTCATTACAGGATTCTGCATGGGTGGTATCTTTGTCCTTTACAGTTTGGTAAAAAAAAAAAAGTGTAAATGCAAAATTTATACATTGTCCAGAGGGTCTACTCGCCATGGTTTTCAGCATATAAAAAATAATTCTAGTAGCCCACGACCTTTTCCTCAAAGCCAAAAAACATAACATTGACAAGTGTGAAAAATTAGAAGAAAAACATTAGAATTGAAAGGCAGTAACATCCTGTTTGGAAAACACTGATAATAATGCAAAAAATAAAAAATAAAAAATAAAAAAATCAAACTTCATAGGTTATCTGCAAGATTTGCTAAGGCAAAGAAGCTACAGTTTTAGTACAGCAATCAGTTTTAATGTGGGTCAAACTCTCCAGGTTTTGTTGGACAAAAGTAATTTTTGTTTTGGTAAAGAGCGCAAATGAAGTTAACAAGGATGTCAAAAAAAAAAGTAAGTAAGTTTCAGTTTAGAGAAAAAAATCTAAGTATCATAAGTAAATCCTTGCAACTTTTACTTTGCCAGAAAATCTGGTTGTGTACTTTTTTTTCTTTTATAAGAAGTGCGGTCAATAACTATCAATTATGTACGGTAAATCTTATTCAGTGCGTTATTATTATTGCCATTACTAGCTAAGCTACAATCATAGTTGGAAAACCAGGATGCTATAAACCCGGGGGTTCCAACAAGGAAAAATAGACCAGTGAAGAAAGGAAATAATGAAATAAATAAATTATGTGAGAAGTAATGACTGCAAAAAAAAAATCTTAAGATCAGTAACAACGTTAAAATACATGTCATATATAAACTACGAAAAAACATGTCAGCCTGTTCAACATAAAAACACTCGCTGCAAGTTTGAACTTATGAAGTTCAACTGATGCAACTACCAGATTAGGATGATCATTCCACAATCTGGTCACAGCTGGAATAAAACCTCTAGAATACTGTACAGTATTGAGCCTTATGATGGATAAGACAAAACTGTTAGAATTAACTGCATACCTATAATACTATGTACAGGATGGTACAGTCTGGGAAGATCTAAATGCAAAGGAAGGTCAGAATTACGAAGAATCTTACGGAATATGCATAAAGATCTTACCGAACGACGGAGCCACAAATTATAATATCAAGTTCAGAAATAAGATATTTAATAGAACGCAAGTTCTCAATATAAAGCTGCATCTTTTCTAAGAGAGATGGTCTCTTCGTTAATTTCAGTCACAAAGTTTTATTCTCACTTAAACTATACAAAGTTTTATTCTCACTTAAACAATACAAAGTTTTATTCTCACTTAAACTATACAAAGTTTTATTCTCACTTGAACAATACGAAGTTTTATTCTCACTTAAACAATACGAAGTTTTATTCTCACTTAAACAATACAGTTTTATTCTCACTTGAACAATAGAAAGTTTTATTCTCACTTAAACAATACAATGTTTTCTTATATCAAGTAACTATGGTTCCTTTGCACATCGTAATGATCTAAATTTCTTCATCACGAGGTTCCTTAACTTTATCAATTTCAAAAAATACCGAGGAAGTCTCCGCATATTCGAATTTTCTCCTCATGATTTATGAAACAATACAATTCATGAGAGAAAAGGATGTAAATGAAATAACATTTATTATTATTATTATTATTATTATTATTATTATTATTATTATTATTATTATTATTATTATTACTTGCCAAGCTATAGCCCTATACTCAATTTGTTTTAATGAGGCGCATTTGCACCGACTCGCATCGGCGCCCTTTTAGCTCGGAAAAGTTTCCTGATCGCTGATTGGTTGGAATGATCTCGTCCGACCAATCAGCGATCACGACACTTTTCCGAGCTAAAAGGGCACCCCTGCGAGTCGGTGCAAATATGCCTCACTACAAAAAATTGACTATAGCTGGAGAATAAGGATGCTATAAGCCCAAGGGCTTCAACATGGAAAATATCTCGGTATTTTCCCGGTTGCGCCCTCGGGCTTATAGCACTCTTCTTTTCCAACTAGGCTTGTAGCTTAGCAAGTAATAATAATGATAATAATAATAATAATAATAATAATAATAATAATAATAATAATAATAATTATAATAATAATAAAAGGTTTTGATTTGTTACCACCCGTCCACTTAGCATTCATGTAACATAAATGAAGAGAAACAGAGACAGGTTTTTTTTTTTTTTTATCCTATATATTCTTTCTCTGAGAATAAAACACCTGTGAACTTCAACTTATGATAAAATCTCTCCACAAGTGTTAAGGCGGGATTGTGATCAAATCCTCCATCCCAAAGTTAATAGTTAATGTTGCTAGTTAATGTTGCTGCTGCCTTTTTCTTTCTAAGATTTTGTTTGAAATTAACAAGACATTTTTGCCTAAAAAGTGGCACTCACCTACCAACACTAATTATCACTTCAAAATATTTGCACTGGAAGAAGACATTTTTTTCTTTAATCATCAACTTTCTATAATTAAATGTTAATGATTCTTGACTAATCGACTCTAATCAATTAAGAGTTCTGCAAGTTAATGATCAAAATGTAGCATACTGAAAATACTATATCAGAGAAAGAAATTATGGTGTTTTATCGTACCTGGAGATAAGTAACATGGTATTTTCAAAGTATAAGGTTATAAGCTGCACACACTGGTTATTATGTTCTCTTGGTCCATGCCCTAAATTCGCCCTCCACATTCTTAACACCGGAGTACTGACAAATGTGAACGTATACATTGTAGCCACATTACAATTACACGTGTCTATACACGATGGTATGAAATGGGGTTTGTACGGCATCCAATTTATCTATTTTTTTTTTTTTTTTTTTTTTTTTTTTTTTTTTTTTTTTTTTTTTTTTTTTTTTTTTTTTTATGGAAGCAGTGGCAAATGTAGTATTTCTTCATCAGTTACAAGGATTTTATCAACAATTAATGTTTTTAGAATGACATATTGTTAATTTATTCTCATCATTTATTCATTTATCATTTCCTTTCCTCACTGGGCTATTCTCCCCTGTTGGAGCCCATGGGTTTATAGCATCTTGCATTTCCAACTAGGGTTGTAGCTTGCCTAGTAATAGGCAGTGATTTCTTCATCACTTACCAGGAATTTATCACCAATTAATGTTTTTAGAATGATATATTGTTAATTTATTCTCATCATTTATTCATTTCTTATTTCCTTTCCTCACTGGGCTATTTTTCCCTGTTGGAGCCCTTGAGCTTATAAAATCTTGCATTTCCAACTAGGGTTGTAGCTTGGCTAGTAATAATAATAATAATAATAATAATAATAATAATACTCTTCATTCATAAAATCAATCAGCGAGATAGTTATCAATCATGATCTTGAGACAAATGCACGGCGTCTGCTCTAATGTAACGATAGTGACTAGTGACAGGCAATAGTGATAATGGTTGTCCGGGAAACTTGATCTAAGAAATAAATCCTTTTAATGTATTAATACATCCTTTTTGGCAGCAGCATTTTTTTTTTCCTTTTTACTGGGGAGGTGTTTTAAACGGCCGACACAGGAAGTGAAGAAAGAAGAAATAAGGAAAACGGTGGAAAACGAACAACGGAAGCTGAAGTGAATTTTCATATCGGAGAATTCGCCTGAAATAATTCACTTTTTTCGGAGTGGTGTGTGTGGAAGAGGAGGGTACCATGCTTTGGAATATCTTTTAATTATATGTTAATTTTCTTATCTCTCTCTCTCTCTCTCTCTCTCTCTCTCTCTCTCTCTCTCTCTCTCTCTCTCTCTCTGTAAAAGGTTACTTGAAAATCCTTGATTTTTTATATCCGATATTAACCGATAACTCGAGATTCAAAGACGCTTGTGCAGAGAGAGAGAGAGAGAGAGAGAGAGAGAGAGAGAGAGAGAGAGAGAGAGAGAGAGAGGATAATGATGCTGATGATGCACAAGTAAGGGAATATCAGTTCTTTCACAACAAGACTCGAGAGTGATCATTGGAGGAAGTTGTCTGAAAAGTGGTGCCTACATAATCTTAGCTTTGAAACAGACCATAATAAGGCCCTTGTTAGCATTAACGAGTTGTGCGTGTAAGCTCTGAAGTGCTATCTGTCAAAATAAGCAGATGTTGTGCTAACAAGCCAATTGTTCCAACTGACATCGTTATCTTATCCAAACTGGGATAAAACCTCTGTTAAGCCAGTTGCATTTGAAGCCTTTGATTGGAGGATCATCCTTTCGCTTTAATGACAAACACACACATAAAAAACAGACGAAACTATTATTCACGAAACGCCAATCTCTCTCTCTCTCTCTCTCTCTCTCTCTCTCTCTCTCTCTCTCTCTCTCTCTCTCTCTCTCTCTCTCTCCCCCCAAAGTCAGTGGGATGCTCTACACTCTAATGCTATACAAAAACAACTTCGATTTGGTTTTTATCACACCAACACTCCATCAATCCCTTCAACACACGTATATAATGCAACACCTGTTTCACTCGAGTGGGTTGGCTGAAAAATTAAAATCTATCAAAATGAAACAGATTTTCAGGTGCGATTGATTTTGTTACGTTCTTCACATGGGGCTACAGTACAGCTTTCTGTACTTTCTGTACACGTGTATATATATATATATATATATATATATATATATATATATATATATATATATATATATATATATATATATATATATATATATATATATATATAGCATACAACTAGCTGATACGTGTGATATTCAGAGGCAAATAATAACAAAAGAGAATTCTGATTGGTTTCAGCTCTGTGGCATCATCTGGAACACTGTCCGCTTGATGATCTGGAGATGAAACCGGCCAGGCTTCCCTTAGTATTTTGATTTTATCTTGTATTCCATTTCCCTTGAACACACACACACATATATATATATATATATATACATATACTGCATATATATATATATATATATATATATATATATATATATATATATATATATATGTAATCATTATCATTATCCATCAGCAGGAAATGCCCCTAAAGATAATGACAGTACAGCATTAACAACTAAAATCACCCTTTTGACTAAACCATAGATCATGAGATGAAGGCCTATACAAAAAATACATCCACAGCATAAACTACTTCGTTAGACTTACACAAAAGGCTCATCAGCATCACAGACAACCACCTTATAGAAAAAGGGACATTTTCCCTTCTAGCTAGCTCTTCCCAAGATATTGTGGCCCCACCTTTCTAGTGCCACCTTCACAAAATCTATCAGGACGTTACTAGTTCTTCTCCTCCTCCTCCTAAATTTGTCTTTGTTGTTTCCCTTCACTGTCTTCGATCATTATTGTAATATTTACATAAAACTTACTTTCCCAGACTAATTTTATTGTAATATTTACATAAAACTTACTTTCCCAGACTAATTTTATTGTAATATTTACATAAAACTTAATCTCCCAGACTAATTTTATTGTAATATTTACATAAAACTTAATCTCCCAGACTAATTTTATTGTAATATTTACATAAAACTTAATCTCCCAGACTAATTTTATTGCAATATTTACATAAAACTTAATCTCCCAGACTAATTTTATTGCAATACTTACATAAAACTTACTCTCCCAGACTAATTTTATTGCAATACTTACATAAAACTTACTCTCCCAGACTGATTTTATTGTAATACTTACACAAAACTTACTCTCCCAGACTAATTTTATTGTAATACTTACACAAAACTTACTCTCCCAGACTAATTTTATTGTAATATTTACACAAAACTTACTCTCCCAGACTAATTTTATTGTAATATTTACACAAAACTTACTCTCCCAGACTAATTTTATTGTAATATTTACACAAAACTTACTCTCCCAGACTAATTTTATTGTAATATTTACACAAAACTTACTCTCCCAGACTAATTTTATTGTAATACTTACACAAAACTTACTCTCCCAGACTAATTTTATTGTAATACTTACACAAAACTTACTCTCCCAGACTAATTTTATTGTAATACTTACACAAAACTTACTCTCCCAGACTAATTTTATTGTAATACTTACACAAAACTTACTCTCCCAGACTAATTTTATTGTAATATTTACACAAAACTTACTCTCCCAGACTAATTTTATTGTAATATTTACACAAAACTTACTCTCCCAGACTAATTTTATTGTAATACTTACACAAAACTTACTCTCCCAGACTAATTTTATTGTAATACTTACACAAAACTTACTCTCCCAGACTAATTTTATTGTAATATTTACATAAAACTTACTCTCCCAGACTAATTTCATTGTAATATTTACATAAAACTTACTCTCCCAGATTAATTTTATTGTAATATTTACATAAAACTTACTCTCCCGGACTAATTTTATTGTGATACTTACACAAAACTTACTCTCCCAGACTAATTTCAAGACATAATCTTATTCTTTCTCTTAGCTCTTTCCACACTCCATTAGTAAAGATATTGACCACCTATTAAGATACAATAAGCCCTTGACTAAGACCCATCTTTAAATTAAACTAGAAACCTCAATGTCTCTAAATTCTTACACAAACTTTTTCTCTTTCATAATAAAGTTTTTAATCAAACTCAACCATTCACCTTCTATATCACATAGGATAAAACACTCTAGATTGTCTCTCTATTGAATTTACCGTAGGCATTTTGTGTTCAAACATAGCACATAGAGGCTTTTCATAAACTTGTCACATAATTGTTTCATAAAAATTATATATGACCAACACAATATTCCTTTTATAAACCTGTCCAGTTCTTTCCCTATCAGTTCTATTCTTTGTTAATTTCTCAATTAAAATCTTACCATACTTGCTAAGTAACGTTATGCCTCTATAATTCATAGCCTCCAATATCACCTTTACTAGCATACAATAAAATTATCATTCCTTTCAATAAAAAGTTCTTAACCTATCAATTCTATTCTTTGTTAATTTCTCAATTAAAATCTTTCCATACTTGCTAAGTAACGTTATGCCTCTATAATTCATAGCCTCCAATATCCCCTTTACTACCATACAATAAAATTATCATTTCTTTCACCAAATACTCCAGACCTTTCGCTTATTCATATATACCTTTCAACCTCTGGTCAACAAATCAATCACACTTGAACTTTTGGGAGCTTTCCATCCAGTCTTTCCTCAAATATCCCTTACCTCAATCTTTCACCTCTCATCTCTACCTACCCTCTATACTCTACATTCTTCAACTTCTCAATTGTTCAACTAGAGCAGAAGCCTGCAGGTACTTCAGAGAACATATTTACATGTGCTTCTTCTAACTGGAATCAATTTCATTACTGATCCCTCACTCTGTATTTACTTTCAGCAGTACACCCTTTCTCCTTAACATTTTTACTAACTTTTTCTCCTATATTTACTATTGCCTCGTACCTTTTTTGTTCTTATTTTTTTATGATTACCCTATACATACATACATACATATATATAAATAAATAAATTAATTAATTAATATATATATATATATATATATATATATACAGTATATATATATATATATATATATATATATATATATATATATATATATATATATATGTGTGTGTGTGTGTGTGTGTGTGTGTGTGTGTGTGTATTTCACAATAAGGTTTTCCTCTATTGAGGCAATTCTAAAGATATATCAACGATGAATCAAATGTGTAGAAAATATCCAAAAAATTGGTCGCAGTAAAACTACACGGGATGCCCATCAAAAAACACATTACCGCTGACACAAACTGCACCACCATTCTATACATGGATATTGAGACCTTTCCATTTCAGTACTTCTTCCAGCTCATATCTGCCACACTTTATACGTTAAGGAAGTACTTAGTTTGCACATCAAAGGAGCCAGAGTAATTCATGAGATCCCTCAATGCATCAAATTACATTTTTTTTTCCTTTTTTAAATTGATCCGATTGCATTGTACGTTTCCCCTTAGTTAGCTATACTAAGAATCCTGGATTCTTCATCGTACCAATATCACAAGCTGCCTTATGAATAAATTTACTATTCAGCAGATCAAATTGATTTAGAAATCACGTCATTAAAAGAGGTTCCTATTGATATTGGAACTTCTTAACAATATTATCAATCTATTTCTCAATGCAATTCATGAAATTTTGAAACGATTAATGACATTGTGTACTATCAGAAGCAAATTAATTAAAATAGAAATATTAATGAAGCTGCTTCATGATTGCCAGTTGGGACTTATGAATTCTCTCTGGTCCATTACCCTTTTAGTCTAAAAGGGCATGTATTCACCCCTCTCTGATTATTCGTTTGTTTATTTGTTTAAAAGCAACACTATACAAAAAGCACCTGTATCTATTTGGACCAAACTTAGTAGTCATGTAGGTTATGACCGAGAGACGAATCTTTAACATTTTGGATAAAGTACATCAAAGCACAGGTAAGCAACAGCACTTTGAAAATGATAGAAATGTTAAGTAAATGGCAATTATTTGTTAGTTTATTTTTTGTTTGTTAACAACCTTACACAAAAACTACAGAATCAATTTCAACTAAACTTGGTGGACATGTCCATTAGATTTTGTAACAAAATACATCAAAGTACAAGTACGCAGTGAGTGGAGTTAAAAGCAAAATAAGACTACTTGGCATGGCATGGCGAAGGCATGCTCTCTACTTAGTGCCCCTCTAGTTTTTTGAAATGTTATATTAGGGACTTCTACAACTGAGTGTTCTCTTATGGAATATTAAAATTCGCGACGAGGCGAAAAGAAAACTAGACTTACTAGGAAAAGAATAAAAAAGTTGTTAAAGAATTAGGGATGACCTCTATGACTTAGAAAGAGTCATACCAAAGGACTAGTGAAACATTTGAGAGTCATACTAAAGGACTAGTGAAACATTTTAAAAGAGTTAGGCCAAAGGACTAGTGAAACGTTTGAAAGGGTCGTACCACAGGACCAGTGAAACGTTTGCAAGGGTCGTACCAAAGGACCAGTGAAACGTTTGAAAGAGTCATACCACAGGACCAGGAAAACGTTTGCAAGGGTCGTACCAAAGGACCAGTCATACGTTTGAAAGTGTCATACCACAGGACCAGGGAAACGTTTGCAAGGGTCGTACCAAAGGACCAGTCATACGTTTGAAAGTGTCATACCACAGGACCAGGGAAACGTTTGCAAGGGTCGTACCAAAGGACCAGTCATACGTTTGAAAGTGTCATACCACAGGACCAGGGAAACGTTTGCAAGGGTCGTACCAAAGGACCAGTCATACGTTTGAAAGTGTCATACCACAGGACCAGGGAAACGTTTGCAAGGGTCGTACCAAAGGACCAGTCATACGTTTGAAAGTGTCATACCACAGGACCAGGGAAACGTTTGCAAGGGTCGTACCAAAGGACCAGTCATACGTTTGAAAGTGTCATACCACAGGACCAGGGAAACGTTTGCAAGGGTCGTACCAAAGGACCAGTCATACGTTTGAAAGTGTCATACCACAGGACCAGGGAAACGTTTGCAAGGGTCGTACCAAAGGACCAGTCATACGTTTGAAAGAGTCATACCACAGGACCAGGGAAACGTTTGCAAGGGTCGTACCAAAGGACCAGTGAAACGTTTGAAAGTGTCATACCACAGGACCAGAGAAACGTTTGCAAGGGTCGTACCAAAGGACCAGTCATACGTTTGAAAGTGTCATACCACAGGACCAGGGAAACGTTTGCAAGGGTCGTACCAAAGGACCAGTCATACGTTTGAAAGTGTCATACCACAGGACCAGGGAAACGTTTGCAAGGGTCGTACCAAAGGACCAGTCATACGTTTGAAAGTGTCATACCACAGGACCAGGGAAACGTTTGCAAGGGTCGTACCAAAGGACCAGTCATACGTTTGAAAGTGTCATACCACAGGACCAGGGAAACGTTTGCAAGGGTCGTACCAAAGGACCAGTCATACGTTTGAAAGTGTCATACCACAGGACCAGGGAAACGTTTGCAAGGGTCGTACCAAAGGACCAGTCATACGTTTGAAAGTGTCATACCACAGGACCAGGGAAACGTTTGCAAGGGTCGTACCAAAGGACCAGTCATACGTTTGAAAGTGTCATACCACAGGACCAGGGAAACGTTTGCAAGGGTCGTACCAAAGGACCAGTCATACGTTTGAAAGTGTCATACCACAGGACCAGGGAAACGTTTGCAAGGGTCGTACCAAAGGACCAGTCATACGTTTGAAAGTGTCATACCACAGGACCAGGGAAACGTTTGCAAGGGTCGTACCAAAGGACCAGTCATACGTTTGAAAGTGTCATACCACAGGACCAGGGAAACGTTTGCAAGGGTCGTACCAAAGGACCAGTCATACGTTTGAAAGTGTCATACCACAGGACCAGGGAAACGTTTGCAAGGGTCGTACCAAAGGACCAGTCATACGTTTGAAAGTGTCATACCACAGGACTAGTGAAACGTTTGCAAGGGTCGTACCAAAGGACTAGTGAAACGTTTGAAAGAGTCGTACCAAAGGACTAGTGAAACGTTTGAAAGAGTCATACCAAAGGACTAGTGAAACGCAAATATGTTCCTCCTTTCGGTCGTGACTCATCGAGCCAGTTATCAGACAACGCTTCCCGATGCAATTAATGCCTTTTTTTTTTTTTTTTTTCAAATCAACACCTCTAGCTTTTATGAGGAGCTTTTCTATAGTTCTAGTTAGAGAAAAATTTGTCAGTTAATGACAGTTCATATCTTCGTGTTCCCATTAAGTTGACAGCTGCGAAAGGCCATTTCCATTTAGCTGACAATGGCATAAGGTCAAAGTTGCTTACAGTTATAAATCGAATTTATACGATGAATGGGTAATGTCCATCTAAGTAATTTTCATTATAAATTCCTATTTTATTTGTATCTTTAATTTCTTATTTCATTCCTTTAAACAAGATACATCTTAAGCAAATATTATTATAATAACATTAATAATAAAAATAATTATTAATATTATTATTATTATTATTATTATTATTACTGTCTAAGCTACAACCTTAGTTGGAAAAGCAGGATGCTATCAGTCCAAAGGCTCCAACAGAGAAAAACAGCCCAGTGAGGAAAGGAAATAAACTACAAGATAATTAAGGACGAATTAATAAAACATATAAGTACAGTAACAACATTAAAATGAGTGCATGTCCACCTCCCCAAAATGACGCAATAACTCATTCATTCTGTCTCCAGAGGTTAAGAGTACAGGAAAACGAGACCATTTTTTTTTTCGGCGCAGCCTTTTACGGGCAAAGACAGATGCGGACAGAACGATCGTTGTTCTCGGAATTTCTCTTGGGTTCACTTGAACCTAATTCGTCGGCGCTTACGAGCCCGGATTTTCTCAGTCACTGGGGGAGGATGGGCGTAAGTGTTGCTGTGATTAATTCTTGCATTTCAGAACGTGGTGATTAATTCTTGCATTTCAGAACGTGGGCATTACGAGGCCTACTTTTCAAGACTCAGATCCGCTCGGACTATTTCTCAGACATACCTTCTGGCAGCGATGGTTGTTTCCATTTCCGAAGGGGAAACGCTTTTCTGAGGTGAGGCGCTTTCCCAGAACTGGAGATACCCCAGTGACTCATCAAACAAAATTGTTGATTAGCAATTGATATCATTAAGTCGTGGTGTAATGCAGAAATTGATATCATTCAAACAGGAAGTAAAACAAACAAAAAAGAAAAATTCGAGTAAGGAGAGAGAGAGAGAGAGAGAGAGAGAGAGAGAGAGAGAGAGAGAGAGAGAGAGAGAGAGAGAGAGAGAGTTGCTGGTTAGGGATTTTCCATGTGCGAAGGTCATCAGGTATCAGGTGGATCCGGCAGGTAATGAAGGATCCTGTATGAGTCAGTTGAATAAAAATACTCATCTCTTGATACCCGTGCGGCACCCACGCTTGCCAGTCTCGGTTAGCAAAACGTCCTGACCCAGTGCACCCCCTTTCACTGCGTATTTAGTTCAAAGTAACTTCAAATTCATATTCCCTGAAACACACGAATGTACGCATGTCGATATGCGAAGTGATAACACTGGTGCGGATTTCAGTATCTTATCAAATTCGAGCTGATCCTCAAACCGTCGATATCCGCAAAAGGATGAGGCACAGGACCGTGAAATTACAGCTTTGATCCGGACTTCGGTGTTTTTTTTTTTTTCTCTTCTTAATCGTGACCTTATAACGAAACCTAATATGATTACTCCTCTGGGCCGATACGAAGCATTCGTTCTTGTCACAAAAAAAAAAAAAAAAAAAAAAAAAAACATATTACAGAGCGCATTACCTTATTGTAAGCACCTTGATTTTTGCTAAAACTTTTGCTTAGTGAAATTCTTCTTGCATTAAAAAGGAAAGAGCAAGACGAGGGTCAAGTTTACTTTTGAAAGGTTAGGAATTTGAGAGAAATGTATTTTTCCTTCTAAATATCTGCTTCATTGATTTTCACTTGTCATTATTATTACTTGCTAATCAATAACCGTAGTTGGATAACCAGGATGCTATAAGCCCAGGGGCCCCATTAGGGAAAACAGCCCAGTGAGAAAAGGAAACAAGGAAAACTAAAACAATCTAAGAACAGCAACATTAAAATAAATATTTCCTATATAAACTATAAAAACTTTAACAAAAACAAGCAAGAGAACTTTAACTCAAGATAGTGGAAGACCGTGGCACAGAGGTCATGGCACTACCCAAGACTAGATAGAACAATGGTTTGATTTTGGAGTTTCCTTCTAGAAGAGCTAAAGAGTCTCGTCTACCCTTACCAAGAGGAAAGTAGCCACTGAACAATTAGAGTGCAGTATTTAACCCCTTGGATGAAGAATTTCTTTGTTTTCTCAGTGCTGGCAGGTGTATGAGGACTGAGGAGAATCTGTAAGGAATAGGCCAAACTATTCGGAGTATGTGTAGGAATGGGAAAAATGAACCGTAACCAGAGAGAAAAATCAAATGTAGTATTGTCTGGCCAGTCAATGGACCTCATAACTCTCTAGCGGTAGTATCTCAACGGGCGGCTGGTGGATTTGTCCCCTTTCCCTAAATATGGAATCACAATTGAAATAGGAAAATAGTTTCATGAAAACAGAATAAACGTAGCGGTCATTCGGGTACACTACGAGGAAAAGGTTAAGAGAGGATGGACGGCAAGATTATGTCAACTAGTATTTTACTACTATGAAGAGTAATTACTACCGATCAATGAGACCAAGTTTACTGTAATGACATATTTCTCAGAGGAGTTTCCATAGAAACAGAGGCTCAGTATCGTAGTATCTACTTTCACCAGGGAATAAAGTACCCTGAGGTATCCTTCGCTCTTTTGTCAAAACCAAGTAAAGAAAGGTTAACGAACGGAGTTTCTGTCAATGTAACACCTACTTGTGTCATCCATCAGGCAGTTGTATAATGTACAAAAGTTCTAAGAAAGAAGTGTCATTGGATCAATAAAGTCATTGGATCTTTAATGTTTCAGGTGTTCTGCTTCTCAGATACTGAAGCTTTATCTTGATGGACTATGACAATACACCTACAACACACTTTGCTGGGCTCAAGCGTCTCCACAAGCATGTTTTTTTATTTGGATATTTAAGTGATGTTGATGAAATTTTATAAGTAGGAGAGTACAAGGAGTATTTCAATTTTCAATTCCTATGATTACCACCTATTCATGAGAGGATTCCTTAGCAAAAACTGGCTCAACTGCTGAACGATGGTATGTTCCTTTGCCATTGTACTCAAATGCATTAATAGCCAACAGTAAAGGATTGAAATGAGATGGCTATCAGATTTTAAATAACTGTGTAATTGTAAAGAAGAGTTGTAATTGAGGCTAGATTTGTCAAAAGAAAGGCATTGGCGAAATAAGTATTGTTTTAAGCTAATTGTTTTTTTTTTTTCAATTAAGAAAATTGTTTTAAGTGAAGTGAAAATTTGTACTTTAGTCTTATGTGGGAAGACTATTTTTTCATCAAAGGCTACATACTGTGAATATTCGTGTTGTATATCTTTTTGTTCGTTAACGCCATTTTGGTGTATCATAAGTTGTATTCCTTGTGTTAACTGTAGTAAATACACTAATATTCTACACCAATATTCATATCAGGCACAGTAGCAGGCACTTGTTTCATCACTAGTCATCTCCCAAACTTAATCAGAACCTCTGGCAAATTCTGGGTACATTCTGAGAGATTTACCAGAAGAATGTCTTACCCTACCAGATGCTCCATTGTGTTGATACTAGGCTACTCGATTAGGAGTTGAAATGAACCCTAGTTTTGTTTGGGTATGCAATATTTCTTTAAGCAAGAGCTTCTCCAGTGACTACTGCATAAGCTGGAAATTGAGAACTTGTGGCAGTGCTGCATAATTTGTTAAGTAGAATGATGAATCTAGACATGTAAAGAAAAATAAACTGACTGGTGTTTTATCTCACAATTTAAAAGATCATGAAGCCATAGTTTTATCATTTTTGGTCAGGAAAATAATGTTTATGGCAAGAGGCTTTATAATGACTACCGAAGAAGCTAAATAATGAGGCATTGTAAAAAGTGACATAATTCAACAAGCAGACTAATTTTTATTGCATCCCGAGGTGGAACACACAGTCTCCTGTGGAACTCAGTATAAGGCTCACATAATAGCTTCTACTGTCTATAAATTGGGGTTCGTATGGCAAAAAAAAAAAAAAATGTTTGAAAGACAGTTCGTCTTCCTTATCATCAGATTCTTTAATCAAGGGTTAAACTAAAGGTTATTTATTGACCAATTGATACCATTATGTAAAAGAATATGTGGGAAATTCCCTTATAAGAGGGCTTGGCAAAAGACTTCAAGCATCCACCATCCATACACTCACTCATCCGCTCAACACCCAGTCGAGTTGGTAGCATGACGCATATACATACTAAGTACTTAGTTATGCCCAGCATCTATATAGCTGCGGTCTGGCCTGTACTGCCCTAAAAAATTTCCCACTGTCCACAATAGACTGCCACATTGGCTTGATCAACATATCCAGAATTATTCAATTTGTATCCATTGTCTGCGATAGTGGTATCCGTGTATATATAACAAGGAAGTTTACCATATGATTAAGCAATGTGAAACCATTGCCAATAAATCCGTTTCAAGTGAAGTTGAGGATTAGGCCAAAGGCTAAAACGTCTCTCCGGGGGTTGTCCCTTGTAGTGAACACCGAAATTCTCTATTTAACTGAGAAAAAGAAGTCTTCAGCTGAATTTGGGTGCATGCATAAGACCATGAAAACAGATGAAAGGGGATATCTATTGGCAGGGAATAATAAAGTTAGTAGAATATAACTATTGCCAAAATCGCTGTCACCAAGAAACCTATCAAGGACATTTCTGCAGCTTCTCTCATGCTAGCAAAAGCTATTAATATCTAATTTGTTCAGGTCTCTTAGATATATAAATGCCATAAAAATGTTAATTTCATGAGAGTTTTGGGTTTGGCATACCATCTACAACCTAAGGAGAGTATTTCAAACCCTGAAAAGCCTTCCTTGTAAGTACATTCTAAAAGCAGGATTGGAAAATTTAGAACTGCACATGTACACACCAAGAAAATCAAGAAGTGAAACAAGAGGCGTATCTTTGAGTCACGTTTGAGACAATAACCAAATGACTCTCAATATGAAATAATTACATCTTACCCATCTCCAGGGTACTTGAAGGAATTAATAATGCAAAGACACGCTCACTCGTGCGAACACAGACACATATATGCATGCATGTATGTATGGATTGTATTTATGAATGTGAGTAATATAGCATAGCACAGGGCCTTGTGAGGCCATTCAGCGCCCAAGTCTAACTGCTGTTACACTATGATGTAAATATTTAAAGAAGTTAGACAGCAAAGTGGAAGGAAGGGACCAGGAACAGATAAAAGTAGAAGAGTATAAAACAAGTGCAGAAAGAGGTAAGAGACCAGAGGAACAATGCAAAAAACCCTTGTAAGGTGCACTAATGGAACTCCATATGATATTGTGTATGTATACAAAAGGAGACAATCATTATTATTATAGGTAGTAGGTTGGACAAGGCACCAGCCACCTGTTGAGATACTACTGCTAGAATTATTGGGTACTTTGACTGGCCAAACAGTACTATATTGAACCATCTCTAGTTACGGCTCATTTTTCCTTTGCCTACACATACACCAAATAGTCTGGCATATTCTGTACACATTCTCCTCTTTCTTAATATACCTGACAACACTAAACTAACGGTAAAATTCTTCTTCGCTCAACGGGTTAACTACTGCACTGTAATTGTTCAGTAGCTACTTTCCACTTGCCAAGTGGTAGAAGAGACATTTTTTTGCTATGGTAAGCAACTCTTCGAGAAGAAGAACACTCTAAAATCAAACAATTGGTCTCTAGCTTTGGGTAGTGCCATAGCCTCCGTACAATGGTCATCCGCAGTCTTGTTTAAGGGTACACTCAATTACTCTTTTCTATCTGCTTCCTTATTTTCTTTTCTCACTGGGCTATCTTCCCAGTTGGAACCTTTGGGATTATAGCATCCTGCTTTTCCAACTAAGGTTGTAGCTTAGCTAGTAATAATAATAATAATAATAATAATAATAATAAAATAATAATAATAATAACAACAACAATGGCAAACTGAGTAAATGTCAAGTGCCATATGTGATAGCTAGTGGTTAGTTAGAATGAAATACCATGACATTGAGTAAAACAGTGGAGAGAAACATTACAGGCTTCATTGAAAAACAAAGGGTACAGCATATTACTAATAAAAAATATTTGGCTTCTAATAGATTATTGTCAAGGAGGATTCTTCATCTAAAGCACGTAAGAAATCCTTTTCTTTGTTCTAGTTAACTGAATTCTATTACAAGTACCTATGGGAATGGTTAGCCAAATATGCTGAATTCTATTACAAGTACCTATGGGAATGGTTAGCCAAATATGCTCTGTGGGATACAGGCCTAAAAGGAAGTACAAAGCTACCTTGAGTTTAAGCTCGGGTGACTCATTGACCAAAGGGAATAGGGTACAAAAATAGCTTCATACATTGCTGTACATGAAATAACCTTGGTATTCTGTATATCTCACCCAGCATCAGAAATAATCAATGAAGGTATAACAGGTGTGTTGGCAGAGAAATGTGTACAACAACTTATCCGAAACACGATTGTTACCATCGACATTGCTATTTTAGGACATACACTATTGTTATCCTTGTAATCTACTTTTATTCTCATAGATTTGACAGTAACAAATAATAATGGGGACAGTGAAGCTATTATGCGCAATGCTATTATCATTATATTTACAATTCTGGTTGCAATGTCAATATTAATTGGTTATTTTAATATTTCATTTATCATAATCAGTACTGAAATTTTTATTACTGTTTTATAACATTATTCGAATAATGAAGATGATAAAATTACCAATGTACTTTTGAACAGGTGCTTATAGTTTCCAAGTATTTTTTCAAAATAGCCAGGTGGTTGAGCATGAGTTGCTAGTTCTACTTTATATTTTGATTTTTAAACTCCGGCATAACTAAGAATACAATATATGCATAAGTATATAAATACTTAACCTCATTTGATAGTCTAAAGTGTGTGAACAATTTTATCTAATGGCAAAGTAAAGTTTACTCGCCAAATTGAGCCTTCAATCTTACATGTACAGCATTTAGTATTGATTCATTATCATCTTAACTTGAATATTATTGGCATGACCAATTTCTACACTTGATGTATATGATTCCCTGTGTAATTCAAAACATGTTTTCTTCTTCCATCACTTAATTAGTAGTCTGGATCCTAATATTCTAATATAGTTGTGGCCTATTTGTAACGTCTCTGCCTGGTGACCGCCGGACTGGGGTTCGAGTCCCGCTCAAACTCGTTAGTTCATTAGTGTCTGCAACCTCACCATCCTTGTGAGCTAAGGATGGGGAGTTTGGGGGAGCCTATAGGTTTACCAGCTGAGTCATCATCAGCCGTTGCCTGACCCTCCTTGGTCCTGGCTTGGGTGGAGAGGGGGCTTGGGCTCTGATAATATGTATATTTGGTCAGTCTCTAGGGCACTGTCCTGCTCGCTAGGGCACTGTCACTGTTCCTTGGCTCTGCCATTTATGAGTGGTCCAGCCGTGTCATCATCAGCCGTTGCCTGGCCCTCCTTGGTCCTAGCTTGGGTGGAGAGGGGGCTTGGGCTCTGATCATATGTATATTTAGTCAGTCTCTAGGGCACTGTCCTGCTCGCTAGGGCACTGTCACTGTTCCTTGGCTCTGCCATTCATGAGTGGTCTTTATAGGCTCGCTAAAGTAAGATCTCACAGGCAACCTCTACTTGATTTTGGGATATGAAAGATCAATTTCTAGAAATTTCTAGAAGAGACTCTTTAGTTATGGTAAGCAGCTCTTCTAGGAGAAGGACACTCCAAAATCAAACCATTGTTCTCTGGTCTTGGGTAGTGCCATAGCCTCTGTACCATGGTCTTCCACTATCTTGGGTTAGAGTTCTCTTGCTTGAGGGTACATTCGGGCACGCTATTCTATCTAATTTCTCTTCATCATGTTTTGCTGAAGTTTTTATAGTTTACATAGGAGATATTTATTTTAATATTATTCTTGAAATATTTATTTTTTCCTTGTTTCCTTTCCTTACTGGGCTATTTTCCCTGTTGGAGCCGCTGGGCTTATAGCATTCTGCTTTTCCAACTAGGGTTGTAGCTTAGCAATTAATAATAATAATAATAATAAAACGCGCTGAAAGGTGAACAAACTGAACGAAAATAAATGGCGGCGGCCGGCCATCTCCTCAAGGACAAGAGATAGCATTTCATTGTCTTTCATTTGCCTTTCCTAAGAAAAAAGGGGGAACAATGGACGACGCATACTTCCTCACACCAATTTCGAAGCTTATATAGAAGGGTAAACAAAGTGACAGCATCGACAAACCGAATGTCATCTTTCACTCTTGTCTGATGGAAAGTAACACAAGCCTTGAAATTGTGCCAACAAGTGACCTTGACTCTCTTGGGAATTCCACCAGCCAATGCTTAATACTTGGGTTCTATTGGTTGTCAATCTAAAATTATTAATACAATGACTTTACGAAGGCAATAAAACGCAAAGGAAAAAATAAATAAAAAGACTACTTGTAATAAATTAAACGATCCTAAACAGCTGGCCCTTGTAAAACAAATGGCAAACTGTCAAAAATTCCTCATTCCAATCAGAAAGAACTTTCATAAATGCTCTCACCTGAAGTGCTTTTCAGACGCCGTTTCTATAAATCTTACCGAGATAATCTGGTTCTGTCTCCCTTAAACCCAGCCCAGACCTATTCTAGTCTCGGAGTCTTTTTTTTTTTTTAGTGGCTCCAAAGTGCAACAGCCTTTTGCCCATTCGGTCTTATTCCGCACATACTAATGCAAGAGTTTTTATGTGTTCTTTGACCCTAGAAGTTAATCCTCAGGTTAGAAGCTATGTGAGCAGTTCCACTATAAAGCTTTCCACTAAGACATCAATTGGTGTTTGGAAAAAAAGCCAGTTGTTAAACATGATGGTTTTTTTTTTTTCGAAGCTCATTATTCACATACAGTCTAACAATTGATCACTAATCAATGTGAATTCCATTTGTTGATTCTTACGCCAAGGAAACGACTCCTGATCGTTTTCTAGGGGGAATCAAATAGTAATCCTCAATAGCCACTTTGACATATTGAACTAAAAAGGATACATTATCCTTATCAAAATTCATTTAGAGTATCTAATGTATGTAATTTTTCATGAAACTAAGATGGACTTCACACCTAAGGCAATGAATATCAGTGTAACTTGGAGTCACTCTTTGTTGTTAATTACTCTTTGGAAAAATGACGAATAGGAGCCAAAGAGAAAAACAAATGATACATTGTTGTAGATCGATTATAAAAATAACAATAGCAGATTAGTTCTATTTAATGAATTAGAACTAGAAGTGGCTGGCAGTTTCTACTGCCAGCAGATAAAGGATTTGAAACACAACCCAAAAGACCAACAAGTGTTTTGTTTACTATCTCTGTATCTAAATGAGAGAGAGAGAGAGAGAGAGAGAGAGAGAGAGAGAGAGAGAGAGAGAGAGAGAGAGAGAGAGAGAGGAAGTTAGTTTCAGGTTTAAACAGGAAAGCAGTTCCTATTCTCAAGATTTCTACCCTATCATGGACATTAATGTTTCGCCAAAGTACATAAATCTTTATGCCTGATCACAAAATAATAAAAATATTCAAGGCACCATAATCCTGTATCTTAGCTTCGGTCTCGTATATATATATATATATATATATATATATATATATATATATATATATATATATATATATATATATATATATATATATATATATATATATATATATATATATATATATACAGTATATGTAGCCCCCTTAGCCCCTCTCACGCCATGCTAGGACCCAAGAGGGCCAGACAATGGCTGCTGATCACTCAGCAGGTAGAGCTATGGGCTCCCCCTAAACCCCCATTTCCAACTCACAAGCATGGTGAGGTTGCAGATACTACGAGAAACTATCGATTTTGAGAGGGGCTCTAACCCCAGTCAGGCAAATTGCCATGATGGAAGTTTGCAATGGGTTACCAAAACCCGAATAAAGAAACTCGAAACGTAAAACCCACTCACAAGACACTAGAGCTTTTCTGGATATTTTATTCGTAATGTCAGATGATGTGTTTACTCAAGATATGCCTCAAATGCCATTCCTAACCACGTACTTGGATCGGTGATGGCCCATTTGGTAACGTCCCTGACTGACTGGTGATTACATAAACGGGGTTTGAGTCCTTTGTTCGATGCAACCTTACCATCCTTGTGAGCTTATTATTACTATTACTAGCCAAGCTACAACCCTAGTTGGAAAAGCAAGATGCTATAAGCAAAGGGCTCCAATAGGGAAAATAGCCCAGTGAGGAAAGGAAATAAGGAAATAAATAAATGATGAGAACAAGTTGACAATAAATCATTCTAAAACAGTAACAACGTCAAAGCAGATATGTCCTATATAAAATATTAACAACGTCATAAACAGATATGTCCTATATAAACTATAAAACGATTCATGTCATCCTGGTCAACATAAAAATATTTGCTCCAACTTTGAACTTTTGAAGTTCTACTGATTCAGCTTAGGACGGATCTATCTCCTGAGTCATTAGCAGTCATTTCCTGGCCCTCCTTGGTCCTAGATTGGGTGAAAAGGGGTCTTGGGCGTCGCTTATATGTACTGTATATATGGTCAGTCTCTAGAGCATTGTCTTGCTTGCTAAGGCAATGTCACTGCCCCTTGCCTCTGCCATTCATGAACGCCCTTTAAACCTTTAAATCCAGTTTTGAGTGAATAGTTTGAGATGAATCATGCTTTATAGTTTATTTGGTATTTATCATAATTTTACTTTGTTACCGATGCAATCGTTTCGTGTTTAATTCGCATTTATAATTATTTTCTACTTCTCAAATACTTTTTCCCTAACTAGGCTGCTTTCATACCTTGGACCTTTGAGCATGAAGCATTTTGTTTTTGAAAGTAGGACTGTAGTTTGGTTTGTACATCATCATCATCATCATCATCATCATAATAATAATAATAATAATAATAATAATAATAATAATAACAATAATTATAGGCATAGATATTTATAGTTTTGATATTAAAGTGACATGATTGTGAATGAATTAGTTAATAATAAAATTACAACTAATGAAAATCAAAAGTATCAATGACTACGATATTGGCAATAATATCACGATAAAACTAATGTGCACTGTGGCGATCAGTACAGATATAGTATATGAGAAAAATTAAAGTTTTATTTCGATGCCAATTAACAAATATAAACTTCCTTTTTTGGTTTGGGGGATATAATTCAAAGAATTTCAAAGAATTTCAGTATGTTTATAAGTTATTTCCGACAGGCAATGAAGCAGGAACTCGAGTATATGTTTGTGTGGTTATAATTCTAACCCGGAATAGTTCACTCACACTTGAATGTTATTTTGATCTTCAAGAGCTTATCAATCAAATACCCTCGATGACTGACAAGCCTTAATCTGTTAAAAGACAGTCCCACCACTGTCCTCGAACTTGACCTGGAAGTTCCCTAATGAGCCCTTCATGAAAGGTCTGAAAAGTTCTCTCTGCACGATGAGGTCAAGTACCATGAAAGAGAAAAAGACACACGAGATCATTCGTGCTTTAAAAGCAGTCATTTGTTATTTCTCACTTCTCATTTGTAAGTGAAACCCGACTTGCCTCCAAGGCAACACTCCGATTTTTTCTTCTGCTTTTTATTCCCTATGAAAAAAAATGTTACATTCAACATTCACCACCTTCATCCGTAGGTTACAAAAATGTTACATTGAACATTCACCTTCATCCGTAGGTTACAAAAATCTTACATTGAACATTCACCTTCATCCGTAGGTTACAAAAATCTTACATTGAACATTCACCTTCATCCGTAGGTTACAAAAATGTTAAATTCAACATTCACCTTCATCCGTGGGTTACAAAAATCTTACATTCAACATTCACCTTCATCCGTAAGTTACAAAAATCTTACATTGAACATTCACCTTCATCCGTAGGTTACAAAAATCTTACATTGAACATTCACCTTCATCCGTAGGTTACAAAAATGTTAAATTCAACATTCACCTTCATCCGTGGGTTACAAAAATCTTACATTCAACATTCACCTTCATCCGTAAGTTACAAAAATCTTACATTGAACATTCACCTTCATCCGTAGGTTACAAAAATCTTACATTCAACATTCACCTTCATCCGTAGGTTACAAAAATTTTACATTCAACATTCAACTTCATCCGTAGGTTAAAAAAATCTTACATACAACATTCACCTTCATCCGTAGGTTACTACGCCACTCGCTTTTACGTATCGAGAGCATCTTTCATGAACCTGTACCAATTAACTGCTAAGACCCTTGGTGGCCAACGCCGCCTGGATGCTTGGCTAGGCGTTCCAGGCACTTCCAGCACCAGCACCTGCTGCCCTTCTCCTTCTCGCTCTACGTCCACTCCCCCGCATCTCAAGAACACTCTCTCTCTCTCTCTCTCTCTCTCTCTCTCTCTCTCTCTCTCTCACCACGCCCTTTATCAGGTATCTGTAATTACCACGTTAGCCTAAATCTTTGGCCCCTCTCCTCTCTCTCTCTTTTCTTTTCAAGATTTATTTTGATCTATTCACATCATCAAGTCTTTGATTTCTCTCTCTCTCTCTCTCTCTCTCTCTCTCTCTCTCATACTTCTTTCTTTCTCTTTCCAAGTTTTATCTTGATCTATTCATTATCATTAAGAAAAAAAATTCTCTTGAATTTCTCTTTCATCTCATAATACTTCTTTCATCCCTTTCCCCTTAAAAATATAATAGCATGCAACTTAAGATTATATAAAGTAACCCCTGAGAGAGAGAGAGAGAGAGAGAGAGAGAGAGAGAGAGAGCTGTGTGGGTGAGCATTGGGCATCTGACCACTTCCGATCATCTGGAGGCTAAAAGACCCCACCCACTGACTCACTTGACCTCACTCAGCTTTTGACCTTTCGCATGGCCTTTCTTGCTTTGTGGTTTAGCTCTAATAAAGGGGTACATAAGAGGAAAAAAAAGAAGGAAAAAGGAAAAGGAACAATCCATTTATATAAACAAAACCTTAGTTTAACTAAATATCCCATTCATAAATTTGTAACCTGCTATAATGGAGATATTTATCAGCTGTAGATTTATCATGACACAAAATTATATAAATATGCGTATTCATATATTTCGACACTATTACGTAGATGAATACTAAATTAAGAATGAAAGTATCTCATCGTTTATGGCATTGCATCTTTAATAAATAAAATTCGAACATTTTCAAAGTCTTTATTTCTAGAACTCAAAGACAAGTGCGCGCGCAAACACACACGCATATATATATATATATATATAATCAATAATAATGCTGACAGCACTTGATTTTGGGCGTATCCTTGTTATATCAACTCTTCATTCATTATAGGAATAAGTAATGAAAATAGTCATTTACACAGGTTTCCCCCTTCACACATGAAAGCTCCAATGTGTGTATGTGTAATATATATATATATATAAATATATATATATATATATATATAGATATATATATATATATATATACATATACAGTATATATATATATATATAATATATATATATATATATATATCCATGTACTGTACATACATATAAACATATATACACTCTATATAAAGTAACTAATGTGTAAAAGCCTACATATACATACACACATACACGCACACAAATATATATATATATATATATATATGAATCCAGACATTAATGTATCAAAAATATATGGCCTATTTTAAAATGAAAACCACGTCTAAATGTGCAAAATCTATCATATATACTGTTTATATATAAATATATATAGCGTATACATACATTATATATTTATATACAATATATATACAATATATATATATATATATATATACATACACACATACATATATGTAAATCTATTTATGAATTCACACACACACATTATATATACATATATATATATATATACACATATATATATATATTTATATATATATATATATATATATTTATATATATATACATACATATATATATATATATATACATATATATACATACATATATATATATATATATATACACATATATATATATATATATATACATATATATACATATAAAGCAATGTGTGCAAACACTTTGCAAGGAATTTGACTTCGTAGTAGGATCTTTTCTATTATTTATTCCTTACTACATTTTTTTCAGGAGGTAAGATTGGCAACAATGTGTTACTTCCACCACTGACTTCACTACTACTTGGAAAAGAAGCATTCGATAATCAACCCGCCACCCCCCCCCCCCCATCTTGATCTTTCAATAAAATGTAAGACTTTGTCTTCCTCTGTGTTCCCTGAACC
>NC_090768.1:49034030-49086530 GCF_036898095.1 Palaemon carinicauda
ATCCTTTTCCAGCAAGGTGGGTTCCTAAATCAAAACACTTGACCAGATATCACTCCTCTGGGCTTCTTACTATAGGGATACGTTAAGAAAGATATCGTGTATTGAATCAATACACGGGAAATCAATTATCACAAACAAATGATCACCAATGAGGCCATGCTACAGCGAAAATGGCAAGAAATCGACTATCGTCTTGATATGCTCATAAAGAGGTGTATCAAATGAGGCAATAAACTTCAACATCCATTCATTGTTCATCTATTTGCCAGTTATCTGCTTTTGTAAGGTAATTTTTCAATTATATAAAAGACTTTATGAACACCCTGTATATATGAAATATGAAATTATTTAAAAAAAAAATGGTGGGGTTCTTTTGTCGACAGCAATACTTTGCGAATATTTGTTTATTAAAATGAAAAAAAATCTATTGTTTAAAATGTTGATTAAATATGAGATTCGACGAAAATTAACTGAAACCGTTTGGATTACAGATGCAAAAAACAAAAGATAAGAACTTTTAGTTAAACAAAATATAGCATAAGAGAATCAAACACAGATAGGGAGTGAGGAGCCACATTGTGTTATAAAAATTAAAGCTGAATCTTACAAAGCGGATAATGAGAAAAGGAAATGAGTCTGGGAAGAAGAAAATTCAGAGATGAAGGCTAAGGAGCAAATAAATATTCGAAAGAATGGGAATGAAGAAATACTGTCAGAAGAGAGTCCGGGGTCAATGAAATGAATATTGTAGAAGTGGAAGAGGTTAATATCAATTTAGGAATTATCATTTTTGTGCAGGTACTATATATTATGACAGCAAGTATGTGGTTTTCTCCAGTAGGTTCATCCTTGATTTTAACATTTAAATGAATAGTGTGGCAATGATTCGTGTTTTGTTTCCATCAGAAAGCAGATATATATATATATATATATATAATATATATATATATATATATATAAATATATATATAAATATATATATATATATATATATATACATTATATATATATATATATATACACACACACACAGATATATATATATATATATATATAATACCTTAACGTGGTGAAAAGGTTAGCGTATTAACATGATCAGCAAAGCTCTACTAGTCAGGGCTATCCATACTAGATCGGTTTACCTTGAGCGATCAGACAAAAGTCGTCCACCATCACCAATACGCAGTGGCCAGCGTGACGAAGAAAACTGGCAAAACCCCAGACATGAATAATGACATATCTGAGATATAATATTTTATATATATATATATATATATATATGTGTGTGTGTGTGTGTGTGTGTGTATTTGTTCTTAACACATGTAACTTTCATACTTTTAAATTCTGACCACAAAATGAGTGAAATCGATGTTAATATCTATAGTTTGATTTGGACAAGGCTGGGAAAATGCTTACAATAAAAAGTTCAAAAATTTCCCGGATGTTTCACAATTACGCGCTTCATTACAGTTATCCGTCATATTCTCCTTAATTACAAGTGAACAATGATAATAAGTTCAGACGTCCTTTGTCAGTATGGATGTATATTTCATGTATTATGTGTATATATGAACATAAGGCCAGGGTCAAGGTAGGTAAGTTTCAATGTCCTTTGTTGTTTCCTAATTAATGACTGAATATTGAAGAGATATTTGATGCTCTCCTGCATAGACAATTTGACTTTCATTTTGCATAAATTAAACCCTGGTGCTAAATTGTGATCCCTATCTTAAATCAGGGTGTGAAAGTTTTGAGATTTACCTCTGAACGTCTTCGTTTTGATTTCTTTTATTTGGTAAGGGGGTGAGGGGAAGGAATTCGAAATTCGTTAAAGGTAATATTAATTATTTTTATTTGCAGCTAAAGCTGCTTTAATGTCTATTCAATTATTATTCTTAAGTAATATCGAATCATGCTAATTTCCGAACTGAAAGATGTTCTTCACAAATTACCGTTCTCAAAAAGATATATGTACAGTTGAACACAAAAATTACTGGTACACCTTGCTCTTTAAGAGCACCCAGCCACACCCTTACTGCAAAGCAACTTCCTATGTTTAACCCCGATCATCACTTCCGTCATCTCTTCCTACACTATCTGTTTGGTTACTCACCGCTAAGTAAGGGGAGCACAAGGTGTACTACTTCGAAGCGAGGTGTGCCACGAAATCCTTTGTCCAACTGTACCTGAAATCTGAGAGCTTCTTATTCTCAGCTTGGTGTTAATAATCATACAGTGGATGTTGAGACATCGCCTTCTCTGTTTAACATCTCAATTTGCACGAGATATCGTTCATCCATGTTATTTTAACTTACTACATTCCTTTCGCTTGGGTCAGGAATTGAATTGATATGAACGTCTTTGACCAGACTCAAAAGCGCACGACATGAACCGCTGTAGGGGCATGACTTTTCTGTGCCTGGAGAAACTCTTTCTTTGTTACTAGCATAAAGAGAGAGAGAGAGAGAGAGAGAGAGAGAGAGAGAGAGAGAGAGAGAGAGAGAGAGAGAATGGTCTTGACAATGACGTTGATTCATAAGGTTGTTTGAGCAGTTGCGGATAGGGCAAGGAATGCTACATTGAGAGTGGAAATATTATTTCTTGAGAGAATAAATGTGCGACCTAAAGTTGGGTGTAATGAGCAGAACTAAGTACTAGATTATGATATGCTTTGGCGTTTATGATACACTTGCTGAGGCAATTCTGGAACAAGATCGCAGTGGCTAGCCCAAGGTCTCCCACCCACACCCCCCCAAAAAAACCCACATGCACGGGACCTTGCACCCATGTTTACTTGCATATGGAACATATCTCCTAAAATCAATCCAAGGAAGATCAACTTTTGCAATTTGGTGTAAGACAATGCGGGAAATAGCTGCCATTAAGTAGAGCGCAGAGATTTGATCTTCATAAACAAATACTCACAAAGCACCTTCGGATAATGGGAAAAAAAAAAAAAACGATATACAAAACAGACGAGGTGAAAGTGCGACTGATCGCGGAGAAGCTTTGTAAAAAGTTTAGGAGGAAGTTCGGGATTTGACTCGATTTTGGGCCCCTCGTTAGACTCCTCACACAGGCACGACACGGCCTGTGCTTAAGCATTTCGGCTAGGGCAAGCCAATCCCCTCTACGGAACCCGTTTCCTTACTTTTTTTATTATTTCCTATTTCAAGTACTGTACTTAAACCACAGTGACGCTGTCAACAAAAGGAGAGATACAAAGGGCGTGGTCTGGAAGGTGGTGGGTTGACCTGGGAGGGGCATAAAGGTCACAGCCACACCCATCATCTGACCTCACACTTGCATACATACATACATACACAGCTCTTTTTTTTTTTTACATATTACTCCCTCTGGCCAGGTGATTAGGTCAGAATATAGAACACTTGCTAGGTAGATACCAAACATTTCTCTCTCTCTCTCTCTCTCTCTCTCTCTCTCTCTCTCTCTCTCTCTCTCTCTCTCTCTCTCTCTCTCTATATATATATATATATATATATATACATATATATATATATATATGTATAATATATATATATATATATATATATATATATGTGTGTGTGTGTGTGTGTATGTACGTATGTATGTCAGTTATGCATGCTATCATATAGCATTATTCTTGTGTATGATTTATTCATCTACCGAATGTACTCATCTTTTATATGCAATGTTAAAAAAAAGAAAAAAATGTATTTTCCATGTACCACCGGTTTTTCTCTCGTATCTTTTTTCATCTAAATTTCTACAACTGCAAAATATAGTTTAATAGAAACATATAGAACATACTTTTTCCATCATGCTTATGTATATATAAATGTTTATGTATGTATATAAATATATATATATATATATATATATATGTATATGTATGTGTGTATGTATATATATATATATATATATACACACATACATACATACATATATATGTGTATATATAAGTGTATATATATCACTTATATATATAATATATATATAAATATATATATATGTATATATATATATATATATATATATAAACCTACTATAAGTGGAAAATATAATATCCGACTTTCAACAGAAGTACAATTTCATAATTGTATGTCGCATGTTTTTTAAGCCTCTTTAGTACGAGTTAAAGGTTGATTATTCGACTATTAGTTCATTTCCCTAAGTGAACGTTCGTCGAAACTATTACAAATATGGGAACAGTTCTTTTTCCTCTCTTCCCGATAAGATGCAACGTTTGAACGTCCCCGACAACCAAGTTTGTTTCAAGGAAACCATTAGCCATAAGTGATTCGAGTGTAAGATGAAAACGTTTTCACCGGACCTACATGCAAAGATACCCTTGCCGTAACGTTTACTTTCCGTTAGTAATGGATGAAATAGTTAAAAAACGAAAGTGTGATATCAAGTGCCCATACTACCTTGACTTCGCGTTCTAGGAAATTTTATAAAAAATCCTAAATATTTCTGTTTCAAAAAACTCCTACGATTAAGAGACTCGACACTGAACTTTATATAAATTTATGAAAAAACAAAATACCCAATATTCATCTCGATAATGACTATAAACTAATATTACCTTTCCACTGAAATTAGTAGATTCTGTCCTAATAAATTATTATACAAATATGTGACCAGTGAACATACCTCTGCATTGCTTTATTATTGTTCATGTTGTATGATTTCAAGATTAAGGCCAAACTAAGCGATCAGCATCATCGCAAGAGAAAAATAATCATTCCATTATAGCAATTTCTATATTCTCTTAAACAAAGTAAAAATGTATGTAATACTATTAGTTTTCACGTATCCTAGTTTTACACCCTTATAGTCAATATATATATATATATATATATATACATATATATATATATATATATAATACACAGTGTACATATATATATATATATATATATATGTATATATATACACAGTATATATATATATATATATATATCACAAGCACACGTGATTTCGATCAATATAAATATCACCCACAAAAGGCGTTTGATACCGAATTCTATCTTGGGAATATATATCCACTTGGAATTCATTTTATGGTAACAGCTTCTGGCCGGGTGGAGATTCGAACCCCAATCTGTGGGCCGGTTCATTTTATGGTAACAGCTTCTGGCCAGGTGGAGATCGAACCCCGGCCAGAAGCAGTTACCATAAAATGAATTCCAAGTGGATATATATTCCCAAGATAGAATTCGGTATTAAATGCCTTTCGTGGGTGATATATATATATATATATATATATATATATATATATATATATATATATATTATATACATATATATATATATATATATATATATATACAAATAAGCCATATATTTTTTTTTATACATTAATGTCTGGATTCTCTTAACGACCTCGGGATCAGAGCCCCAGGCGAAATCACATAAAGACAAGAGCTTGTGACCGGCAGGGAATCGAACCCTGGTCGGCAAGCTTGTATAGACAGTGACTAAACCACTTGGCCAAGTGGTTTAGTCACTGTCTATACAAGCTTGCCGACCAGGGTTCGATTCCCTGCCGGTCACAAGCTCTTGTCTTCGTGTGATTTCGCCTGGGGCTCTGATCCCGAGGTCGTTAAGAGAATCCAGACATTAATGTATCAAAAAAAAAATTTATACGGCTTATTTGAATATGAAAAACACGTCTAAATGCGCAAAATTTATCATATATACATATATATCTATATATATATTTATATCTATATATATATACATACATATATATACTGTATATATATATACTGTGTATATATATATATATATATATATATATACAATTTATCTTAACTCATCATAAGTCTCTTACCTACAGAGGTGGTTTCTCGAGAAGTTGTAAGCCTTTCCGTTCTACTTAAGACTTACAGGATAAGATTGCAAGTTTACTAAGTGTTTGGCGCCTAAATCACTGCTTAGTTATCAGATGGTGCTTAAATCGTTCCAGTGTGATATATACCTATTACCAATATATACAAACTTAATACAGTATATCTCCCCTATATAATACAGATCCGCTCACGAATGGCAGAGGCAAGAGACAGTGGCACTGACATAGCAAGTAGGACAATGCCCTAGAGACTGACCATACATTATTATTATTATTATTATTATTATTATTATTATTATTATTAGCCAAGCTACAACCCGAGTTGGAAAAGCAAGATTCTATAAGCCCAAGGGCTCCAACAAGGAAAAATAGCCCAGTGAGGAAAGGAAATAAGGAAATAAATAAATGATGAGAATAAATTAACAATATATCATATAACCAGTACCCAAAACGACTCTCCCTCCAAGCTAGGACCAGGGAGGGCCAGGTAATGGCTGCTGATTACACAGCAGGTAGACCTATAGGCTCCCCCGAAAGCCACCATCCTTAGCTCACAAGAATGGTAAGGTTGCGGACACTAAAGGAACTAACGAGTTTAAATGGGATTCGAACCACCGCCTGGCGTTCACCAGGCCGAGACGTTACCAACAAGGCCACAACAACCTGGCTAAATATGTGTAGATATATATGAATATATTTCTTTCTGGTCACGCTCAGCGGCATTGGTAAACGAATAACTACTCGGTCTTTCCCCGTCCAAGAGTAGTCATACCCTGGTGAGAGGGGGTGGATGTGCTTCTATCTAAATATTCAACCGCCATTTTTGACGGGCTGCGTACACTTATATTACACACAAACATATAATATATATATATATATATATATATACATATATATATGTATGTACATATATATATATATATATATATATATATGTATATATGTGTGTGTGTGTAAAAATTACTGACACGTGATGAACTAATATACTGTATATACACTGTATGTAGATGACACCAAGTACTTCCCATAGTAAAGAGATAACACTATCAAGATACTCAGATTATGCCGCATTACAATAGATATATGGCCACCTCTCTCCACGCTAAGGGACATATCAGGGATATCGCCTACAGCTTAACCTTATGTGGTGCGAATGAAGCCAATACGAAGGCTCTTTTGCGGTGAACTTCTGTTCCAGCTGCATTCCATTATGTCTTCTATGTTTCATTCGGTTGTTTCCTCAGGTCAGACAGGTCCCTATCCACTTAGTAACAGAACTTTACTTCATTTGTTTACTCCAGTTCCCATTAGTCTTTTAAGCTCATCCATCTCATTGAGATCTATGCAGATCTTGAAATGTGATGCTGTGTTCACATCGAATGATAAAATTTTAACATTTTACAAAAGAGCAGTGAGGAAATTCCAACTTAAAAAAAAAAATAATCAGGAAAACTACATTATTTATTTTTCGTAAGATCTGCAGTAGGCGTAAAAGTATTTAAGTCTGGGCACAATATTAGTATTTGTGATTCGTTAAGTATATTAACGTACATAATAATTTTTCATTCCAAAATTAAGGATTCTCAATTAAATATTCTAATAAAAACTCCATATACTCATAGGACACAAAATACCTATATATTTTCTTCGGAGATTTCTTGAATTAAGTCAATTTTCTTGGGAATGCAGAGGAATATCAAAGAAATCACCTCGGCTACAAAAATTTAACCTTAAACAGGAAATTGGGATGTATGAAGTAATTTAAAATCTGGATTTTATGGGCTTGTATTTGGAGTTATACCTTGATTTGGGCAAGGAAACCGTCGGTCCCTCTAAAATATTTTGTGAAAAGCCTGATCATGAGCAGCGACAAGTACGACCACGACACCTGATCAGTTTCGACCTTGTCTTTCCTTGACCTTGGAAATCAGATCCCTGACAAAGCTTCCTAGATTTCTGCACGCATCTTTAATCAAAGCCACCAAGTCTTTGAAGACACTTTCGAAGCATTGTGAATTCAGAGTGGGGACCTTGTGTGAATTGTGTGTGTGTGTTTTTTTAATGGGCTCAAGTAGGACGAAACTTTTAATTGCTACTAAGTTTCATCTACATCTGTGCACTCTCTCGTCTCTTTGGTTATGCTATTTGATCCTCTTGTCAGGATGTTAGTTGTTACACATTAACACGTTTTGCTTAGCACTTAAGCCACATGACTCACAGATTTCCATCATTTAGATCCAAGTCATTAGCATTTCGGAATCAACCCCTCTTAGTAATCATACTAGCAAAATTGGTTTTACATAGTAGGAAAAGTAAAAAAAAAAAAGAAAAAAAAAGAAAAAAAAAACACTATAATCAACACTTAATAATCATACTTTCGAAATTGGTTTTATATGGTAGGAATAGTACACAAAAAAACATTCTTTATAATCAACACTTAATAATAATACTCGCAAAATTGGTTTTACATGGTAGAAAAAGTACACAAAAAAACATTCTTTATATCCAACACTTAATAATCATACTTTACATAGCACGGAAAGAACACAAAAACATCCTTTATTACACACACTTTCACATCTGCTGGTTTCATATGTCTCTTATATACATTTAAGATCTTCCTATTTTCCTCACCTCGAAATAGCCTCCTCCCAACCCCATAAGGCAGTTCGATTCCAGCCGAGCTATTACCATTGACTCTGAAACCGGTACATTACCCATAGGCTTCAAACAGGAGTAATTAAGAGATTGTACCCTCACCGACCGTGGCCTACAAAATAACGTTACGGTATAAAAGAAATAAAATAGTATTATATTTCTCCAGCTATAATGAATAGTTTACATTATATCGCAGTTAAAACATACCTCCAAACTAAACCTAATAAAGACTTACACACATACATACACATTTATACATATACTGTATGTATCTGTACATATATATATATATATATATATATATATATATTATATTATATTTATTTATTTATTTATGCACACATATATACACACATATATACACACATATATATATATATATATATATATATATATGTGTGTGTATATATATATACACACACACACAAACGCACTAGGTTATTGTAATAGTGCATTACGTCCTCATTAAGAACTCACAATCTATCAATTTACCCTCGATTGTCTTGTAAAAAAAATTGCTTTTGGTAAAAGAAAAGTACATACAAACAACGAGAGAAAAAAAAGGGCGACCCAGAATCTGTTATCAATGAGAGCGTCAAACGGATGACGTCTCTTGTATTATATGATTCAACCTGCCCCATTCTAAAAGATAAGAGAAGAGAGGTGTTCATCTCTCGCTCCGAAGACTGAAGAAGACATTCCTGGTGTAGCACAACTCGCAGTAAGTTACAAGTCGCGAGATAACGTTTCATTGGTAGACTTACTGCGAATAAATCTCGAATGTTTGCTTGCTCGGTCCATTTGTTTGTTTACATTTACCTGGCGTCTAATATCGACGCGCCCTTGATGTTATGAAAGACATTCCAGACGGTATTTCCTCTACTCCATTTACTACAAGAGTCATTCACAAAACTTGGTTTTACATTGTATGTAATTCAATTGGGTTTCATCATTGAGCTTATAGCATGTTAACTTCGGAGTTATATCGTGACAGATTCCTTCGATTGTAATCCTTGTAACAATGAGAGAGAGAGAGAGAGAGAGAGAGAGAGAATGTAAAATGAATACCAAGTTATAACGCGACAGACTTCTTCTGTTATAATCAAATCATTATGAGAGAGAGAGAGAGAGAGAGAGAGAGAGAGAGAATATAAAATGATACGAAGTTATAAAGCGACAAACTTCTTCTGTTATAATCAAATCATTATGAGAGAGAGAGAGAGAGAGAGAGAGAATACGAAGTTATAACGTGACAGACTTCTTCTGTTATAATCAAATCATTATGAGAGAGAGAGAGAGAGAGAGAGAGAGAGAGGGAGAGAGAGAGAAAGAGAGAATACGAAGTTGTAACATGACAGACTTCTTCTGTTATAATCAAATCATTACGAGAGAGAGAGAGAGAGAGAGAGAGAGAATACGAAGTTGTAACATGACAGACTTCTTCTGTTATAATCAAATCATTACGAGAGAGAGAGAGAGAGAGAGAGAGAGAGAGAGAGAATACGAAGTTGTAACATGACAGACTTCTTCTGTTATAATCAAATCATTACGAGAGAGAGAGAGAGAGAGAGAGAGAGAGAGAGAGAATACGAAGTTATAACGTGATAGACTTCTGTTATAATCAAATTATGAGAGAGAGAGAGAGAGAGAGAGAGAGAGAGAATACGAAGTTGTAACATGACAGACTTCTGTTATAATCAAATCATTACGAGAGAGAGAGAGAGAGAGAGAGAGAGAGAGAGAGAATGAATACCAAGTTATAACGTGGCAGACTTCTTCTGTTATAATCAACTCATTGAGAGAGAGAGAGAGAGAGAGAGAGAGAGAGAATACTAAGTTATAACGTGAACGTGACAGACTTCTGTTATAATCAAATCATTATGAGAGAGAGAGAGAGAGAGAGAGAGAGAGAGAGACGTAAACCATACGTCTGAATTTTACATACTTTATTGAAAATATCGGGATGTTTGACGGTTGTCGTGATGTTTCCGTACTAAAATCTTCACTTTCTCACATGCCAACTAATAGGTATTGTCACTAACGTCGAAGACATGTATATATTTAACGGGGGAATTTTTTTCACGATCGCTATCATTTTTACGCTCAATACAGAACAATTTTGTATGTTCAATTCACTGTATCACGTATTTAGGCCGCTAGGTTTGTCTCAAGAGAAGATACATGTATTTTTCTGTAATTACATCGCCGTTCGTACTCGCTATCCTACAACGTAAGATAAGTCTCCTGCATGCGCCGTTTGCTCTCCGCTTTGACCTTGCCTTCAGTGAAGGACAGGCCTGAACCGTGAATCCCAGCTGATGCCTCCTCTACTGCGTTCATTGAAGACTCCGTGACAGAGGCCTGTGTTTTGCGGTATGCTCATTTCATGGGGATCTATATATCTAAGTAATAAGGCTACATATATTGGGATATTTCTACCTGTTGCACTCTTTGAAGTTTGAACATTTCTAAACCTCTACAATGATTGAGCTTTAAACCTTGAGCCGTTACTAATCTAACTGATACATTCATCTACGCATTGGTATATGGTATATCTTGCCTTGGCATGTGCCCTCGCTTTAGAAAATCATAGCTTATATAAGAAGCATTATTCATCTTTATACTAAGATTACTGTTTGTTAAGAAAGTGGCATCTACAAAAAAAGCTTAGATAAATAAATACACGCAGAATTATAAACACCATTTAAAAGATAAGGGGATGAGGAAGATGTATAATGCTACTCGCGAACACGTCAGTATCTTAATAGAAGTTGTCCCTGATCCACGACAATTCAAAACGTCTCCCTGATGTAACATTAATTCCCTATCACGGAGGGTTGACGCTGTAAAAGCCGTGATGTTCTGTACTGTACTTGATTCTCTTCTCACATCTCCTTGGCCAGTTAACCCCCGTCAGCTGTTACAAAACAAGAGAACAAAAGAGCTACAATGGCCGCTGAAATTACAATTACTACTGTTATATGTCAGAGCATAAATCCAACAAACACTTATCCGTATAAAGCTGTCTCTGTGTTCATTTTATTCTAGATATATGTTCTTACTTATAAAAGTCAATATAATTCATTTTCTAAAATAGCCGGTGAAAGTGACAATATATTGCAGTCGAGTTAGCCCAATAATCTGTAATCACCGTTACTTTGTAAAGCCTTCCCCGTCATGAGGCTCAATACTTCATAGTATTTTAGAAGTTTTTATTCAAGCTGTGACCTAGTTGTGGAATGATCTTCCAAATCAGGTAATTGAATCGGTGGAACTTCAAAGTTCAAACTTGCAGCAATGTTTTCTTATTGAACAGGCTGGCACAGGTCTCTTTTTTTACAGTTTATATATATATTTATATATATATATATATATATATATAATATACATTATATATATATATATAGATTATATATATATATATATATATATCTATATATATATATAAGATGTTTTATAATGTTGCTGTTCTTAAAATATTCTATCTTAATTGTTCATTACTTCTTTTGTAGTTTATTTATTTCCATATTTCCTTTCCTCACTGGGCTATTTTTACCCTGTTGGAGACCTTGGTCTTATATCCTCCTGTTCTTCCAACCAGGGTTGTAGCTTGGCTACCTACTAGCAATAATAATTCAGAGAAAGAAGGTATTTCACAAGGAAGTAACCAGACGAAAACAAGTGAGCAACATTCGTCCGATTGATCATCTGCAACTGAACTATGAATGGAATGGCACTGAAATTGCTTCAAAGACACCAAAGATGTGTTCATAGGCCCCCAACTCCCTTTCATCCCAATATGGACATTTAATCTCGAACTAGCTCCAATTACCACACTTTTTTTTTAATGTTAATCCCTTTCCAGCGCACATTTCTATCTCTTAAAAATTCCTTTTTTTAATGTTAGGCCCTTTCTAGTTCACATTTCTACCTCTTAAAAATCTTTTTTTATGTTAAGCCCTTTCTTGTGCACATTTCTACCTCTTAAAAATCCCTTTTTTTATGTTAAGCCCTTTCTAGTGCACATTTCTACCTCTTAAAAATCCCTTTTTTTAAAGTTAATCCCTTTCTAGTGCACATTTCTACCACTTAAAAATCCCTTTTCTTTGGGTTCTCTCTTTCTCTTCTATAATTATGATTCCACACTCTTCCGCACAGTCTGTATTCTTATAATTTTCCCTCCAACCACATTTATTTTTTGGACACAAACTTCAAAACATTTACTCTTTTCTTATGTGTACAGACAAAGACTTATTAACGATCCTTTCTTAAATGTCATTCCTTGTTCACGCACTACATACTCATCATTTACTCCAACACTTTTACAAGACTTGTTCTTTTCTTGTCTCACATAACTCGACACTTTCTTCATGCTCATGTCATAAGCAACTCTTATATAAAACAAGCTCCTATAGAGTATACTACAATTCATTAAAACTGGCTATTTAGTTTCTACACTCACATATTCTACTTTCTTTTTAATTAAGAATTACATAAAAAGACAAACCCAAATGGAGTAACATTACCAATTTAAAAAAAAAAAAAAAAAAAAACTTGTCTACTAGGACAAAATAACTGTCACATTAGGAGCTAAGAAATCAGCGGTCTTTATAAATCAGAATGGAAAAACCCCATTTGGCTATACACCTCCATAAGCATCAAGGTCCATCAAGAGTATTTTGATTTCTTGGGAAGGAAAAACTTAACTAGTTAGTTTTCTTCAGGAAAACAGGAATAAAGAAGATCGAGATTCTCATTACTCTGCTTACTGTCAAACACACCAGCCTGCATTTTCCTTTGGACAATAAGTGACTGAGCCTTAGGGTTCAAGTAAAATAGGAACTATCAAGTCTACACCAAAAAAAAGAGGGCAGATTTAAGGGTAGCACACCATTCATTTTCTTGGGTTGTACCAGAAAGGGTTTCTTTTATGCACAAACTATTCCTTTTCAGCTGAAGCATAAATTCTCTGAGCAACATCTCTCAGCCAGGTAAAGTTATTCCAAGTGAAATCTGGTCTTTGTCTCTTCCACTGCTGATCCTCAGTAGTCTTATTGCCATCAAGTTTTGGGCTACGCTGCCTACATTGATATTTAAAAGCTTTGCAGCAAAAACAGGGAACAAAAGACTACATTTTCTTAGAGGTTCAATGGCTTTGTATATTTGTAGACACTTTTAGTGCATTCCCCCATCCTTCAATCTACATAATCCTACCTGAGCATGTATGGCCGGAAACTTGATTTTCAGGTTTCCAGTTCCTCCACAAACCCCAAGTATGATGGAGGCTCTCATCATTGCTATAACCTAGTACACTAGTACAATGAGTATTTGCAGGGCATAATGACTTAGTTCCACCAGAATCGGTATCTGCAGGACCTAAACCATGCTACCCACTTTCTTTAATAAGACATGAAAAGAGAGCTCGAGAAGTATATTGTACCATAAAAAAACTTAAAATTTACAAATCAGGAGCATAAATATCACCTTGAATTCATATCTAGAAATATATATGTACTGTAATTTTTCTCTATTTGTTACTGGATATTTTTATGTTGGTTATTGGTCTAGCGACTCTAGTAATATGGTTAGATTGACGTTATCTGGTGTCCTGGCAATAGCTGCTGGCAATAGCTGCTGGCAATCTTGGCTTTTTTTTTCTCTCTCTTATACCCTAGTAAGCTGGAATTTCCGGAATTTAGTCTAAAGAATAATCTTTGTCTATATTGTCACAAATCCCTGCCCTTAGTTTATTTGTTGATTTATTCATTCTGGTTGAAAATTCACTTAGTACTTTGAAGTAACAAATCCTCTTCAAGTACATACATAGAATAATAGCAATAAAGTAAGATGAAATAGAGGGACTGTGGTCCTTATCAGTGTCAGAATTACACAGGTATGGGTATAGATGCAAATATTGAACTGTTGATTCGCAAAGTGTTACAGAGACACTACTGTTTGGTTTCTGCTCTGCCTAAAAGCAGCACCGGTTGTTTTGGAAGAGGGTTAACAGATTTTGGCTCAGAGGTACTCTCCATCCAGAACCAGTGCTGAGTTCCTTGGATATTTATAATCTGATCCTTGAGTGATCAATTCTTCAAAATCATACTGGAAACCCTTTCCTCTGATGCATTCAATCGTGGAAAAGCAAGATCGGCCTGTATCCCAGAGATTCAAATGTTGGAAGGGAAAATAATAACATGATGATTATGTCCATATTTTAAGACTCTGGGAGATTCTGAAAATTATGAGGCTTAGCAAACTAGCTACTTTCACTGCAAAAGTTTTTGATAACTCAGCCATGCCCGTATTTTGTTTTTTAAAGTTTCAATTTTGTTAATCTATGAATTAACAAATATGCCTTTATGAGAGTCCTTCGTGCTCAAAAAAAAAAAAAAAAAAAAAAAAAAAAAAAAAAAAAAAAAAAAAAAAAAAGAAAAAAAAAAAAAAAAAAAAAAAACACCACACAAATGTAATTAACATACGAGCAATTATTATTTGTTCGATTTAGAAGCTAAAGTAAAGCCACTTATTACAACATGAGAATTCATAACTGATGCTACCAAGCCCCAGATCCAACCACTGTTCAATTATAATAACAGACGTTTGATCCACCAACTCATTCATTCATAATTAAAGCAAGAACCGAATACATCACATGTGGACTTTATTACTGACTGATTGTGGATACGATGTAAAAACAATGGTTCAGGATAACAATATTGCTTTTATTTTCAACAGATGTTAGACTACGAATTCATATGTGATCATAATGGGATATATCAATATAACGATGCCTAAATATTTACATATATATAAACGTATAGTAATGCACTTAATTCTAATGGAAACATTTTACATAAGCACATCTGAGATAATAATACAAAAAAAAAAATTTATAATATAAAAAAATTAAATCACAGACAAAATTTTGTACCCTAATGTAACTACATGTAATCCCGTTAATGAAAATTATTCATCTGGAAAAAAAAAAAAAAAAAAAAAAAAAAAAAAGAGGAAAAATATATCTCTTATTGAACTGCGTGATTCGATACGATAACTGAAATAAGTATTCGCATGTTATTCATTTAGCTCTCAACAATTTAATAATTACAATCAATTCACAAGGACCTTTAAAAAAAAAAAAAAAAAAAAAAAAAAAAAAAAAAAAGAGAGGAAAAATATATCTCTTATTGAACTGCGTGATTCGATACGATAACTGAAATAAGTATTCGCATGTTATTCATTTAGCTCTCAACAATTTAATAATTACAATCAATTCACAAGGACCTTTAAAAAAAAAAAAAAAAAAAAAAAAAAAAAAAAAAAAAAAAGAGAGGAAAAATATATCTCTTATTGAACTGCGTGATTCGATACGATAACTGAAATAAGTGTTCGCATGTTATTCATTTAGCTCTCAACAATTTAATAATTACAATCAATTCACAAGGACCTTTTCACGCCTTTGTCTGTGCCTCTGTGAAACGCTGGAAGATCTTTCATGTTTTCTATGGTAGACTATTTAAAAAATAGTTCTGATTAATGTTGACTTTGGTAGTTGAATCCTATATCAACAAAAGTGTAAAAAGGCAATCTAAAATGCCCTTGCGTGTATATGATACTGCTGATTGCAATAAGTAAAATCTATGATCTTCAAGTCCATATCTTATCATTTTTCAAGTCATATGTTTCTTTGGAAAACTGCAAGCGTTCTCTTGTTTCTTTATCAAACAAACGTTTTGGAGAAATGATTCAGAAACAAAGTTGCTTAAAAGTATAAGGCGTTGCCATACTTATCCATTAGTGACTTTAGGAAATTGTTTTAAAGTCGTGTGTTGAAAAGTCTTTAAAAATACACAGATTAAAATCATATTTTTAAACATCATTACAAATTCCCTCCAGTTATCTATATCGAGAGTAAAACATCTTTCCTAACAAAAATACAAAAAGGAAATTTGTATTATAATTATCTTTAATTTTGTATAATTCAACAAGAGACAACAATGCTGACATTAACTAATTTTGTATAATTCAACAAAAGAGACAATAACGCTGACGTTAAATAATTTTGTATAATTCAAAAAAAAAAAAAAAAGGGGGGGGGGGGGTAACAATGCAGACGTTAACTAATTTTGTATAATTCACCAAAAGAGACAACAATGCTGACGTTAACTAATTCTGTATAATTCACCAAAAGACAACAATGCTGAAGTTAACTAATTCTGTATAATTCAACAAGAGAGACAACAATGCTGACGTTAACTAATTCTGTATAATTCACCAAAAGACAACAATGCTGAAGTTAACTAATTCTGTATAATTCAACAAGAGAGACAACAATGCTGACGTTAACTAATTCTGTATAATTCAACAAGAGAGACAACACGCTGACATTAACTAATTTTGTATAATTCAACAAAAGAGACAACAATGCTGACGTTGTCTAATTCTTTATAATTCAACACAAGAGACAACAATGCTGACGTTAACTAATTCTTTTTTAATTAAACAAAAGACAACAATGCTGACGTTAACTAATTTTGTATAGTTCAGCAAAAGAAACAATGCTGACGTTAACTAATTCTGTATAATTTAACACAAGAGACAACAATGCTGACGTTAACTAATTCTGTATAATTCAACAAAAGAGACAACAATGCTGACGTTAACTAATTTTGTATAACTCAACAAAAGATCAACAATGCTGATAATAACTAATTTTGTATAATTCAACAAAAGAGACACAACAATGCTGACGATAACTTTAACTAATTTTGTATAATTCACCAAGAGACAACAATGCTGACGTTAACTAATTCTGTATAATTCAACAAGAGAGACAACAATGCTGACGTTAACTAATTCTGTATAATTCAACAAGAGAGACAACAATGCTGACGTTGTCTAATTCTTTATAATTCAACACAAGAGACAACAATGCTGACGTTAACTAATTCTTTTTTAATTCAACAAAAGACAACAATGCTGACGTTAACTAATTTTGTATAGTTCAGCAAAAGAGACAACAATGCTGACGTTAACTAATTCTGTATAATTTAACACAAGAGACAACAATGCTGACGTTAACTAATTCTGTATAATTCAACAAAAGAGACAACAATGCTGACGTTAACTAATTTTGTATAACTCAACAAAAGATCAACAATGCTGATAATAACTAATTTTGTATAATTCAACAAAAGAGACACAACAATGCTGACGATAACTTTAACTAATTTTGTATAATTCACCAAGAGACAACAATGCTGACGTTAACTAATTCTGTATAATTCAACAAGAGAGACAACAATGCTGACGTTAACTAATTCTGTATAATTCAACAAGAGAGACAACAATGCTGACGTTAACTAATTTTGTATAATTCAACAAAAGAGACAACAATGCTGACGTTGTCTAAATGTTACAGTCTGTTACTTTAGTTATGAGAGCTATGTAGTGCTGAAGTGTAAATGTTAGCGAGGTTAAAGGCCTTCATAAAAGTGAAAGGTTTTAGTGACATTATTATAGTACTTAAGTTTACTGCTGACCTCTGGAAGAGAAGGTTTTAGATGGCGGAAGATGATATTATTCTACCACTTTGGCCATAAAAGTTCCACGTTGAAATGCTGGTTTTACCGCGTTATATATCCAAGAATATGCTTATAACCTAGCCAAAAGTTAAAATTAGTTAGCTATGTCATATATCGATTAACTGTGTGATCCTATAAAAATATAAAAATTCTAAGATCAATTTCAATTAAAAAAAAAAATAGTAGATTTATTAGTTAGCTATATCATATATCCATTAACTGTGTGATCCTATAAAAATATAAAATTCTAGGATCAATTTCAATAAAAAGAAGAAAGAAAAAAAGAAACAACAGATTTACAAATCATAATGCTTAACCATGGTCTTCACTTTTAAGATCATCTAAAAAATTGTATAATTTCATTTCTAGAAGTACTCTTACTCATGTAACTTTTCAAGAAAATCTTTTTAAAAAATGCCAATGACAATTATACCCCTCGCTTACACAATTATCAAAACCATTTCAAATATATTCGAAGATAATATCTATTTCAATTCTCACAAAACAAATTATTTTGATATTTCAAAGATATCCGGACCAATTACAGCCGTTGCTAATAGGATCTCCTAAAACTCTATGCTTCAAATCCTAGCTGAATTACACTCAATATTTATGAAAATTATTTCGAAACACCAGATATAATGATCAATTACATTTCCGTCCTTTCATCTTCTTATCCTCCTTTATAACCATTAGAAATCTAACCATTAATATTTTCAAGTCAGTCGAAAACTACGAATAACTCTTGAATAAATTCATATTATAGATCAATTTAATAACTCTTGAATAAATTCATATTATAGATCAATTTAATAACTCTTGAATAAATTCATATTATAGATCAATTTAATAACTCTTGTATAAATTCATATTATAGATCAATTTAATAACTCTTGAATAAATATATATTACAGATCAATCTAATAACTCTTGAATAAATTCATATTATAGATCAATTTAATAACTCTTGAATAAATTCATATTATAGATCAATATAATAACTCTTGTATAAATTCATATTATAGATCAATTTAATAACTCTTGAATAAATATATATTACAGATCAATCTAATAACTCTTGAATAAATTCATATTATAGATCAATTTAATAACTCTTGAATAAATTCATATTATAGATCACTTTAATAACTCTTTGAATAAATTCATATTATAGATCAATTTAATAACTCTTGAATAAATTCATATTATAGATCAATTTAATAACTCTTGAATAAATTCATATCATAGATCAATTCACTTTTGCATCTACGCCCCATTTTTTCCTAACAATCTTTATCAATTTATTAACAGGTGCGAAGCAGAAAATCTCTTTGTCTATACGATCACATAAAAATTCTATTATTTAATTCCTAGATATTATTCATGGCAATTTACAGGCGCTTGATCTGGTAAGACTGTCAGAATTAAAGTATTCGCCGTTGTTCATAAAATGGATTTCTCAGCTGCATGTAATGCATTCAGAGCAAAAGGGCTGCAAGCGGAATATAGATCAACGTTTATGTCCATGTGGGAGATCTTATCAGACTTCAATAGAGTCTAATTTGAACAATTAATTGATTTAGTAAAATGAAAAATATTTACAGAGGTTGAAAACATTTTTGGAGGTTGTATTAAGAATGTTCTTTAACCTGGTGCCTTTTCTAGCCCGAACAAAAAAAAAAAAAAAAAAAAAAAAAAAAAAAAAAAAAAAAAAAAAAAAGTTAATCACGTGAGAAGAAGAAGACATTTGCAAAGAATAGTTATATCTTGTCAGGTAAAACTGTTGGGGGGGGGAGGGTTTTAAATGTACACGAGCATAATGCATAATCATTAATAAAAATATATATTGTATAATACGTAAATAGCCTGAATCTCTTGCGCAACACTATGGATACTGTTCGGTTGAAATTAGAAAAGAAGGGATAACTATTACTCGAAAAAAATTATGTTGAAATTTTTAATGATACAGTAAGTAAGAAATCTGCTTTCCCAACCACCTACGTAATAAAAGTAATTTTGAGAGACGATAATTTTTATAACTGTTAGAATTTTAATAATTTAGATAATTTTAATACTGGTTGGGAGAAACGTCGTTTGCTATATTATCAAAAGGTTCATGACTCGAAAAGATTTTCGTAAGTACCCTAAGGTTACTTAAAAACAAGCCTTTCACATCTACATTTAATTGTGGTGGCCTGTTGGTAACGTCCTTGCCTGGTGATCGATAGCCAGGCTGGGGTTCGAGTCCCGCTCAAACTCGTTAGTTCCTTCGGTCGCTGCAATCTGAACATCCTTGTGAGCTAAGGATGAGGGGTTTGGGGGAGCCTGTAAGTCTACCTACCTGCTGAGTCATCGGCAGCCATTTCTTGGCCCTCCTTTGTCCTAGCTTGCGGGGGGGGGGGGGGGGGGGCTACTTTGGTGCTGATATGTATATATGGTCAGTCTCTAGGGGATTGTCCTGCTTGATAGGGCAATATCATTTTCCCATGCCTCCGCCATTCATGAGCGGCCTTTAAACCTTTACAGTAAAACATAAAAGGCAACTGAACATTACAGAGAGGATGGGTTGATTTAGGATCGGGTAAGAATATATGATTCAAAAAGACATCGTTTATAACGAGGGCTGAAAGTAAAATATTCACCAGGGTGGTCCTTTAATCGCATGTGGGAAGAGAACTTCTTAATTAATCTCTTTACTATAATTCAGGCTTTTCATCTTTGAAGGAATGGAACTAAACGACTCCGGGGATGAGGTGGCTAGTCCAACAATATTTACTTTTAATCACAGCTAGTTGAACAGGGTGGCAGTAACCACGGGTCTCGCAAACTTGAGAAAGAGCTGCACCTCTACGGCACTACTGGAACTCTTTTGGTCTATCGCATCCTTTTAAATTGGGAGAAATGTTACTACAACTTTGTCTTTCTCTCTATAATAAAGAGCAAGTGTCTGGATATATATATATATACACACACACACATATACAGTATATATATATACATATTATATATATAAGTATATATTTTATATATATACATATATATACTGTATATACAGTATATACATATGGATGTATATATATCATATATCAACATATATATACTGTATGTATATATATATACAGTATATATATATATATATATATATATATATATATATATATATATATATATATATATGTATATATATATATATATATATATATATATATATATATATATATATATATATATATATATGTATGTATATATATAAAGAGAAAGTTAGAAAAGAGAAAAAACATATGATGATAACGTTATGTATAAATAAACTTTCAATAGGCCTAAGCTTATTCACTGGTAGCAAAGTACCTATACAGTATACTGTATATAGTACAATAACCCCATCCGATATGACGATACATTTCAACAAATTACAAAATATTTGAAATAAAAAAAACAATAAAAGTAATATAATTCTAATTATTATGAGAGCAGTATTCACGGAACCCGAATATTCATCGAATGAGAGAGAGAGAGAGAGAGAGAGAGAGAGAGAGAGAGAGAGAGAGAGAAATCGGATGGCGCTGAAATTGGTATTCATCCGGGGATAATTACTTTCACAATAATTCGTGCAACAGCATTCGCTAACAACCCTTCCCGGACTACCCTGGAATAATACTAATGCGTCAAGCGAATCCAAGCAGGGTTGCCAGATTTTCCAAACGTGAAAAGGTCAACGTCTGATCAACTGCAGCTTTAAAAGGCTAACCTAATAGTAGAAAAAGGCCGAAAATATAGCACTTAAGGCTAACCAATTTCAAAAAGGCCTAATTTAGGTATCTAGCACGAAAAAAAGGGACAAATTTGGATTTTTTGCCCCGAAAAAGGCCAACCTGGCAAACCTGAATCCAAGACTGGGGTCGTTTCTTCCATAAGTTATACGTCTCTTTCGCTGAGCGAACTTAGACGGGATCTTATTCTCATTTTCTGATTAATCTATTACTAGTGTACCCGAGGTGTCAAAAAATGGCGTCTATATATTTAGATAGATATGCCCCCCACGCACATACATACATGCATGCACACACAGATTCAACCCGTCCTGACTAAAAACCCTCTGGTTCGGCAATTTGTATGAGATTCCGAGCGTATCTTTCAGGGTAGTCCCTCTCACCAACGTATGACTAATTCCTTTCCCCCATAAGCGTAACAGGAAAGATTATATACACATATATATATACAGTATATACAGTAAATATATATATATATATATATATATATATATATATATATATATATATATATATATATATATATATATATATATATATATATATATATATATATATATATATATACAGTATATATATATATATATATATATATATATATATATATATATATATATATATATATATATATATATATACAGTAAATATATATATTATATAAAGGGGATGTGCTGTAGCTAGATTTAAGTGAAATTAAGAGACGTTCTTAGTGCTAAAATCTCAAAACCTTCGGCTTTGGGCAGAGTGGATGGTTATATAACAAAGAGAAATATGATATACTAAAAAATTCCTCAACGAATGTGATGAAACATATTTTAGTGGAAAAGCTTCCAGACGTCTAAAATTATTATCCATCACATCTTATTCATGCAAAAAATAAATATACAACAAAATAAGTAGGATCTGCAAAACGTAATTATGTCAATATCATACCTTAAACATTTGATGAACGATTTTTTTGTGCTTCTGCATTTTTCAAGTCAATTTACTTAGAGTTTTTTTTATAATATCTGTCTATGTAACTATATAAAACATTCATCTTGAAGCTTAATTCCTCCCAGACCACACTCAGACTTGAAAGAAGTAGGCCATTCAGAATACAGATTAACACCCCCCCCCCCCACCCTACCCCCCCCACCCCCATGCCTGGCAAAACTGTTATCCCGAGCATAGGTTAACGTGCGTATGATTATGATTCAAACCCAAGACGTGTCAGGGGAGAATTAAGCGGATTTGGACGACCCATCACATCAATTGAAAATCACTCCTGAACCCAAAACCCTTACCGAGCCTGACTTCGTTTGAGTACAAATATTTTCAACTTTATATGAGAGGCAGGCAGGGTCAAGAAGATTGATTGAAAGTTTTCTGGCATCCTGACATCTAAGGTCATTGACGCCGATAGCATTTATTATATATGAAAAATAAAAGAGAATTCAATTAAAACCATAAAAGTTAAGATGTCATTATAATAGTTAAATAGTTTTCAGAAGACTTGCTTCTGAAATATGGATTCATATTAATGTTAGATAATACTAACTTTGTTTGTTTATTGAATGTGTGCATGATAGAATTACCCCTGCACTAATTATATTACACTGGCTGCCGGTAAAGGCGAGAATTGAATACAAGCTACTCTTACTAACGTTTAAGATACTGAACCAAAATGAACCAAAATATCTAAAAGAATGCCTGAACAAACTAGAACTAGAAACAAATGTTACCATAAGACACATGAGTGACAAACATAGACTATCTGAACCAAGAACAAATAGTAAATTTGGTGAAAGGGCTTTTAGCTACTGTGCGCCTAGACATTATAACGAACTGCCAACTGAAATGAATGACCTAAAGGGAGCAATTGAATTTAAGAACAAACTAGGAATTTTATAAGTTATAATGAAAATGTTTCGTTAGATGATTAATATGGACCCTCCCGAGAAGTAGTTTTCAATCGACTTCAGTGGAGGGTTGGATTTAAACCCAAAACAAGTAAACAAGTAAGTAATGAATAATTATGGTGTGATTTTCATTAGACATCATTTATCGCTCTCTCTCTCTCTCTCTCTCTCTCTCTCTCTCTCTCTCTCTCTCTCTCTCTCTCTAAACTTTACATATAAGGACAGCAATTTATTTTCAATGTAAGCATCTATAAAAGATAATTATAAACATCTTTCTCAATACCTGCTCACACAGTGTCGTTATATAATAACTTATCTTTCAAATACTGTACTAGAGAGACTTTAAAAAACCATTGCCTAAGGTTATATCCTGAGTACATTTAGTTATAATACGAACTTTCCTTAGTCCTTCAGTTTTGTGGCGTGGATCTGAATCATTTAACTAAACCTATTAGCCTCTAAACATCTGGACTTCAACGCTTTCCTGCTGATATCTCATATGGAAGCATTATGCAAAGTGGTAACACATCCTGAGCAACTTGATATGCAGTGACGGTTTTAAGAGAGAGAGAGAGAGAGAGAGAGAGAGAGAGAGAGAGAGAGAGAGAGAGAGACACACACACACACACACACACACTTATCCCAAACAAATTCAGTCATTTCTTCATATCAAGAATCAACCGCACTTTTTCTTTTCCTTTCTGCTTTCAATTTTTTTTCCCACAATGCCTAAAAAAATTCGCATGGTATTAGTAGTTTCACAAAAATTATATAATAATATCAATATTAATATTAATATAATATAATATAATATAATATAATATACTAATATTAATATTACCTTTTAAGACATAAGGAAAAAAATTCTCAAAATTTACCACCTCGCACAACAGGATATGCCTAACAAATCTAGTATTATGCTGTTATTACGTGAAACTGATTAAAGGTATTGTCTCCCTCCAATAGGCTTAATAAATACATCCATCTGAAGAAGTTACATAATAGAAACGGTCACCCTAAATTAAAAAAAAAAAAAAATAGTTTTTAGTTTAAATTGGGCTGCAGTTTAGTTTAATGTTACTGTTCTTAATATATCTTATTTTGATTGTTCATTACTTCTCTTGTAGTTTATTTATTTCCTTATTTCCTTTCCTCACTGGGCTATTTTTCCTTAATAGAGCCCTTGAGGTTATAGCATATTCCTTTACCAACTAAGGTTGTAGCTTAACTTGTAATAATAATAATAAAAACAACAACAACAACAATAATAATAATAATAATAATAATAATAATAATAATAATAATAATAATAAAAACTTCGAATGCGTCTGCGTGATTTGGTAAACACACCAATTAATATATTTCGCTTGCTTAATTGGAAAGACGTTCTGTATTCCCTGTCACTTATTCGCCATTTTCCACAACCAGGAAATTTTTAATACATTAATCTTAGCTAACAGAAGCAAAATCTACCAGGCAATTTGATAATTAACCTTACGGGAATAGATAGTTTATAAAGGCTTGACCTTCAGAAAATAGGAAATTTTGATGGGTTAAGTCTCAAAGAGTATAACACCAAGGGAAAGTTATCCCATCTCTATACTCGCCTTATTTTCCTCTTGAGTGTAATGAGTTATAGTCCATTTCTTTTAGCGATGCATATTTGCACCGACTCGCAGCGGTGCCCTTTTAGCTCGGAAAAGTTTCCGGATCGCTGATTGGTTGGAAAAGATAATTCTAACCAATCAGCGATCAGGAAGCTTATCCGAGCTAAAAGGGCACCGCCGCGAGTCGGTGCAAATATGCATCGCTAAAAGAAATGGACTATGGTGCCGTAAGATTTTGGTTTTAATTAAATACTAATATTATCAACGCAAATCTCTTTTCATCTTTTAACGAATGTTCATATTTTTCGTCTCTTTTGTGCAATATGAAGCAGTCTTTACTGTATCTGTTAACCTGTTGTAGTGAAATTAAAAGGAAGGGTATAAAATCTACTCCAGGCTGACATGAGTCTTCTTATAGTTTATATATGACATATATGTTTTTAACGTTGTTCATAGTTTATGTAGGACATGTCTGTTTTGACGATGTTACTGATTTTAGCATGATTTATTGTTAATTTACTCTCATTTATTTATTCATTTCTTATTTCCTTTCCTCACTGAGCTATTTTTCCCTATTAGAGCCCTTGGGCTTATAGCATCTTGCTTTTCCAACTAGGGTTGTAGCTTGGGTAATAATAATAATAATAATAATAATAATAATAATAATAATAATAATAACAGCGATATTTTTGTAAGATAAATGAGAAAATAGGAAAGATTCTTTTCATGCTATTTAAGTCTGATACAAGACAGCCGTCAAGAGTTCCAGGAAAAGACGTGTGGCACCCATACGTAGTGCGACCGGTTTTCTTCACACCACAATCTCTCTCTCTCTCTCTCTCTCTCTCTCTCTCTCTCTCTCTCTCTACGTGTGTGTGTGTATAGAAAGTGGTTACGGGAAAGCTTCCTTTTGTTAATGAATAATACTGTTGATGAAACCCATTAACAGATTCGAAATACAATTATATGATATGGTGGAAACAATACCTTTTCCAGGGCTGAAGTTTTAATGAAGGCAAAAATCCACCCAACTTCCCTGAACCGTTTCGGTAGGTCTCATTCCCAATTCCCGGGGGAAATATCGCCAATGTTCTCCAAGAAAATTTTTAGGTTCCCAGTTCTGTATAGTTTAAAGCAGTGGTTCCCAACCTGGGGGAAATTTCCCCCTGGGGGGAAATATGAAGCTTCCAGGGGGGAAATAATTACACTACCTACTAACTAAAACTAGTGGAAAATGTCCTCATAGTACGTGTGGCAATTTGTTGTTAGCCATTCAATTGTGATATGATCATATCAGTTCTCACTGACATGATATTCAAGGGGAGAATTAGAGTATCATGCCCATTTCTGAGGCAAGCGAGTGGGCATGAGTAGTGGGTGGGGCATGAAGGGGGAAATCTGGTTGGTTGAACTGGGTGCAGGGGGGAAATGACAGAAGAAAGGTTGGGAACCACTGGTTTAAAGCGTCAGTACAGTGAATTGTATTCACTAATCTATGCCAAATCTTCATCACTAAATAACTTAGGTATAATACCCAGTAATGTTATGATAACGTGTTTTATTATGTTATATCTTTGTTGTCTGGAAGTCCTGTATTTCCTTCACACCACCTGCTCTGTGACTAGATTTTTTTTCCCCAAAGTTCTATCATTATTCAAGCAATTTTTGTTTCAACATAATTATCATTGTCATCGCCATTTTTTTCTCCCTCTCTTTTTGTTTGCTGATATGCATGTTATCATCATTATTAAGCGTTAATGCTATTGTGATTTTATTACCCAGACCTTAGAACTCTGTGGTCAACCTGCTAATTGATGTTTGTAATATATCACTAATATTATTGCATATCTCATCTTTTTTTACTGATGTCAAAAGTGTAAGATCACTGTACCCCTATTGTAACTCTGTATATGGCTTTTGCTGAAATAAAGATTATTATTATTATTATTATTATTATTATTATTATTATTATTATTATTATTATTATTATTATTATTATGGCGCAGTTCCGGTGGGCCCTGCTGCTTCCTCCGGTGCCTTAGATGACCGCGGAGGTAGCAGCAGTAGGGGATTCAGCATTATGAAGCTTCATCTGTGGTGGATAACGGGGGAGGGTGGGCTGTGGCACCCTAGCAGTACCAGCTGAACTCGGTTGAGTCCCTTGTCAGGCTGGGAGGAACGTAGAGAGTAGAGGTCCCCTTTTTGTTTTGTTTCATTTTTTGATGTCGGCTACCCCCAAAATTGGGGGAAGTGCCTTGGTATATGTATGTATGTATGATTATTAAATGGCACAATATGGTGAGGTGCTAAAATGGATTATAAGGACTGATGGGAACCCAAGAATGAAGAATGAATAAGACTCAATATCTTCGTTTCGCTGACATTAATTAAAACCTTAAAAGGAAGATAAATTCATTATAAAATTTGCGAATATAATTGGCTTGGTGGCAGATTTCCGCAAGCCTTTCAATACAAAATCCTATTCTTTCCACGATATTTTTTGAAAACAAAGGAAAACTAGCAACGGCGCACGTGGCATTCAATTCATCATTGTTTTTATCTAATGACAGAGAAACCCTTTAGTCAAATTTTTCAATGACTTCAGATCAATATTCAAAGGTTTTCTATATTTCAACCTTCAGAATTTTGTTTAGAATTTTTTTTTTCAGGCCTCCATTTTCAGCAACTCTTCGAATAAAAGTCTGGGACAATATATACAATTTTGGGACTAAACATGAAAGACGAAAGAAAGAATTTGTTTGTTCTAGGTACAGTAATCTACATCTCCATAAATTACTTTCTAATAACAGAAATGGCTAAAAGTCTACGACAATAAATACAATTTTGGGATAAAACATGAAAGACGAAAGAAAGAATTTGTTTGTTCTAGGTACGATAATCTACATCTCCATGAATTACTTTCTAATAACAGAAATGGCTAAACTCAAGAAGCCGAATTACCTCTGGAGGCTCACGGTCCGACCTTAGATCTCCAATCAATCAATCAATCACTCAATCAGTCTTTTATGATAAAATGCATCTGAGGGTCAAAGTAAGTAAAAAACTTCTATCTCTTTTTTTTCGTGTCACTGCCAATTAAGATATCCAGAAATAAGTCAATAACAATTCAATTGATTTATATAGCTTTTCTTCGGGAGTTTTATTTCCAGCTATAGACATAGATTTATAATGGAAAACATAAAACATGGACTAAATGTTAATGTGTTCTAGAATATGGACTGAACATTCAAATACTTATTCAAGATGATTTCAAATTATCTGAATTCTCATCAATTTAAAAACTGATTTACTACAGCAATCATTAACAGTAGTAATTCTTACCAAAAAAACATCACACGAAAACGAAATCCCTTAATAAAAAACCATCGAATATTCCAGGTTTAATGTTCGTATGATGAATACCATTAGAAATGAGAAACCTAGAAAAGAAAGATGGCACTAAATATATGCAAATTTAAAAGGGAAAATTCCGTGAAACTAGAAAAGAAAGATGGCACTAAACATATGCAAATTTAAAGGGGAAAATTCCGTGAAACTAGAAAAGAAAGATGGCACTAAACATATGCAAATTTAAAGGGGAAAATTCCGTGAAACTAGAAAAGAAAGATGGCACTAAACATATGCAAATTTAAAGGGGAAAATTCCGTGAAACTAGAAAAGAAAGATGGCACTAAACATATGCAAATTTAAAGGGGAAAATTCCGTGAAACTAGAAAAGAAAGATGGCACTAAACATATGCAAATTTAAAGGGGAAAATTCCGTGAAACTAGAAAAGAAAGATGGCACTAAACATATGCAAATTTAAAGGGGAAAATTCCGTGAAACTAGAAAAGAAAGATGGCACTAAACATATGCAAATTTAAAGGGGAAAATTCCGTGAAACTAGAAAAGAAAGATGGCACTAAACATATGCAAATTTAAAGGGGAAAATTCCGTGAAACTAGAAAAGAAAGATGGCACTAAATATATGCAAATTTAAAAGGGAAAATTCCGTGAAACTAGAAAAGCAAGATGGCACTAAATATATGCAAATTTAAAAGGGGAAAATTCCGTGAAACTTCAGCGAGTGCACTACTGTTCTCTGCAATGTAAGAAAAGACAGTTGAATCTTGTTACTCTCGCCCTAGTTCCACTTGCGAATTACACGCTGCCAATTACCAGTGCAATCTATATTCAAGCATGAAATCATTTGCAGAGCGTATCTCATTCATCATTAGCAACCCACTTTTCTCCGGCACAGTTCTCTATTTGTCCGCTGTGCATCGAGATTCTCAAATTCCCTTCCATTACAATTATTTCATGAAATAAAACATTCTATAGCCTCCTTGGTTTATTTTACACATCTACCTACTTAAAACCTAAGCATTCTCGGTTTATTTTACACGTCTACCTACTAAAAACCTAGGCATTCTCGATTTATTTTACACATCTACCTACTTAAAACCTAAGCATTCTCGGTTTATTTTACACATCTACCTACTAAAAACCTAAGCATTCTCGGTTTATTTTACACGTCTACCTACTAAAAACCTAAGCATTCTCGGTTTATTTTACACGTCTACCTACTAAAAACCTAAGCATTCTCGGTTTATTTTACACGTCTACCTACTAAAAACCTAAGCATTCTCGGTTTATTTTACACGTCTACCTACTAAAAACCTAAGCATTCTCGGTTTATTTTACACGTCTACCTACTAAAAACCTAGGCATTCTCGGTTTATTTTACACGTCTACCTACTAAAAACCTAGGCATTCTCGGTTTATTTTACACGTCTACCTACTTAAAACCTAAGCATTCTCGGTTTATTTTACACATCTACCTACTAAAAACCTAAGCATTCTCGGTTTATTTTACACGTCTACCTACTAAAAACCTAGGCATTCTCGATTTATTTTACACATCTACCTACTTAAAACCTAAGCATTCTCGGTTTATTTTACACGTCTACCTACTAAAAACCTAGGCATTCTCGATTTATTTTACACATCTACCTACTTAAAACCTAAGCATTCTCGGTTTATTTTACACATCTACCTACTAAAAACCTAAGCATTCTCGGTTTATTTTACACATCTACCTACTAAAAACCTAAGCATTCTCGGTTTATTTTACACATCTACCTACTAAAAACCTAAGCATTCTCGGTTTATTTTACACGTCTACCTACTAAAAACCTAGGCATTCTCGATTTATTTTACACATCTACCTACTTAAAACCTAAGCATTCTCGGTTTATTTTACACATCTACCTACTAAAAACCTAAGCATTCTCGGTTTATTTTACACGTCTACCTACTTAAAACCTAAGCATTCTCGGTTTATTTTACACATCTACCTACTAAAAACCTAAGCATTCTCGGTTTATTTTACACGTCTACCTACTAAAAACCTAGGCATTCTCGATTTATTTTACACATCTACCTACTTAAAACCTAAGCATTCTCGGTTTATTTTACACATCTACCTACTAAAAACCTAAGCATTCTCGGTTTATTTTACACATCTACCTACTAAAAACCTAAGCATTCTCGGTTTATTTTACACATCTACCTACTAAAAACCTAAGCATTCTCGGTTTATTTTACACGTCTACCTACTAAAAACCTAAGCATTCTCGGTTTATTTTACACATCTACCTACTAAAAACCTAAGCATTCTCGGTTTATTTTACACGTCTACCTACTAAAAACCTAGGCATTCTCGATTTATTTTACACATCTACCTACTTAAAACCTAAGCATTCTCGGTTTATTTTACACATCTACCTACTAAAAACCTAAGCATTCTCGGTTTATTTTACACATCTACCTACTAAAAACCTAAGCATTCTCGGTTTATTTTACACATCTACCTACTAAAAACCTAAGCATTCTCGGTTTATTTTACACGTCTACCTACTAAAAACCTAGGCATTCTCGATTTATTTTACACGTCTACCTACTTAAAACCTAAGCATTCTCGGTTTATTTTACACATCTACCTACTAAAAACCTAAGCATTCTCGGTTTATTTTACACGTCTACCTACTAAAAACCTAAGCATTCTCGGTTTATTTTACACATCTACCTACTAAAAACCTAAGCATTCTCGGTTTATTTTACACATCTACCTACTAAAAACCTAAGCATTCTCGGTTTATTTTACACATCTACCTACTAAAAACCTAAGCATTCTCGGTTTATTTTACACATCTACCTACTAAAAACCTAAGCATTCTCGGTTTATTCTACACATCTACCTACTAAAAACCTAACCATTCTCGATTCATTTTACCTATATGTCTACTAAAAACCCACAAAAACTTAACTAAGTTGAATTCTTCTCCTAAACCTAATTTTTTGTCAGATCGGAAACCCTTCAATCACATAAGTTTAATAGTTGGAACTTACACTCAAATGATTCCATACGTTTTTATCCTCAATATATAACCATTAACCAATATATCATGCAAATATTTAGAAAACATCTCAATTAGTCATATTACTTTCTCAAAAAGAAAACATCTCAATTAGTCATCTTACTTTCTCAAAAAGAAAACATCTCAATTAGTCATCTTACTTTCTCAAAAAGAAAACATCTCAATTAGTCATCTTACTTTCTCAAAAAGAAAACATCTCAATTAGTCATCTTACTTTCTCAAAAAGAAAACATCTCAATTAGTCATCTTACTTTCTCAAAAAGAAAACATCTCAATTAGCCATCTTACTTTCTCAAAAAGAAAACATCTCAATTAGCCATCTTACTTTCTCAAAAAGAAAACATCTCAATTAGTCATCTTACTTGCTCAAAATTTCCAATTCGCAAAGAACAGTTGCTGGGGAACACACAGGATACGCTTAAACATCCCAAATGATGCACACATGCAAACATGATAAGAGTAAGAGAGAGAGAGAGAGAGAGAGAGAGAGAGAGAGAGAGAGAGATTGGGCATAATTATTTTGTTTTGAACAAAGAGCAAATGGCGCAAGACCTTTCTTATCAGACGACACCTTGTTTGATACAATCCCACTGATTTAATTTTTCTTATCATGGAAATATTGAGTTAAACGCCGAAATGAAAAAAAAAAATCACCTACTATGGTACTGAGAAGGGTCAATACACTGTTGAGAAGAGTTTAGGAAATTGGTGAAGACCAAGAGCATTCAAATATGAACCTTTTCATTATAATTTGCATCCTACCCATAATGACTGTAAGCAATACATGAGCAGGTTTCCCTTTGCTTAACAGTTAAAAATAAAAAAATAAAATCTACAGTGAAGTATTTTTTCTCACTTTCAAGAAAATATCATGTTGTACTCGGGGATTTTTCTATTATTTAGCAACGAAATTTAATTCATAGTAAATGTATTCTGGAGAAGTTAGTTTTCAAGACTAAGAGATACTCTAGCAGCACATTTTAACATAAAAGGTTCTTCATCATTGTCTTCAATACGTACTAAAATCCTATTTATAATGCTAGCAACCACGCCATTGTGGACTTAAAACATAAATATTCTCAAAATACTATGACCAGCAAGTCTGCTGCATTAAAAAAGAAATATGGAAAGAGTAAATGGGACAAGAATCAAATATATTCATTGCAGGCAAATCAGCGATTCCTTTACAGATATTTGGGCTTATGAATTTGGGGGAAGACCCATCAGTTTGACCATGAAGTCAGAGGCTAGACAACAAGAAGAATAAAAGGAATCAGAACAAGAGGTAGAGAAAAAGGATAGAAAGAGGGTCCGGCTAGGATACGAACGGGCGTTAAAAAGGTCCTTAAGCAATGCCTACAGTACACCGGGTTAGTTGCAATGACGACAATAAACTAAAGACAACACCCCTCTGTCCACTAATGACCCTTTGTAGAGGGAAATAACATTGCATAAAATTTATTAACATTAGATTCATTATCCTGGCCTGTCAACATACCAGTCAACATTGCATCCAATAGACAGACTACCAACTTCTACTACAATATCGAAAGAAAAATTGACTAATTGAATTAAACGAAAAAAATTAGCTCAAAAGGAAAAAAGAACCAAAGAATCATTTATCAATCGGCTCGTTCTCTCAACCTACGTCATTCCTTTCATTTATCAAATGGTCATACGCATAGACATTCCATTGGCGTCACTATTATCAAATAAACAGCTGATAAGATGCTTTCCCCTCTCCGATAAGCAAGCTGTACACTTGCGCGGATGCTGCTAAATGTTCTTATCGGCGCTCTCGTTCATTAACATATGCGACAGGCTTTACGATAACCCCGGAGGATGTTTTTGCTTTGTAACACTCGCTGGTTTTTTTTTTCTTTTTCTAATGAGTTTGTTTGATGCTTAAACACATTCAGATCTCTCAATGAAAAGGGGCTTTAGGGGAATCTTACAATATTATCAAGTTGAAATTACATTTGTATCACCGTAAATGTTTTTATAAGAGTATGAAGACTTACAAAACATTGCAAATAAGCAATATGAAAAACAGCACCATCTCTCTCTCTCTCTCTCTCTCTCTCTCTCTCTCTCTCTCTCTCTCTCTCTCTCTCTCTCTCTCTCTCATGAGTAAGATTGGGAAATACCAAATGAAACGCACTCAATGCTCCAAATTACCTTTGATGTTTTCATGTGCCATTGTATGTCTACAATTACATTTTTCCTTTAATGATTACATACCGGAGTCATTAAACTTAAAGGGATTTATTCATTTCACAGTGAGAAGGATTTCCACAAGAGTTGTAAGAATTATTATCATAATCATATCTGTAACCCTCGTTGGAACAGCAAAATAATACAAAGCCAAAACCCCCATTTGTGACAGCAAAGCAGTAGGGAAAATAAATAAAAAAATTAAAAGAATAAACTATAAGAGAGAAAACATGAAATAAAACACATCAAGGTAATTAACAAATAGGCAAACGATAAAACGAGACCTGGGTTCCCCATGCTCAAAAAAAAAAAAAAAAAAAAAAAAAAAATCATTTGCAACATCTTATTTTGTGAAGTTCTACAGATTCAATATGTTTAAGAACATCATTTCAAAATTTTGTCAAGAGGTGAAATACAGCTTCTAGAATACTGTGTAATACTGAGCCTCAAGACAAGACTTAGAATTATTGGTATGCCAAGTACTATGTGGTGGGCGCTAGAGTCAGGGAAGACCTGAATGCAAATGATGGACAGTATTATAAAAAAAAATTTACAGTAATGGCCATGAGTTAACCAGAAGGTAGAACTAGAAATTCATAACCAGATCAGGGATAAAGATTTTAATAGACCTTGATATAAGTTTTTGTCCAACATCTACGAAGCAAGTCAGCTACACACCAAGCAGGACAAAATATTTAAAACATGGCAAAATAAAAGGATTAAAACATATTCCAGGACAGAAAAGTCTCCAAAACACTAGAAAGACTTCACTAATATACTAAATTTTAGTGCAAATGAAGAAGACAATGTATCGCAAAAGTGAGTTTGTAATTAAGAATGAAGGGACATAAACCATAGGAGTAATAGACAATCGTTTAAGGTGGTACTTCGAGTTTTAAAGTTTCACTCAGTTGGAGGGATAAACAGTTTTATAACTATATATGTTTAAAATTGTTTATAGATTTCATGTCTGAACCACTACGAACACTTATATTTATAACTATATTCTTTTTAAAGATTTTTTTTTATTACATTTAACTATTTTCTAAATCATAGTCTCATGGTGTACAAAAATGGAGTAACAAGAAGTATAGAAATTACAAAAGATTCCGAAAGTAAACCACTGTTAAGTAAATAATTTGAAATTGGACACTAGCATCCATTACGTATTGGAAACGTCACTGCCTGGCGTTCTCCTGGACAGGAGATCGAGTTGTACTCAAACTCGTAAGTTTCTTGTAGCGTCTGCAACCACACCATCCTCGCAAGCTAAGGATCGGGGGCTTGGGGGAGCTTATAGGTCTATCTGCTGAGTAATCAGCAGCGATTGCCTGGCCCTCCCTGGTCCTAGCTTAGGTAGAGAGGGTCTTGGGTGCTGACCATGGTCTTCCACTGTCTTGGGTTAGAGTTCTCTTGCTTGAGGGTACACTCGGGCACACTGTTCCATCTTATATCTTATTTCTCTTCCTCTTGTTTTGTTAAAGTTTTTATAGTTTATAAAGTGATATTTATTTCAATATTGATGCTCTTCTTAAAATATTTTATTTTTCCTATTTTCCTTTCCTCACTGAGCTATTTTCCCTGTTGGAGCCCCTGGGCTTATAGCATCTTGTTTTTCCAACTAGGGTTGTAGCTTAGCAAGTAATAATAATAATAATAATAATAATAATAATAATAATAATATATGGTCAGTTTCTAGGGCATTGTCCGGCTAGTTAGGTCAATGTAACTGTCCCTTGCCTCTGCCATTCACATTCAAGGGCGGCGTTTAATGTTTTTGATGTTCCCTTGAAAATATCATAACTTGTTTATAAGTACTAGTGTTGCTTTTGACTTATTTAACCTGTACACTTTCGCATATTTACATGGATACTTTGGAGTGTTGATATCTTATGCCATAACCGATGTCCTTTATATTTCTTTAAATGAGTGACCTGCTTGAAAGAAGTGATCTTCTTGGGACTGGTTTTTAGTTCCTATTTCAATCTTAATGATGGACCTTGAGGTGGCGCAGTACAACCTCCTTACATTGTACTTGCTGAAGTTATTTTGATCTTTGAAATCTAAAACTAAGTCACTGATCAGAAAGGGATATTAAGACGTTCCAGGATAAAACCCACCAGAAACAAGACTACGATTTAGAGTTACTTCATAAGCATTGATAAAGCTCTACTGAATGGAAGGTAGTGAGGCCCTGCGACGGTTATTTGCCATGAAAAAGGTGGGCAAAAGTTGCCATGGAACCTTGAAGGTATTTAAAATCTAAAAGGAGAGAAATAGAAATCAAAATAGCTATCAAAAGTCAACATGTGCAGGAGATTGCAAATTCGTTATAAATTCACCCTAAATTAGTTGGAGTTGAGTAAACAACGAAAAACACTAAGGCATCTCTATTGGCAATAAAAAACAAAAAGAAGAATACTAAGTGGAGGTCCCTTGGTGTTGTTGCCGGATGCATAGAGATAAGGTGGGAATCCCTGAAGATTTGCAGCAATCTGCGAACACTGGATCGTGACATATGAAAGAGCTAAGGAATACCATGACAATTATGAATTTTGATCTAATAACTTATAGTTAGAATCAAATCATGGTTTTTGGTAGAATCTTTTGTGAAAATTCACACAAACTTATGTGTATTTTTACTAATAAAGATCAAAACAAATAAACATGCTAGACCTGAGATGTGACCTTGAAAGAGGTAACAGACTTACAAATATGATTTTTCCCCAATTTCAGGTGTGGAAACCCGAGGTAAGAGATAACATTACCAAACATAATGCATTAACTTTCTAAGGATTTATCCTTTTTCTAGCTGTTCGTTACCATACATGACTTTTTAAAAGGTCTGACCTAAAAGTTTCAAAAGCTGCACACAACTGTTCCCTCATATAGCATACATATTTCTAATTCTCTGGCATCTTCTACCTTGTCCATAACTAGAGATTTAAAAGATATGTCTCTGTTAAGGGAAGGTCAAATCTATGCCACTGAGGATCATTATCAAGAAATTATGAACTTCAATCTAGAGTCTATTACATTCATAATTTTGGTCCATAAGGCCCTATGTTGCAGCCTCTGAGGCCATTCAATGCCATGTACAACTGGGGAAAACTCCAAACATAGCCTACACTATGAGGTAAAAGATGAGGTTGGACAACAAGATGGAATAAAGGAAGCAGGAACGGAGATATAGTAGAAGGGTAATACACAGGTGCAACTAGCGTTCGATAGGACGCTGAATTAACTCCATGATAATTCCTATACTTAACGCAGTGAGAAATGGTTTTAAACGGATTCCCCCATAGTGCCATGTTTCCACAGATCACCAGCCCGCAATACAATCTCTCTCTCTCTCTCTCTCTCTCTCTCTCTCTCTCTCTCTCTCTCTCTCTCTCTCTCTCTCTCTCTCTCTCTCTCTCTCTACAGTATTTAAATTGCCGTATTTCTAAAATTGTATAGCAATTTTGTGCGAAACCATCCACTGAGGTAAAATTCAAGGCTGTGTTTTCTGAATAAAGGTTTCCCCCCTCCTTGAAATACCATATGAGTGGGGGGCCCCATGCTCATATGCCAGACGGTGCCGCTACACACACTCATGATGGAAGATTGGACCATTCCCCTGCTTCAAGCTCGCCATGTGGCCACCTTCATAGGCCAGCCAAAGCCGTTATCTAAAACGTGTCCAGACACTTCTTGTGTGTGTGTGTGTGTGTGTGTGAGAGAGAGAGAGAGAGAGAGAGAGAGAGAGAGAGAGAGAGAGAGAGAGAGAGAGAGAGAGATAGGCTGGCGATCAATGGAGACGTGGCATCAGTGATGGAATCCCTTTAAAACCAGGTGCACTCCACTAGCGTTCATTTTTCGCTGCATTGAGTCTACTGTATATTGGTTTGATGCACTGAAGATGCCCTTCGCCCTTTGCATTGCCGCAACCAGTATCAAGGCCGATGATTGGATATAGAGGTTATTCTATTTTCAAAATATCTTATTTCTAAATATCCAATAATATACCTTTTGAGACCCAATTATCATTTTTGTTAGATACTCTTGGTTTTCAAAGGAAAAAAAATAATTTACATAATCAACTAAGGTTTTGGATCCATAAAAGACCTTCATTTCAATCTAGGGAAAATACTTAACAAAGGAATGACACAGGCATATAAAATAACTAAAAAGGAGACAAACTCTTGATTGGTTCCTAAACGTGGACTGAATAAAAAAGGAAAACTTCACCATGCCTTATCATAAGATATTACGTTAAATGATGCGTTACCATATTTCAACCACAAATCATGAATAATCAATGTAACAAACAATGACAGAAGCTCTGCAAAATTTTATACTTCACCCATGAGTCGAAGCAACATTTTTAGACTATCTAACACATTATAGAAATTATCCTTATTAACTTCTTTCACGAAACCATAAAAATAATCGATTTTACATAACGACTTACATAAACTGAAAGAACTGACCATGGCCTTCCATAATCAACAAGCACCTGGCCAGAGAATAAATATTTCGTTAAAGTATTTAATCATATTCAATAAGCAAATCGAATAATACTATTTCTCTGCTAATCTATTCAGTAATTTAATTTGATTGGTAAAGTTTGGTCTGACGACCCGACACTGGTAACAGTAGGGTTATTACTAGGGGACATTTCAAGACAGTGAAAAGAGGGAGTCCAAAAGGGTTACACAGCCAGATACACTGGAATTTTGAATTGGAGCCATATGGTTCGGTTAGCGGATTATACAGCTAATAGGATATAGCGCAGAGATTTGTTGTCAATTGTAAGTATAGGAACCTGATATTAGTGTTCCTCAGGGTAGTGTTCTTGGCCCATTACTTCCCATACTACAGTATATACATGACATGTGGTTCAGCATACAAAATAAGCTAGTTGCATATGTAACTCTCTTTGCATCAATTCCATCTCCTGAATGTAGATTTGGGGTTGCTGAATCCCTTAATAGAGATCTAGCTAAAATTAGCGCATGGTGCAAATTATGGGGCATGAAGTTGAATACTAACAAAACTCAAAGTATGACTGTAGATAGGTCGAAGACAGTTTCTCCTCAACAACCGGATCTCAGCATTGGTAATTGTTTCTTTAACTCTGTATGAATCTTAAAATTTTAGGTGTGATTCTCCACAGAAAATTTATTTTTGAAAAACACATGAGGTTTGTCTCTTCTTCAATTTATTGAGAAAGTCTTTCAAGATTTTTGGTGATCAATATATTCTGAAGATGTGTTTTAATTCTTTCATTCTACCTTGTTTCGAGTATTGTTCTTCTGTCTGGTGTTCAGCTGCTGATTCTCATCTTAATCTATTGGACAGGAACTTACGGCCTATCAAATTTCTTACTCCTGATGTAGATATTAATCTCTGGAGCAGTCGTTCCATTAGATGGTTATGCATGTTGCATAATATTTTTCAAAATTCTGACCATCCTTTACATTCAGATCTTCCCGGACAGTACCATCTTGTTCGTAATACTAGATAAATTATGCAGTTAATTCTAATAGTCAGGCCTTCTTCACCACGAGGCTCAATACTACATAGTATTCTAGAATTTTTATTCCAACTATGACCAAGTTGTGGAAATATCTTCATAATTGAGTAGTTGAATTGGTAGAACTTCAGAAGTTCAAACTTGCAGCAAATGTTTTTATGTTGAACAGGCTTACACGAATCTCTTTTTATAGTTTATATATGAAAGATCTGATTTAATGTTGTAACTGTTCTTAAAATATTTTATTTCAATTATTTATCATTTTTCTTATAGTTTATTTATTTCCTTATTTCCTTTCCTCACTGAACTATTTTTTCCCTGTTGGATCCCTTGGGGTAATAGCATCATGCTTTTCCAACTAAGATTGCAGCTTAGGTAGTAATAAAATATATATATATATATATATATATATATATATATATATATATATATATATATATATATATATATATATATATATATATGTATATATATATAAAATTCCTTTCACGTTAGTAGACAGACACGGTTCATAATCATTAAATAGTACCTCTGTATTCAAATTTTAATATTATATTATCATTAATGGCCAAGGGTGAGAATATAAGCAGTCCAATTATACAATTAAAAAAAAAAAAAAAAAAAAAAAAAAAAGAAAAAAAAAAAAAAAAAAAAAAAAAAAAAAACGGCCGATGATATTCAAAGCAGCCCAAAATGTCGCAAGTAAACGGTTTGTGGTACTTTTCGCCCTATCAGGTAACTAAATGTAACTGGGAGGATACCGTTCAAATGAACTATGAAATAGAAGTTAAAATTGTTTGACAGCAAGATGGAGGAAAGAAAACGGGAATAGAGGTAAAATAATATAAAAGGCTAAAAAATAGGCACCATATTCGTCATGTAAATGAGATGAAGCACAAAGACGAAAAGGTTGAACTGTAAGAAAATCTCATAGTAGTGGTATGAAATACCAGTTAGAGAGGCTGGATAGCAAGATAAAAGAACAGGCACAGTATAGTGGGTGAAGTAAAGATTTACCCAACTTAATCACATATTCATTATCTTCGATATACTCGTGTTCATTTGTATTAAATACCTCAACGACAAGCAGCTTTATCGTAGATTTCATGTTTAGTGTTATTCTTAACTATAGTCTATTTCTTTTAGCGAGGCAGATTTGCACCACTCACAGCGGTGCCCTTTTAACTCGGAAAAGTTTCCTGATCGCTGATTGGTTAGAATTATCTTGTCTAACCAATCAGCGATCAGGAAACTTTTCCGAGCTAAAAGGGCACCGCTGCAAGTCGGTGCAAATCTGCCTCGCTAAAAGAAATGGACTATAGTGTACCTGACCCGTCAATAATCCCAGTTGAATATTAAGATATATATGTACACACCTGCACCCCCCCTCACCATGGTATGACTACTCACACTGTTCCCATTACCCAAGGGATAGAGAGAGCTCAGCGTGACCAGAAAAAAATATATATACAAATACACACACACACAAACACACACACACATATATATATATATATATATATATATATATATATATATATATATATATATATATATATATATATATATATATATATATATATATATATATATATGGATAAATATCAACACATCATCGCGCTCAAATAGAAATAAATTTCTACCTCATACCTGGGATCGAACGCTAGCCCCTTCTAATGAAAGGCCAGGTCGATTCCAACCACTCGTGGCATGGTTGGAATCAACCTGGCCTTTCATTAGAAGGGGATAGCGTTCGATCCCAGGTACGAGGTAGAAATTTATATATATATATATATATATATATATATATATATATATATATATATATATATATATATATATATATATATATATATGTATAAATTTGTTCTTTATTATAGTGAGGATATTTATGAATCCTAGGGAAATTCTTTAATCCGATTAATTGTGTTTGTAGCTGACGATAATTCTTCGGATTTTTTTTTAAATCGAAGAAAAAAAAAGAAAGAAAATAAAGTATTTGTAGTTATCGACAATTCTTTGGATCATTCTTAAATCGAATAAAAGATTATTCTCCAAAACTTAAGTGTTCGTAGTAAACTGCAATTTTTCGGATTTTTCTTGAAGCGAAACAAAAATTATTCTCTCTCTCTCTCTCTCTCTCTCTCTCTCTCTCTCTCTCTCTCTCTCTCTCTCTCTCTCTCTCTCTCTCTCTCTCTCTCTCAAAAAAAAAAAAAAAAAAAAAAAAAAAAACCGATGTTTCGTTTGCTTGGAGACCCTTTAAATTCTGCCCCTTTATCTTCTATTTATGTTTGTGCTCTGTGAATGCCATTATCATTACTTGGCTTCTGCGACAAGGAGTAATTACTTGAAGCACGCAATAATCTACATTAAGTCTAACCACAGAGCCGTAGGGATTTGTGGCAGTCATGCACAAATAGACGTTACAGCAGTAACAGCAAGCATGTTTGTTATGTCATAAAATTGGAGGAACTTGTTCTTGCGTTAACGGCTATTTAATCTGTGCTGTGAATTCTTCTGTGCTACAAAGGCGGAATTGGTCGAAACATCTCGGTTACTAGAATTCATTAACCGGAAAGTGTGTCGTAAGACTTTGTTTTTCTTCGTTTCGAACACTTTTCCAGAACTGTTCAATGAAAATGTTTCAGTGTAACCACGGATAAAAAATGGAAAAAATCATAAAATAAATTTTTTTAGGTTAACGCGATGCTGAATAATAAATAAAAAAGTTAATAGTGAAAATTATTATAGTTTATATATGACATATCTGTTTTTGACGTTGTTAATAGTTTATAAAGGACATATCTGTTTTGACGCTGTTACTGTTTTTAGAATGATATATTGTTAATTTATTTTCATCATTTATTTATTTCCTTATTCCTTTCCTCACTGGGTTATTTTTCCCTGTTGGAGCCCTTGGTCTTATAGCATCTTGTTTTTCTAACTAGGGTTGTAGCTTGGCTAGTAATAATAATAATAATAATAATAATAATAATAATAATAATAATAATAATAATTGAATTAAAATCACGAGAAAAGAAGAACAGGATGAAGATGTGAAAAACCCAAACAAACAACTTGAAGCAGGAACCAGCGAGAGTGAGTTTTGCCTGTTCTAAAACGTAAGATCTAAACTGCCAATTAGTTACCGCAAAAATCCAGACCTTAACGACCTGGCTAACGCAACACGCTGCTCATCCTCCCGCAAACCTATATAACCTGAAACCGACCATTTTTAACGGAGGCTTCACCTTTCAACTACTATAATTAGTGAAGCTTTGCAGCAATACTAGACTATATAGAGCGTGATGGTGTATACTTAAGCGAGACTATCATTGCGTGACGTCACATCTGTTATGGAATCCCGACTCCCACGAGCTCAAAATAATTGTCTATTACCAATTGGATAACTTCGATCATAAATTGTTGCCATTGCGTCACGCACACCCGCAGCTTCCTCCTGCTGTGCCAAAATGGTACTCATGACCGTGCGCAGAGGAAGGAAGGCAATTTCAAGACGACGATGTGTGGCAGAGAGTCTGGCGGGGGGTGATCTTTGCTGCTGCTTCTGTAATGGGCTAGGTCTTGAAATGTAAATAAAAAAAACAATATAAATAAAATAAAAACTAAGAGAACAAGATAATAGACCTTAACACCTCTATCACCCCGGACTTTTCATGACTTCTACACTTCCTTAAAAGGCATATCATAAATAAAAAAAAAATATAGATAAAATGAAAACTAAGAGAATAAGATAATAGATATTAATACCTCTATTCCCAGGACTGTTCATGACTTATACACTACCTTAAAAGGTATTTCATAAATAAAAAAAAAATAGTTAAAATAAAAACTAAGAGAATAAGATAATAGATATTAACACCCCTATCACCCCTGACTTTTCATGATTTCTACACACCTTAAAAGGCATTTCATAAATTAAAAAAAAAAAATAGATAAACTAAAACTAAGAGAATAAGATAATAGATATTAACACCTCAATCACCCCGGACTTGTCATGATTTCTACACTACCTTAAACGGCATTTCATTAAAAAAAATATATATATATAGATATAATAAAAACTAAGAGAACAAGATAAATTTATATTAACACTTCTATCATCCCCTGACTTTTCATGATTTCTAAACTACCTTAAAAGGCATTTCATAAATAAAAAAATATAGATAAAATATAAACTAAGAGAACAAGATAAATTGATATTAACACCTCTATCACCCCCGACATATCATGACTAATACACTATCTTAAAAGGCATATCATAGGCTATTGCTATATTTTCTTGAACCCTATAGGAATAAAATGCGTGTTCTTTGCTGCTATTTTAGTAATGGGGGTAGCTCGTGAAACGTAAATAATAATAATATTAATGATAAATATATAAACTAAGCGAACAATAACAGTCTGGTAGGGGTGTTCTATGCTGCTGCTTTTCAGTAGTTGGAGTAGCTTGTGAAATGTTAATAATAATAATATCAATAATATAAATAAATATAAACTAACCAAACAGTAAAAGTCTGGTAGGAGTATTCTTTGCTGCTGCTTCAGCAATGTGGGTAGTTCGTGATATATAAATAATAAAAACATAAATAAAAACTAAGCGAAGGGGATAAATAGATATTAGCAACCCTATCAACCCTGACTTTTCATGAATTCCACGCTATCTAATGCATTTTATATGCTATTGCTATAATTTCTTGAACACTATATAAAGCGTGACTGGCATTGACACTTACGAGAGCTATACTGTCAACGTAGAACTGATTTAATGCCGTCCAAATGGCTGTTGACCTTTAGGATATAAGTGAGTTATTTCTGTTGGCCAAGGGGTCAACAACTTTCCACAAGATACTCTCGTCTTACCTTAGGACATGGTGCAATAGCATCCTGAACGGTAGGTATTTTCAATAGCAGTTTTATTATTATTATTATTATTATTATTATTATTATTATTATTATTATTATTATTATTATTATTATTAAGCTACAACCCCCATTGGAAAAGCAGGAAGCTATGAGCTCAGGGGCCCCAACAAGGAAAATAGCCCAGTGAGGAAAGGAAACAAGAAAAATAAAATATTTTAAGAACAGTAACAACATTAAAATAAACATTTCCTATATACACCATAAATACTTCAACAAAACAAGAGGAAGAGAAATTAGACAGAATAGTATGCCCGAGTGTACCCTCAAGCAAGAGAACTCTGTGCCTTATAGTACTGCTTACTACCACTTCATTCTATGAGGCTCCGTTATTATTCGATATAATCAAATGACTGATAGACTACATATGCAAATGTGATCTGTTCATCAGAAACAACCAAAAGAACTCCATGTACCTGAGATTCACTAAGAATTCCAATGTAGTCACATTTACCTTTCATCTGGCGATTTCTATGAAGCATTGCGATTCTATACACATTCTGGATATGTGCTATACTTCATCAGCATACAAAGGTTCATAAAATCCTATAACACTTATTTTCTTATAATGAATTCAAGAAACAAGCATCCAGCAACAACAGGATTATAAATGGATATATACCACTGAAGGTCACGGAAAACTTTGGTAAATGACAATGTACTTGAAAGATGAATTCGGTTTTATTTAATGTCACCATAGACAATTGAAATCACACAGGGATTATTTTAATAATGCCAACAGCAGTACTATGAAAACTAGGATGCTTATTTCAAAACATTTTGCTCGACCTTGATCTTGACCTTTGACCTTAACATGCATTAATTGCCGTGGATATTCATACACTCAAATATGAACCAAGTTTGAAGTCTAGGTGACAACGATATCCAAATTTATGTCTGATTACGTGAATTTGACATTTTGTTCGACCGTAACCTTGACCTTCGCCTTTCAAAAATTTAATAATTTCCAGCTTTTTACATAACGGTGAATCCCTGCAAGTTTCATAACTCTACGATTAAAATTGTGGCCAGGAATCTGTTCACAAACAAACAAACACACACACAAACAGAGGGTAAAACATAACCTCCTAAATTCGTTGGCGGATGTAATTAGCCCCCAAATACTTCGAATACAGAAAAAGTGATTTGAAAACCCGCTGAACATAGAGGTCAATGTTGTGTAGCTGGTTTACCGTGCAAGGCGAAAGACCCCTTTCAAGAATGCTTCATCAGCTGGGAAAAGATGATGATAAAAGATTTTGAAATCAGAAGGAAGAGAACATGCTTAATTTAAATGGTGAAGGAGATATAGAGTTTATAATTCTTTAAGTACGTTGTGCTCTCTAATTAGCCTATGTACATCATATTTTGAAAAAAAAAAAAAAAAAAAAAAAAGAAGAGACAAAGGCGAAAGTTGATTGTATACAACAGTAACATCCAAGTTAAATTTGCAATGGTCAAAATTTCTATCATCAAAAGGCAAACAGACCATCTTTATACGAAAATATCATAGTCATCATAAAATACAGTATTTCATAATTCACTAAAAATTTTAATGAACATGCATTAATATCCTAGCGTACTCTATTATTATTATTATTATTATTATTATTACTAAATGCTAAGCTACAACCCTAGTTGGAAAAGCAGTATGCTATAAGCCCAGGGGCCCCAACAGGGAAAATAGCCCAGTGAGGAAAGGAAACAAGGAAAAATAAAATATTTTAAGAATAATAACAACATTTAGATAAATACTTCTTAAATAAACTATAAATACTTAAACAAAACAAGAGGAAGAGAAACTAGATAGAACAGTGTGCCTAAGTGTACCCTCAAGCAAGAGAACTCTAACCCCAGAGACAGTGGAAGCCCATGGTACGGAGACTATGGCACTACCCAAGACTAGAGAACAATGGTTTGATTTTGGAGTGTCCTTCTCCTAGAATGTGAACATATATTCCAAACTCTAAATCAGAGGGGGATCACCAAACAGGTCACTTTAGACCAGCATATATGGGGTTGGATGTCTCTGGTATGGGGATCGTCTATCTACCATATTATAGGTAGAAGTTGAATATACGAAGACACAATAATCAGCAATTACTGAACAGATACTTCCATCAGCAGTACCCAACCATAGATTAATGGAGAGGACGTAAAGTGCCCACAACACTACCCTTTATATTCAAGACAAAATGCTCAAAACTGACAATTTCTTTTCTAGACAAAAGTAATTATAATTCGAATCCTTATCAGATAGCTTAAATTTTCAGAAAATTCTTTAAAAGAGGAATTTCCACCGAAAAGTAATTATAATTCGAATCCTTGTCAGATAGCTTAAATTTTCAGAAAATTACTTAAAAAAGGAATTTCCACCGAAAAGTAATTATAATTCGAATCCTTATCAGATAGCTTAAATTTTCAGAAAATTCTTTAAAAAAGGAATTTCCGCCGAAAAGTAATTACAATTCGAATCCTTGTCAGATAACTTAAATTTTCAGAAAATTCATTAAAAAAGGAATTTCCACAGTAAACTTTAGTTTCTACGATTTTCAGTGTCGAACAAGTATCGAAATTCAATGGCAGGACACTTTTCAGACATTTTATTTGTGCTTGTAGTATTATGTCTATTAATGTTTCTGCCCTTTATGAAATACTGATATGCTAGATATATCAGGGATTTCGCTAGAGGATTTTTAGGCCCGAAATGAAACATGGCTTTACATGATTAACAAAAAAGCGTTTTTTGTTAACATGTTACTAAATATTATAAAGGAAGAATGGAATCGCTTCATATGGTTAAGTACTTGGGGTAATATGTGAGGGACATTGACACGATTAGAGAAAATATAGTCCAAAGAATAAAAGAAGGAAAGAAGGTAGCAGGGTGTGTGCATAAGATATGGAAGAAAATCAAAGTCTGGAAACAGCAGTTGGATAGTATTGAAGCTGCTAAGATCACCTATTTTCATAATTGTAGAGAAAGAAATATTCAAATGGGGAGAAATGTGGAGGCACAAAATTGGTAAAAAGGATGGCATGGGTGGAAGGATGGATCTTTATTTACCGAGAGTGAAATAATGGAAGAAGTTAATGAAAAGATTGCATCACTAGAATGAGAGGAAAAAGAGCAAGCAATGACAAAGAGATGTTTGAAAGGTAGTGCGCCGCTATCTTTGGCGCGAAGCTGAAGCATCTGGCGGGGAAATTTTCTGCACAAGTGGTTCATCCATAATTAAGTAATTTAGTAGGAGTGTGGGTTTATAAAGGTTTATGAGGCACAGACAGATGTTTTGATTGTTGACGAGACACTACCACAGATCCCTTATCTGACTAAATTAATCATCGCTGACACCCACTCCTGTTCAGGAATGAAACTTGTGTATTCTCATGGATTTTCAGTTTAAGTGAATCAGATAAAACATGACATTTCCATAAGGGGCGATCAACAACCTCGTTTATGCATATTTAAATTGTTGCAAATAAATTGACATTAAATATGTTTCGCATTTACTAAAATGTACATTTGAAAGCCATATAACAAAGATTTAGATTAAGATATCTAAAAGATATATAAGGACACAAGCTAATGGCTACGAGAGAGAGAGAGAGAGAGAGAGAGAGAGAGAGAGAGAGAGAGAGAGAGATCCTAAGGAGGAATTTCAAGGAGTTGATCGAGAGGGAGGGGAAATGAGTAGATCTGCCACAAGGAGGAAGTGAGTGAAGGGGGGTTGTTGGGGGTGGAAAGGGAAATTCCACTAGAATGGAGGATGGGGGACTTACATGCAGGTTGTCGAGGAAGGGGGGGGGGGCTAGTAACGAGGGGAGGGAGGAGAAGAGGTACAGGAAGGGGGGGGGGAGACTAGTAACGGGGAGGGGGCTGAGGAGAGGTACAGGAAAGGGGGGTGGAGGGAATATAGGTTAAATTTTACACAGGGAAGGCTGGGGAGTGAACTACGGACTGGGAGGAATGGAGGGGGGAGGGGTAGGGGGTGGGGAGGTAGAGGAAAATTCACATACATAGCGTAGTTTTTACTCGCGCAGAACCGACTGCGTACATGTGCATACGCGCGTGTGTGTGCGTCGCTGTAATCTGTGTCATTAAGGCCTTTCCCTCTCGATTCTTTTCTTGTTGATGCCAGTAATTGGGGCCATTATGGTCACTGTAATCATCACAGTATCATCATTATTGAAGAGGAAGCCCCTTTTCCTTTCGGCGCCAGCCAACGTAGGGAATATGCTTATGGCGCAGCGGGGATTGTTTACGTTGTTGCTGTTGTTGTTGTTGTTGTTGTTGATGTATTCATTTCAATCAGATGGAGACGTGGTTTGAAGAAGCTTCAGGATTTGAGTAGATGTATATGGTATAGTGTATCATAATCCATTTAATATATACATACACATACGTACATGTATATGTGAACATATGTTTAAACAAATAAATACGGATATATTTACAATAATTATAGACATCACCCTTATATAATAAAGAGCAAGTGCCTCGATATATATATATATATATATATATATATATATATATATATATATATATATATATATATATATATATATAAACATATATATATACATATATATATATATATATATATATATATATGTGTGTGTGTATATATATCTATCTATATATATATATATATATATATATATATATATATATATATATATATATATATATATATATATATATATATTCCTTTCCTGCCACTGGCATTGCCAAACTAACGACTACTCGGTCTCTTCCCCTCCCTCATATGGGGGAGAAGATGATAAGGGTTGAATATGTGTGTGCAAATTTATCTAAATATATAGCCGTCATTTCTGACAGGCTACGTACACTAGTTATACATGCATAATAAATAAATGAATAAATTAAATAAATAAATAAATATATATAAATACATACATACATACACATATATATACACACACACACACACACACACACATATATATATATATATATATATATATATATATATATATATATATATATATATATATATATATATATATATAATCTTTTTATAAATCAACACTACAGTAGCAGTTTCTTTAACGCGTTACCCTAAAGAAAAGTAATGATTTCGCTAGATACCAACTAATAGTTCAACCGTTGAATAAAAGATGAAACCCGGGTGCTATAAACCTCCCCAGAACAGGCTGGTTTAAATTTTGAGGGTTATGGAAAGGAAAAAAAAAAACTATAACCGTTAGATATAACAATCTGTTTCATTTAGTTGTGCACTTCACTATTCATAGGACAAGGTGTGGAGTTACTATTCTCCTAGAATGCTTGCTGAAAATATGAAGATTAACTCTTTCTAACATTACCACTTCAGTAAAAAATATATGTACTGGATGTATGGATACATTATGTGGGGTATAATTACATATACTGTATATATACATCTAATATATATATATATATATATATATATATATATATATATATATATATATATATATATATATATATATATATATATTTGAATCGTTAAGTACACATGTATATCAGTACTGTCGTGCTTTATTGTTATGATATTAAGGTTTCGCAATTATAAAAGACAAGTATAACAAGATTTTTTGTACATTACACAAAAGACTAGAGCTTTCATTCATCGTCTTCTGACTTAGTCACAAAAATAAATATGAACATACAAATCAGGTACTTTTGCAATGCGATAAATGTAATTGGTAAATGGTCCAAGTACATCACGCTATATAAAACAGATTAAAAACTTTTGCGAGACAATTCTCTATACTTAGGTCAACATAATATCTCAAAACCTAGATTAAAAACTCAATTCCCTTGTTAATAGGAGAAGGGCTTTATAAACAATAATCAAGACGAAACAGGTTTGTTAATACATTTGATTTAACATAATGTTGTGAAAAGAAATGCATAAATGAATTCGTATATGTGGCCTTTCAGGAAATATTAATTAATTTTCCGTTTCTTTTTCAACAGTAAATTTTGTAGAGGCGCACGACAGGGAATTCCTATAGAGCCATACAACAGACAACGGAGAAATGCCAAGTTATTAATTTCAAACAGGCAGAAGATATCTACAAATGTTGCGACAGGACTATACGGATAATAATAGGGACTGTGATCACTATAGATAACGTTCTCCACTGTCTGGAATCAAGAGTTCTCTAGCTTAACGGTACACACAGGTACACTAATCTATCTGTTTCCTTTCCTCACGAGGCTATTTTCACCGTTGGAGCCACTGGTCTTATACCGAACAGCTTTTTCAACTAGAGTTGTAGCATAGCTAATAATAATGATATTAATAGTATTAATAATACTACCAATAAAAATAATAATAATAATAAGGGAAGAAATAACGTAGGCGGGGAAAATTCCCTAACCTTAGGAATATACTGTATGTGCCATAATTGGTAGTTCCTACATCAGAGGTGCATTTTCCACAAAATGTATAACAAAAGACCAACGATCGAACATCGCAACATATAACCCATATTAACTATATATCAACAGGAAAGTAACCACTGAACAATTACAGTGCAGTAGCTAACCCCTTAAGAATACAAGAAATGTTTGGTAATCTAAGTGTTATTTGGTGTATGAGGACAGAGGAGAGTAGGTAAAGAATAAGCCAGACTATCCGGTGCAGAGAGAAGAATCCAATGTAGTACTGTCTGGCCAGTTAAAGGACCCCATAACTCTCTAGTGGTAGTATCTCAGCGGGTGGCTGGTGCTCTAGCCAACCTACATATATATAACCCTTTCTAAGTGAGGATACCTTAACGTGGTGAAAGAGTTTGCGTATCACCATGATCAACATTATACAAAAGTCTCCCACCATCACCAATCCGAACTAGCCAGCGTGGTGATGAAAACTAGCCAACACCAGACATGAAGAAGGACATGTCTGAGGCCTATGTCCTGCAGTGGACTAGAAACGGATACATTTGTTGTTGTTATATATGTGTGTGTCTTTGTGGACACTAATATCTATTTTATAATAGCTTATACATTAATTTACATTCATTTCGAATATACTTAATAAGTATGAAACAATCTAAGTAAATATATTGATTAAAATTCATGTTTTTTCATATAAATAGGCTATTTACCAGTCCTAATTTTCACAGACTATTCAACATGCGTTCTAAATTGTAAAAAATTTTCAAATCCTATAAGATTACGCTCTCTCTCTCTCTCTCTCTCTCTCTCTCTCTCTCTCTCTCTCTCTCTCTCTCTCTCTCTCTCTCTCTCTCTCTTTTCAGTAATCCTTTTGGCTCTTTTCAGTAATTCTTGTTGGGTCTCTCTCTCTCTCTCTCTCTCTCTCTCTCTCTCTCTCCTCTCTCTCTCTCTCTCTGGAACCGCGCGTCGACTTTTTCCCGTTACGTCAGAGGAAACAATTTTCTCGTTACAAGTAATATCCTCCTTGCGAACTTCTGTGCTCAATCTGGGAATTAGGTTTTCAACCTTGCGTTTCCTTATGAACATTTTTCGGCTCCGGCACGAACCATAGGGACTCTGGCCAGTATAATTTCCACAACCTCCTCCTCTTCTTCTTCTTCTTCTTCTTCTTCTTCTTCTCGGGATTCGTGTCTTTCCGAAGCTTCCGTTACTCTCACTCTCGCAGGCAACAACCAAATCTTATCTGTTCCACAAGATGATCTAAACGCTCCACTTACCGCTTATTGCAAGCACGCACGCACATCCACTTGCATATACGTACACTAAGCACACACACACACACACACACACACACACACACACACATATATATATATATATATATATATATATATATATATATATATATATACATATATATATACAACCATCACCAGTCCGCAATGGCCAGTATGGTGATGAAAACTGACCAAACCCCAGATATGAATTGACATGTCTGAGGCCTTTGTCTTGCAGTTGACTGGGAACAGCTGCATTTTTCATTGTTGAGTGTGTGCGTGTGTGTGTGTGTGTATATATATATATATATTTATATATATATATATAT